>NC_062281.1:178430641-178733672 GCF_902655055.1 Lutra lutra
AGGTATGTTAAACAGTGTACACATATTAAGAGCTTACTGTTTGTTGGAAAGAATAGTGATTGGGGGCACCTGGGCGGCTCAGTTGGCTAAGCCTCTGACTCTTGATTTCGGCTCAGGGCATGATCTTGAAGTCCTGGGATCAAGCCCCACATCAGGCTTCCCACTCAGTGGAGAGTCTCTCCCCCCCTCTCTCTGCCCCTTCTCTTGCTTGTTCTGTCTCTCTCTCAAGAAAATAAATCTTGGGATGCCTGGGTGGCTCAGTTGGTTAAGCAGCTGCCTTCGGCTCAGGTCATGATCCCAGCGTCCTGGGATCGAGTCCCACATCGGGCTCCTTGCTTGGTAGGGAGCCTGCTTCTCCCTCTGCCTCTGCCTGCCACTCTGTCTGCCTGTGCTCACTCTCGCTTCTCTCTCTATGACAAATAAATAAAAAATCTTTAAAAAAAAAAAAAAAAGAAAGAAAATAAATCTTAAGAAGAAAGAAAGAAAGAAAGAAAGAACGAACGAACCAGTCAGGAAGGTCATTGGATCTGACTCCTACAGAGCTTTAGACGCATGACCTCTTTCACCCATGGCCCTTGCCCAAGTCCAAGCCCCACCACCTTTCACTGAACACAACACAGTCTGCCTGGTCCATCTTTTCCCATTTCCAGCTCCCTCCATTCTGTGGTTCACCCTGTGGGAGGAAGTATAAGTTTTCTAAAACACATGTCTGGTCATGTGTTTAAATCATGATTACTTCCATGCTTTAAACCATTCCTTGGCTTTCCAATGATGTAGGATAGAGGCCAGCCTCCTTAAGATAACTTAAAGAGGGCGCCTGGGTGGCTCAGTGGGTTAAGCCACTGCCTTCGGCTCAGGTCATGATCTCAGGGTCCTGGGATCGAGTCCCACATCGGGCTCTCTGCTCAGCGAGAAGCCTGCTTCCCTCTCTCTCTCTCTCTCTCTCTGCCTTCCTCTCCGTCTACTTGTGATCTCTCTCTGTCAAATAAATAAATAAAATCTTTAAAAAAAAAAAAAAGATAACTTAAAGACCCTCCAACAGCTGGCTGCTGACCACTTCTCTGAAATCATCAGCCATGGCACTGGACACTTTCACAATATGGATTTCAAATGGCGCAGTTCATATATGTAGCATATTCCTTGTAGGAAATTAAAACATCAAGGATAGGGGTGCCGGGGTGGCTCAAGGGTTAAGCCTCTGCCTTCAGCTCAGGTCATGATCTCAGGGTCCTGGGATCGAGCCCCGCATCGGGCTCTCTGCTCAGCAGGAAGCCTGCTTCCCCCACCACCCCACCTCTGCCTCTCTGCCTACTTGTGATCTCTGTCAAATAAATAAATAAAATCTTTAAAAAAAATACATCAAGGATAAGACCAAAAGCATACTGGACTTCAAGATAGACATACAGAACTTGCTCACAAGATCTTTCTTCCATCCCTAAACACTCTTTCCCACCTCTGTCTGGATGACTCCTACTTACTCCTTCTTCCCATCTGAAGCATTCTTTTCCCCAAGAAGCCTTCCCTAACTGTACAGATTAGGCAGGTTCGATGCCTACTTGGAACTTCCACGTACTCCGTGACACTCAGGTATCCATAATGACATGCTTGTGTCTGAGACAGCATTCGGTCTGCTGTGATCATACCTAGAACTTCTCATAGTGACTTTTGATTAAATTGGAATACCCTCCCCCACCAGGCACCCATTTGTCTGCCTCTGCTCACACTATTTTTCTCCCTCCCTCTCTACAACAAGTCTGGGCCCCCTCCACCACGAAGTCCTCCTTGATCTCTAATTTCCTAGAAGGTCAGAGCTGGCAGGGCCCTGAAGAACATTCAATGCAATAGTCATGAACAGGTGAGGGGCCTGAGGCCCAGAGAGGAAAGTGGCTTGCCCAGGCCCCCTGTTAGATCAGTGGGGGCAGAGGTCGGGCTGGAGTCCCACCTGGCCAAGGAAGGAGTTGGTGCGCAGAGCAATGGTGATGGCGTTGACCACCAGCAGGAAGGCCAGCAGCAGCTGGAAGGCGGGGTGTCGAAGCAGCTGCTGGATATACATTCTAGTGATGAACTCCTGGATGTCCCAGGCATCCTGGGAGAGGGCGGGGGAACTTCCTTCAGGCAGGCATCACGTGGGAGGCCTTGGCCTGGACATTTGTTCTCAGTGAATGGGGCCCCTGGATGAGGGCCGCTCTAGGGGGAGAAGCTGCCTGAGAGGGGTCTTGAAATGGGGGCATCGATGTAGGGGATCACTACCTAAATGGCCACTGAAAGGGGGTGACTACTGGGGAATCTTTGTGGGAGTCATTGCAAGGGAGACCTTTGAGCGCTCAGCTGGTAAGTGACTGTCATACGGGGTTCCCATGGGGAGCACTGCCAGGTGGGTACTAACATGCCATGAGGGGGTCACTGCAGGGGCCACCAGGAGCGTCCTCGGGGGGATGTTTAGAAACTAGAAGGGGCAGAGTTAAGATGGCAGCCCGTGGTCCCTGGGGTGCAGCAGCACAAGGCTGACTGTGGGGGCGGGGGAAATGCTGCAGGCTGCCGCCCCAGCCTCCTCCTTACCTTGGTGCTCATGATGTCCTGGCGGTTGATGAGGACTTGCTCCTCCGGCCGGGTGTAGGGCTCATCAGGGGCCCTCTGCAAGGTTGAGCAGAGAGACCATCAGTGCAACCGTGGCCCCTGGGACCCAGGGCGATGCCCCTGCGCCCTGCCCCTCCCTGGCATGCCCAACTGGGGTAGACCGAGGAAGGGGTCACCTACCAGGACAGTCAAAGGTTTAATATTGGTATCGGTCCACTGCTGCCACCAGTTGTCTTGGTTACCTATCATAGCTGCTCAGTCTCCTCCCACCAGTCAAAGAAACTTCTTTCCAAGTGGTCTTGCTCCCCCTCGTGGTGATATCATAGAGGACTCTGTGACCTCCAGCTGTCTGCATTCCACCAAGGAATTCTGATACCGAGAAAAGCTCCTCCCACTGACTGCCCTCGGTACCCCACGGAGGAAGCCAGGGACACCAAGGGGGCTGGGCTGCGGTCAGAGGTCAGAGGCTGATGGGAGAAGGTCAGATCTCTTGTGCAGCTTGGATGGAGACACAGGGGCTTGTCCCTTCTTCTTCAGGTCCAGGAGCTGGAGGAGAGACTGGGAGGAGAGAAGAGAGGAGAGAAGAGAGGCCTGAGGCCCTCCTCCCAGCTGACCTCAAACTGTACCCCTTCCCACCAGCTATGCCGTCCATGACCCCAGTCCCCAGGGCTGCTCACCCTGTCCTTCCAAGCAAGGTGTGCTTCTCCATCTAGAGTAAAAGGCCCGTCTGTTGCTGTTCGTGCCCCCACTGAGGATGGGGCAGGAGAGCAGCCCTGATCTCCAAAGCGCTTGGAGAGATGCTTACGTGGAAGCGCTCACTCGTCATGGATCAGCAACTCAGCATCCTGACAGGTACAGACTTCAGCTACAGGGCCCAGGCCACTGGTCTGCACACATGGTGGCCTAGTTAACCAAGATGATCTAGTTACTGAGTTAGTTCCCAACCAACTACTAGCTACCAAGACTAACTAGTTACCAAGACTAGTTACATTCATGTCCTCCTGATACTTTCCATCCTTGTCCCCTCCGGGAGCAGATTCGGGGTTCTAATATGCAGTCAAAGGCACACGTAGATTCATTTTAAATAAACTGATTTTATTTTGTTGAAAGTGTTTGTGTAAAATGAGCACCTATACAAGACTGGTTTGGGGAAGGGAGAAGGGCCAGAGATGGAGGGGGACAGGTTTGTGCCCCACAGGTGGGAGGATGAAGCGGGAGAGAATTTCAGCCCAGCTTGCCACTTCTTCATTGGCAAAAGAGAGGATGGCATGGAGTGCACTTCACTTCGACCCACTCCAAGGGAGAGAGGAGCAGAAATGGTGGACACGTGGGCAAAGGAGGGCCTCTAGGGGTGACACACGGACTACTTCCAACCTTGAACAGAACCCGGGGATGCTCTGTCCTGGACATGTCAGGACTTGGGGGCTGAGGTGGTCCTCAAGGCCAGAGGTCAGGAGCCAGGGTATGGACCAGGGTCAGAGGTCAGGAGGTCGGAGGTTGCTCTCTGGGGTCAGGGGGCAGAGATGGGACTGCTCCTCAGGGTCAGAGGCTAGGGGGTGGGAAGACTGTTCTCTGGAGTCAGAGCTGGGGACTTGGGAGTGGCCCTCAGACTGCACCACTCCCCAGCCTCCCAGGCCCTCTGAGTAGAGCTCTTGGTTCTGCTCCTTCCACTGCCGGAACTTCTCTCCTGTCAGCTCCGGGTCACCGAGCACTTCCTCCAAGGCCTGCAGCTCCTGCAGCTTTGCCTGTGAAGAGAGTGGGGGCTTAAGGGGCCATGATCACGTGGGGAGAGGGGTCAGAGTGCAAGTCCAGAGCTCACTCTGGAGTCCAGGTTTAGAACCCAGCACCTGGCTCGGCCTAGCCCCGAACCTCACATTGAGAGGCTGGCTCCGGGGAACCTAGAAATTGGCCCAGTCCACAGCTGAGCCCAGCGCTCAGGGCCAAGAACCAGAACAGAAAGCCCAGTCCCTCCCCATGCCCAGTGCCCTCCAGCTGACCTTGAGCGTGCTCTGCAGCGCACGCACACGGTGCACTCGCTCATTGAGCTGGGGGTCTCGGTTGCGCCTCATGAAAGAGCTCCGCCACTGTTCGTGAGTGAAGGGCTGTAGCTGGCCCAGGAGGGACACGCCCCCCTGCCTCAGCCCCTGCACCATTCCCTCCAGCGCCCCTTCGCTGCTGTCTGTGGGAGGGGGAAGCAGATGAGGATGTGCCCATCCCAGCTTCCCCCACCCTCCAGCTCAGCTCCGAACCCCAGCACAACACCTGATGGCGGGCCAAAGGAAGTCCGTGGGCTGCCCTGGGTGGGGGTGGCTGCAGGTGATGTGTCTCCATGGAGCGGACTCCACATTTGGGCTGGGCTGGGCTGTGGGCAGGGTATACGGGGAGGTGGGTGTCACTCCGAGCCCTATGGTCTGCTTTCCGCTCCCCACCAGTCTTCTACTCACCGAGGCTGAGCGGGACCCAGCCTCATCGTCAGGGTCTTCTGCTTCTGTCTCACTGTAGCAGTCTGGGGGTAACAGGAGCAGAGAGGGAGCCCCCTAAGCCCACAGGGTTTGGGGAGGCCAGGGAGTAGGCTAGGGCACTGGAGTTTCCAGCCCCCATTCTAGGAGAGACAGGGGCTCAACTGAGACCCACCTGGTGGGACCCACCCCTGTGAGATACCCACCTTCCTCTCGGGGCAGGGAGGCCCGGCCTGGAGACTGGTACTTGGAAATGCAGGTAATGAGATGGCGTACCCACCTATTTGGGGGGGGGCAAACAGGTCTTGGAGTTTTCATCTACCATATGCCAGGGGATTTTCACCTTTATCATCTTCTAACTTCATCCGCAGAGCACCTCTGAGAGGTAGGAACTCTTATTAACCCGTTTTATAGATGAGGAAACTGAGGCTTGGAGAAGTGAGTGCCCTGACCAGCCACTATCAAACAGTGGGGCTCGGGATCCAGGTTCCTGAGCCAGGCTCGCAAGCCCTCATGTGGGAGAGGGGGTGTAAGGGGGAGGTGGCACTCACATGCTCAGGTCCTCCAGGGTATCAGCAGCAAAAATGAAGGGTTTGTACACGTCATGCGTGAGCTGGAACACACTGCCAGGTGGCATGGGGGGCCTCAATCAGCCTGGTGGTGCCCATCCAGAACCCATGAGGCTGCCCCAGGAATCCCACCTACCTGCTGCCCCCCACCGCCTCCTCCTCCTCTCTCCCTTTCTTGCCCCAGCCCCCCATGTGTCACACTCCAGGACTTAACTATTTTTTCTTCTGATCCTGTCCACTTTCCAGACTGTAGTTGGAAACATTGATGAGGCCCTCAGCCTTCTCATCCTGGGGGGAATCACAGAGTGAGGGTCAGCCTGCAGTCCCATTACCCTGGAGGCCCAGTCAGGCTCTGGGGGCAGGGAGAGGAGAGAGTGGTTCCTGGGCTCTCCAACCACAAATCTCCCAGTGCCTAGAGCTCAGGGCAGGAATCTGGGGTGGGGGCAGGGGACACGACCAAGGTGGGGCTCTTAAGCCAGGAAAGGGGAGCCAAAGGCAGCCAGGAAAACAGCCACAAGGAAGAAGACCGCTTATGCATTTGTTCTTAGATGAGCTTTGCAAACGCTCTTCTCCCTTCCTGGTTTATTTTTTCCTTTCCATCTGAATGACCCCCAGGCATTGATTTCTCAGAGGGACTTCTCAGCTCTTGAGGCTGGACTGGACACTGCCACTAGGCTCCTACCCATTCCTGGGCTTTTTTTCATCAGAGCATGCGTTCCCCGGACTGTCCTTGAGTGTGCCTGTATCCCCCCTACTGCCAGCCTGGAATAGCAGGGACTGTCCCTGTCTGCCCTACATCCCTAGTATGAGGCCCAGAGTGGGGGACTCAGCAGGCACTGGAATGCTCAAGGAGTGAATAAACGGGACAGACGGAGGAACAGAAGAGGAAAGAAAGGTGGGCAGAGCGAACAGGACTCTCTACGCTGCCCATGATGCCTTTCTCAGCCTGCTTTCCCACATGTATCTGTTCATTTCTCTCCAAAAAGCAATCTCATTTTACAGATAGGGCCTGGGTGGAGGGGTGATCTGCGGCCTGCCTGTGGCCACAGATGGAGGGGCTGGAGGAATAAGGACAAGGACCGTGGCTCTGACTCCCGCCCTGACCCGTGCATGGGGCGGGGGGCTCACCTGGGGCTGGCGGTACCAGTAGAGCGTGTGTCTCTTGAGCACAAACCAGCAGCGGCGCCAGCGAGGGCCCATGAAGCCACCCGGCACCTTGCGCAGCAGAAGCCAGCCGTCGCAGTCGGGCTGGCCCAGCTCCCGGCACGACACCCGCCGGCGACTCAGCCGTGTCGCCACGCCTGCAGGAGCACGGCCCGGCCCAGGTGATCAGGGGCTGGCAAGGCACCCCAGACACCCCCAACTGCCCCCCATTCCCCGCACCAGCATTCCCAGCTGATCTTTCTGAACCCGCACTGTGCTTGAAGTGTTACAGTTCTCTCCCTGAGGTAGGGCTGACTCTTCCCATTTGAGAGACAAGGAAATGGAAGATCAGAGGAGGAGCCCATAGCCCAAAGTCACAGAGCTGGTGAGAGGCCCAGGCTGCTGAGGAGACGTTGTGTGTGCAATGGGCAGGGGTGGGGTGTTGCGTCTTGCCAAACACTGGAAAGACTTTGAAGAGCTCCTGTTAGGGGACCCTCAGCCAGTCAAGTACGTCTCTTACCTTTTGATTTCTTCCGACCAGAAACAGGACTCTGAAAAGGTCCTAAGTGGTTAGAGAAGGGTCTGGGCCCAGAGCCACACACCCCTCCCTGAGGAGCTCTCCCCTTACCGTGTCAGGCTGTTCTGGGGCTTCCTGAGTCTCTGCTGCCCCTGCTGGGTGTGTGGCTAGAGGTGCAGGGTGAACGGGCCGGGACTCAAGGTCAAGGGAGGTAGAGTCTGTCAGGAAAGAGGAGAGAGAGGAGGGTCCATGAGCCCAGCCCCAGGCTGGGCAGCGGGGTGAGGATCTCAGAGTCAGTGGGGAGAGCAGGGTCAGAGCCAGGTATCCCACAAGCCTTGCCGGGGACATCTGCCACCTGCTGGGACTTTGCAACTACCTGTCCAGGTAGGGCTGGGTGCAGGACTTGGGTCTGAAGTCAGGTCAAAGGCAAAGACGTCTTCGGATGGGGCCCTAGGGAGAGCAAGGGGAGATGAAGTGAGTGAGCCCGTGGCACCCCTGCCCAGACCCACCAGCGGCAGAGCCTGATACCTGGCAGACAGTGGGGTGAAAGCCAGCAGGGGACTCGACAGTGGTGCGGAGCCCGGGGTCTGAGGAGGGGTCTGGGGAACAACCAGAAATGGTGACAGAGCTGCTGACAGGGGTCTGAAAGCGGGATGGGAGCAGGGCTGGGGGACTGGTACCTGAGGAGGGGTCTTTGGCATGGGGACCTTCTTCAGCACCAAGCTGACCCCGGCTGGCTCCCGCAGCAGCTCCCTCAGCACGTTCTTATGGGGCCAGCCCACCTGGACACGGAAGGGGGCAGGGCAGGGACCCTGGGCTGAGGCAGAGGCCCAGGAGGCTCTGGAGTAAGCCAACAGCCCCCACCCTTGCCCTCAGCCTCCTGCCACTCCTCCTCCAGCCCCCTCACCTTGGCCCTGCCAAGGCCACTCTGGCTCATCTCACAGGCAGCAGCTCCCACAAGCCTGGTGTCCACAGGGACTGCATGAGGCCCTCCCAACCCCCACCAGCCCTGGGTTTTCTCAGCAGCCCCTTCACCGCCCCCCCACCCCACCCCACCCCCTCCCCTCCCCTCCGCCACGAACAGCCACATCCCTTTCCTCCTCACTCACCACCACCTGCTCATTGACCTGGACAATCTCGTCTCCAGGCAGGATCTGCAGCCGGGAGTCAGCAGCGACCTGGTATGTGGGGTGGGGCTTATGGGGTTCACTCTCCACAGGCCTGAAGCGGGCTCAACTGGAGAGTAGGGCCTTGGGACGGGCAACTGAGAAGGGCATAGGATTCTCACCTGGGGGCCCGCACGGGACACGAAGTGCAGGCAGTTACCGGTGGTGTGGATTTCCAGGCCCTGCCCAAGCAGAGGCTGTAGTCACTGAGTGCTGGGGGGCCAGGATTATTCTGTGGATGGAACTGGGGGGACAGCTGGCTCCAGGTAGGTGCTGCCCAACTTGCTGTGTGACTCTGGGCCTGTCACTCCTCTCTGGGCCCCTGCCGCCTCCTCTAATAAGGGCCAGGAGGAGGCTGGGCTTGCTGACTAATGAGGTCTCAGATCCTCAGCTGCCCTCCTGAAGGGATCAGTAGGGCTGGGGCAGGACAGGGGCAGGGCTGGGGGCTCTGGTGTTTTCAACCAGTTGAAGCTTAAAGCAACTAAGTCCGTGTCCTTTCCCCAGTCCCCTAACCTGCCATATCTGTGTCCTAGGGCTGGAATGTGTCCCCTGAGACCACATCAGCTAAAGCCCCCCAGGACTGGAGAAAGTATTTAATGACCTAAGACCCCAGCCATAACAGTACAGCATTCCGGGGGCTCCTAGAACCATATTTCAGGGCCCAGACAAGGCTGCTGAGAGGTCAGCGCTCACCAAAGGGTCGTCCAGCTGCACGCGCTCCAGCAGGGCCCTCTGCTCCAGCAGCTCCTGGGGGCTGCAGCGCAGGATGTGGTGGCAGATCCCCGCCACGTGGCTGCACTGGGGGAGGGGGCATGGGAGGCTGAGCCTTGAGTCCCATCCCACGGCCACCCCAACCCCCCCACTCAACTGAAGCCACACTCACAATCCTCAGGACTTTGCTCTCCCTCTCGGCCGCAGGACTGTCCTGGAAGCAGAGAGGGCAACAGCCTTCCCTGAGGCAGGAGCACTGCCTTTGCCCGAGGGCAGGGTAGGCTTCCCAGTGGTCCCTCCCTGTGACCTGAATGTTGATCTCCTCCTAGAATGACAAGGCCTCAGAGCTTTGGCTCCAGGGTCTCGTTCAGCTGATGCCAAGCCCCAAAAATCACCATACATACCCTCCCCACTCCACCCCCATCCCCAGAGCCAAACTTTCTGAGCGGCCCCTGCCAGCTAGAAGACCCCACGCCCCCATCACCCCCTACCCCGTGGCCAGGCCTCCTTTCTTCCTGCCCCTGTCTCTTCCCAACCCCCACATGCGATCCTGTGCTGATTCACAGGTTATAAAAAGCTCTAGCCTGACTTGGTCTGTTACTGCCTGGGCCAAGCCTGGCCTTTGGTATTCCTACCTCCTGCAAGGCCTGGCCCAGCTCCCCGCACAACTCCCCAATCTTCTGGCAGGCTGAGAAGTCATTTAAGTGGGAGAAGAGGTACCTGGCAGGGGTAAGGATGGTAAGGGCAGTGGTTAGGGGGCTGTGATGACCAGTCAGTCATGGAACCACTGGTCTGCCACATGGGAGGTGGGGGTGGGGGGGATATCTGCTCTGACGGGTTTTGCTTGGGGTAAAGGAGAGAACTAATACATCGACAGAGCTTAAAACTTAGCACAGGACTCATCTGTCAAGCACCCAGGATGTGCCAGGCCCTATTCCAAGCACTAGGAAGAGACCTTACACACATGATTACATCAATAATGATATAACTCCAGGCACCGTGAGATGTAGGGAGCTCTGAGAACCTACAACAGGAAGGCTTCCCAGAGGAGTGACATTTGAGCTGGCATCTGTGGGACCAGCAGCAGCGGCTGAAGGGAGTGGAGAAGCTCTCCATGCAGTGTCGGGACAGTTATGATTATGAGCTGCGGGTGGATGGGAACCCAGGCGCCCCAGTGCCTCTGCACGGACCAAATAACCTCTTTGCCTGTCTCCACAACATCTGAACAACAGCCTAGCTCTATTCTCTCCCAGGCCGCAGAGGAGTCAAGGATGAGAAGGGTCCCCTCCCCAGTAGGGTTTTAGGTACCTGTTGAGCCAGAAAAGGAGGGTACGGGCCTCATGCACCAGCTCCACGGCTGCACTGAGGACATCAGCAGGGGGCTTGGCACAGCCTTCCAGGTGGCCCTGGACTAAGCTCTGGAAAGCATAAGTCCTCTGGAGCAGCCCCTCTGTCAGGCTCTGAAGGTTCTCTGTCTGTAGCCCAGAGCTCTGGGCCAGAAAAAAGGCAGGTTATCTCCTGGCAGTGGCCAGCCCCCCATTCTCGGCCAGCGTGGCCACCATTCATTCACTCACCAGGGCCCGGAGCTGTTCCACCCCTTCTAGGATGAGCTCCTGGTGGCCGAGAGGCCACACAGTCAGGGCCTCAAGGCTGCGGGGACAGAGCTGGAGCAGGTACTTCCCGGGCAGCTCCCAGTCCTCAAAGCAGTAATCCTGCAGGGAGTCATCGAGGCCTGGAGGGAGGACAGGGCTGCCATGGCCTCTCAGGCCACTTCCTCACTCCCACAAAGTCCCTTTCTCTCCCATCTGTTCCTAACCACAATCCTGGGACCCAGGCTGAGACTACTGAGCGAGTAACATAACTGCTCTGTGCCTCAGCTGGGAAATGGCGGTAATATAAGCACCTATTTTCTGATCCAGTGGGTACCAAATGACAGGATGCATGTCAAGTGGTTGGCCCATTCTCTGGATCACGGCAGTGACTTCTCCCATTATATCATTAGCAGACTCTTTCCCCTGACCTACAAGGCCTTGTATGAGCAGGCCGCCACCTGCCTCTCCAGTCTCACCCCCTGGCACAGCCCCTCGAACTCAACACTTTAGATCCAGAGCACGAACTCCCTGGGGCTCCTGGAATGCTCTTTTGCCTCAGGGTCTACATATGTGCTATTTCTTCTGCCTGGGTGGTTCTAGCTACTTTACCCGTCTTTTTAATACAACTCCCTCCAGGAAGCCTTCCATAACTCCCCAGGGTGGGTCCGGGGCTCTCCTGCTCCCACTGCCCCTCAAGTTCTGGGCCATAAATAACTGTTCATCTTGAACTCTAGCCCATGCCTGGCACAGGGTAGACAAGGCAGACCAAAAATAGGAATAGTATCTATTAAAAGCTTATCATGGGCTAGGCAAAATTTCAAGGGCAATCTACATGTTAACACATTTGGTGCTCACTGAGTGTAGAAGGTAATGACTACTGTCATCCCCACTTTACAGGTGGGCAAACTGATACAAAGAGTAAGTAGCGGGGCGCCTGGATGGCTCAGTGGTTTAAAGCCTCTGCCTTCGGCTCAGGTCTCGATCCCAGGGTCCTGGGATGGAGCCGTGCATCGGGCTCTCTGCTCAGCAGGGACCTGCTTCCCTTCCTCTCTCTGCCTGTCTCTCTGCCTACTTGTGATTTCTGTCAAATAAATAAATAAAATCTAAAAAAAAAAAAAAAGGAGTAAGTAGCTTGCTCACCCTTTGAAGGAATTCCTTCCATTCCAAGTCAGGCTCCATCACCAGGGAGTGTGAGTGTCATTAATATTTCTCCTTCATTCCCCGGGTGACATTAAGAACACTGGACTGCGAGTTCCCACACCTGTGACTCCAGGTATACAGCCCCTGGACAGCCCCTCTGCCCTGTGCAGTGACCCTGCTGCTCTGCCTTCCTTCCCAAAGTCCCCTACACTGAGCCACACAGGCTAGGCTCCTGCCATGATTGTCTCATTTTGTCTACCTCATGAGATAGTTGCAGACTCTCTCATCTTAGGGATGGAGAAACTGAGACCTCTGGTCGCAGAGCTGGTGAGCGGAGGAGAGGGGCCTGGAGCTCGGCCTGGGAGTCTGACTCCAGGCCTGAATTCCTGCTTTTCAAGGGCTGGTCTCTCTGAGCCCTGAGCCTGCCAGCAGCGTCCTCCGTTCCCCTCCACTCCGTTGGGAGCTTTCCTCCCAGGAAGGCTGTCAGGACTCCCCTCCCCTCCCCTCTCCTAACTGCAGTCTGGGCCGTTTCCCACCCATTGGGGCTCACTGACGCTGGCTAGCATGTCCTCCCTGGAGGCCCCCAGGGTGGGGCTGTGCCAACCCCTTCGGTCTGGCCGGGCCTTCTGTTTCTTTCACTGGGAACCTCAAGGTGGAGACAAAGGAAAAGACAGGAGGACCGGGCCTATTCCAAAGCCCAAGGAAATCACTTCCTGGCTCAGTGCGTCAGTTTCCGCTTCTGAAAAATGGGTTTAAGAACAGCCCACTGAGCCCTGGGGCCGAGGGAAGATAAAGGAGATTGAGTGGGCGGGGGCGCGCTGGGGCCGCCTCTCTGTTTTCCTGACACCACCTCCGCCTCCCCGCCGCCACCCTGGCCGCCACCGGCGTTGTCGGGGCGCCGGGAGACCCCTTCTGAGTTCTCGGGGCCCCCGGGGTCATGCCGCCGATCCTTCTGCCTAGCACAGTACCGGGTACCTGGCAGACGGTCTATACATGACTTGTTGACTAACCGACAGACCTGGTTCGTCCTTTTTTCCTTTCCCTCTCCCCTCGCAGCGCCCCTCAAGCCCGATTCTGCCCAGGCCCACCTCTCAGCCAAGCTGCCACCTTCCCGGGGGTCCAGGTCGCCACTGGTTCCATGGCCGAGACCGCCGGCTGGGATGTGCTCCCGCCGGGTCCCACCCGCGCAGGAATTTCCGCCCACGGAGTCCGGCCTGGGGAGGGACCTGGGCCGGGCGCGGGGCGGAGTCACCGGCACACCTGGGCCCAACTTGGACCTCCAGGTGAGGCGCTGCGACCGCCATTGGCCTGCCGCTGGCCCGCCTCCTACCCCGCCCTCCAGGCGTCCTCTGGCTACTCCGCGGCCCGACCCGAGGCGGTGTCCCTGCTGTAAGTCCCAAGGATCCCAACCCAAACTGCCCTTTGACCTTTAGGCTTCTCAAAAAAGAAAAAAAGAAAAGAAAAAGAAAGGTGAGCAGGGAGTGCAGCAGCAAAGCACAGAGGTTAGGGAGCCAGAGCCCCGACTGCAAATGTCAGCTCCGCAGCTTTTTAGCTGCCAAGCCTCAGCTGGTCTGCAAAATGGGCTGCTGTGCATAGTACCTGCGTTAAGAGCTCTAAAACTTTTTGGAATAGGGGTTTTTAGTTCCCCCCTTTTTTGGCACACAGACCCTTCTGGCACTCTGATGAAAGCTACGGACCCTTTCTCAGAATAGTGCTTTTGGAAGCATTTAAAAATTGCTGAAGCTTACAAGGAAGAGAATTATAACCAAAATATATTTAAAACACAAACTTGGGGCACCTGGGTGGCTCAGTGGGTTAAAGCCTCTGCCTTTGGCTCAGGTCATGATCCCAGAGTCCTGGGATGGAGCCCCGCATCGGGCTCTCTGCTCCACAGGGAGCCTGCTTCCCCCTTCTCTCTCTGCCTGCCTCTCTGCCTACTTGTGATCTCTGTCAAATGAGTAAATAAAATCTTTAAAAAAAAAACCAAAACACAAACTTATGGGACACCTGGGTGGCTCAGTCAGTCAAGCGTCTGCCTTTGACTCAGGTCATGATCCCAGGTTCCTGGAATCCAATTCTGCATCAGGCTCCTTACTCAGTGGGGAGCCTGCTTCTCCCTCTGCCTGCTGCTCCCCTGTTTGTGCTCTCCCTCTCTCTCTGGCAAATAAATGCAATCTTAAAACAAAACTAGACACAAATTTATGATTGGGGTGCTTGGCTGGCTCAGTCAGTACAGTGTGTAACTTTTCATCTCAGGGTTGTGAGTTCAAGCCCCATGTTCGTTGGGTGTAGAGATTACTTAAAAAAAATAAAAATCCTAGGGGTGCCTGGGTGGCTCAGTGGGTGAAGGCCTCTGCCTTTGGCTCAGGTCATGGTCTCAGGGTCCTGGAATCGAGCCCCGTGTGCGGCTCTCTGCTCAGTGGGGAGCCTGCTTCACCCCACCCCCGGTCTGCTTCTCTGCCTACTTGTAATCTCTGTCAAATAAATAAATAAATAAAATCTTTAAAAAAACACACCACAAATTTATGATATAGTAATGTGTTTATTAGCATTAAATAAGACTGTTAAATTTTCCTTTTGTAACGATATCAGCATGTTATTCACCTAGAAGAACGCTCAGCTGTGGGGTGGTCTTTGATTCACCTTTTTGCACGTATTTATCAGTTAACAACTAAGCATAGGGAATGCAAGAGCGTAATGGGGAAACCTGGGTCACCAGCGCGAGAACGGGTAGATTCACCATTTGGTCACAGATCCTCTGCTAGGCCACAGCTGCCCAATCAATGGTGGCTACATAGCAGGAGAGTCTGAAAGAGTGTGATTTAGTAGTGGGCTAGTAACTATCACGATTTTGAAATAGTCATGAGCATATATAATGTTGAGACCGTTGAACAACTGTATTTTGATATGAAAATATCTGTGATTTCAATAGGTGACAAAGACACAGATACTACTGATATGTCAATCCATATAGAAGGAAATGATAAATTTTGGTTATAGGTTAGTGAAAAATGTAACATTTTTTCCCATCCAAATTTATGGGTCCCCTGAATTCTGAATCCCAGTTAAGACCCTTTCTCTTAGAACAAGTCTGAAACATACTGTTTAGAACTGTCACCATCCTCACCACCACCACCATCATCATCATCCCATGCCAGGAGACTCCCCGGACTACTTCGTAATCAGACAGAATCAGTTCCATCTGCTGTGTGACTGAGACTAACCTCAATACCTCTCTGAACCTGTTTCTTCCCATCTAAAACAGGGACATCTATACCTTAGCACAGTGAAGATTTGCTCAAAGTACTTTGAAATCTGTCACATAGGATACACATGAGTTATTATTGCTTTGATTTTGTGGAGAGGGGCTTGGCCCTCTATGTCACTCTGGAATCCCTACCAGTGCCCCAATGCCTTCAAAGCCTGTCATGATCTTGCCCTAAAACCCAAATTCTGCACTTGGCCTATGGATGGCTCTTATAGTGTGTTTCAGTTGTCATCATTGAATAATTTCACATACAAATCCAGGTTCCTGGACCTTGGCCAGCTCTGCTGACCCCTTCCCACCTTCACATGGGGCATCGAACATGAATGCAGATTGTTGGCTGTATCTTTCAAGGTCCCCGCAGGTCCCTGCAGGCCTTGCTCCCTCACTGGTGACCCAGGAGGCTCCAAATGTGCAACACAGCCCTCACCTCTGGCTTCCTCCTTTGCCTGATGCCTCCTTACACCCGGTGCAGCACGTGTCCCTACATCACTGCTCCATGCTGCACCCCCCTTTCACACTTTTGCCTGTTCCTTCAACAGCCTTCCTGTGGCACTCTGGGGAATCCCAATAAACACAGACCCGGTCTCCACCGTCCTGATTTCATCAAACACCTTCCCTGAGCCAGCCAGCCCTTGCCCTCCCTGAACACGCAATCCTGCAGGGGAGAAACAGACAGGAACTCACCGCTCATACTCAATTGCTCCCCTGAAAGGCCTGGGGGCCTCACACCCACAACCTTGCCTTTATTTTGTGCATCTGGTAGGGTTCGGCAGGTAAGGGTAGAGTAAATGGTAGTACTTTTATGAGTTTATAAGAGTTACTTCTACACATTTGCTGTAAAACATTCAAAGGTTAACAGTAGGGCATTCTCTCTCTCTTCCATTCCCAAATGGGGACCACTATAAAAGTTTCCATTCTCTACATAGGCAGATACGCCACATGCTATTTTTTTCATTTTAGGAGATAGTCAACACCAAATAAAATAATACATGTCCACTGCTTAGAATACTGCCTGACACGGTTGGCCACTGGTTTTTAGCATACCGTGGACAGATTTCTTAATCAGTATACACTGATCTTCTTTTATTATTGTCCTCATGCCAAGAATAGGAAAGTCTTCATCTTGGAGAAAGAAGTGGTATGTGCCTCTCCCCAAGGTAGGGGCCATTGATCCAACAGAAACCAAGTGAAAAGGCCTACCCATGTTTGGGAGGATAGGAAGTTAATAAGGCACTCTGCTCCTCCTTTGCTGAGGACTGACTGGTGATATCCAACCATCTGAGGGGTAGGGAAAGAGCCGGAACCAGGGCTGGGGAGACCCTCCCAGTACCTGGTCCAGGTCTAAGACTCCTGAGTGCTGCCAGGCAAGGCCTCTCCTGCCTACCCAGCCTGGCCTCCCTGGCAAGTGGGGGAGGTGCTGCTCAGGCCTGATGCTGATCTCTCTTGACAGCTGTTCCTGAGGCTGGCAGGATGGGCAGGAGGGGGAAGGGACCAGATTTAAAGGTTTAGTTGCCCCGCCCCCTGCCAGACCTGGGAGAGCAAACACTGGTGAGCATCCTCTGAGGCATGGCTCTCATGTATATGGGAGGTCAGAAACCTCTATGCCCTGATTTCCGCTCCTGGGTATCACCAACACCAGTACTCCTCATTCCTGCTTCCACCTCACAGGCCGCCAGGGAGACCAGTGGCATCCACCATGAGATTCCGACGCCTGACCCCGGGCTACTTCCGGGTACTACAGGTAAGTACCTCTCGCTGAGGGCTTCGGCCACCGACCCCCCACTTTTCCGTTACCATAGCTGGGCTGACACCCCCAGCAGCCAGGCTGTCACGTTTCCTGCTGCCTGAGCAGCCAGGGCCCAGATGGGCAGTGAAGCGAGAGGGATTGGGATGGAATCTCCCTGGGGCAGCAATGGCACACATATCTCCTTCACCCAGCCGTACCTTCTCCGCTCCTTCCCACCCTCTACCTTCCTGGAAGTCTCAACTGACCCACCCCTCAGATGGAGCCTCTGTGTATCTCCAGATGCAGATAGCTGGGGAGCTGAAAGCAGAGCCCCGAAGTCCGCTGGCTGGGGTTGTGGCTACACTGCTGGCTGTCCTGGGACTGGGTGGCTCCTGCTATGCTGTCTGGAAGATGGTGGGGCAGCGGCGGCGGCCACAGGCCTGAGGATAAAGTAGGCGGCCTCTTACCTGGGTCCTGGGGGAGGTGACTCAGCAGAGGCTGCAATCTCAGGAGCCCATTTCTTTTCTAAGGGCCAGTCCCTGCTCTCATGGGAGCAGGACAGTATAAACCTGATCCTTCCTCTCCCCTTCACTGACCAGGGTTCCACTTTGGGTCTCCAGCTCAGATGCAGGACCCCCGAGGGAAGGCAAGGCTATAGGTTCCAAAGATGGACCAAGTAGGGAATAGACACCCTAGGCCCTGTAAACAAAAGTAGCAGAAACACCCGCCCCCCCCAGGGCAGGAGCTGGGGGGAGTGGCCTGGAGGTTAGAGTCAGAGGCAATCTTCTCTAACCAGTTTCTTTATTGGGGGTGAGGCCATCCACTCCCCAAGCCCAGGGCCAAGAGAGGTTGGCACAGTCTTTCCCAGCCTAGCCCTTGCCTCGCTGTCCATGGGCAGCTCCCCTGACTTGCATCCTCAGGTCATGTCAGGGAGTTGTGTCCATCTCAGGGACCTCAGTGGATACTTCCGTGGGCACTGCCAGTCGCTGGGGGGTCATATAAGAGCCCATTCCCGCTGCCCTTTCGGCCTCTTCCTGACTGTAGGGCTCCACGCTCAGCTGCTTTAGCCTGGGAGAAAGAAGAATGAGAGTTGGGAGCTGACCAGACGCAAGCCCTGTCTGCCCAGACGTTCATCAGTCCTCTCCTTACTCCTTCATACCTTTTCTTGTGGTCTTTGGATCGGAAGTGGGTCTTCAGGGTGGCGGAATCGATGAAGTATCTCCTGTAGGGATGGGAGGTGGGTAAAAAGAGTGTGGTGATGCCTCTCAGGTATGCCTGTCTCCCTGAACCTAGCTATTCCTGACACTTGGCAGCGAACCTGAAGGGATGGGAAACCAGGAGACCCACGGGTCCCACAAGAGGAGACCCTGCGCGTCCCGGGGCCCGGACCTCACGCCCCGTCCCGTCCCGCCTACCCTCCTCCTCCCCAGGCCAGGCCGGGGCGGGACTCACGCGCAGGCCAGACAGCGATGCAGGCCGCCCCCTGGCAGGTCGGGGTCAGGCTCAGGGCCCGGGTCTGGCCGAGACCGTGCGGGAACCTGGGGCCGCAGCTCGCGGTGAATCTCATCCAGGTCCGGCCGCCGCCGCTTCGCCTTCATCTGGCGGGCCAGGGAGTGGGCTCGGTGCGCACCCGTCCGGCGGGAGCGACCCATGGCCGGTGACAGAGGGGCCAGGACGCCCAGAGCCGGGTCGGGGGCACACGTGCGGGAGCTTCCGGATTGTGGGATGACGTTACGTGACGCCCGGGCAGAGCAGGCTCCTCTAGACCGCCTCAGATGACGTCACTCGCGCTGTTGGAGTCTTGAGCGCCCCCACGCGGCCGTCAACGTCAGTGACGGAGCGCGGGGCGGGGCCCAGAAGCGGCTTCATCCGACCCGAGCGAGGCTATTGTTGAGAAGCGGCTGGGTGGTTCGTGCCCCTGGGGGATTCCGGTCCCTGCCCTCCCGTCCTGCCTGGCCCAGCGTATCTCTGCGTCATCCCCCGGCACTGTCACCTTAGCTTCTTCCCAGATCTTAGACTCTGCGGTCAGTCGGGAGAGGGAAAATGCTTCGCGCATCTCTGGAAGGCGCTGAAAAATGTCCGTGATGTGAATAAATGAATTAATGAGTAAGAGTGAGTACGTTTGCGATCCTGGCCCCCACAAAGATTCCTGAGATAGTTCCAGTTCCTGGCAAAGCCCTCACCACTTCTCACCGTTCCCCACGTATTCCCTCGGATCTCCAACCTTCATCCACCCCAGTCAGATCCGTGAGCAAGGAGTGTTCCTCCTTGGGGAGGACAGTGCACAGGCATGCCCTCAGACTGAATAGGGGTCAGCTGCTCTCACAGGAAGAGGAAGTGCGCACAGAAGGACATCTCATCTTTGCTCCCTTTCTCTGAGCCCTGGATTCCCAGGCATGGACTGGCAGCAAAGGCAGATACAGCCGAGGTGTTGTGTGCTCAGAATGGGGAGAGGGCCAGAGAGACTTTCCCCATTCATCGGAGCCTGGTGCCTTTCTGGCTGGCCAGAGGAGCTCAGCAATAATTCAGGGACTCCAGCTCTTTGGAACCTGTTGCCAGGAAACAGGTAGATGTGCACGTGCATCCCTGGGGAAGGGAATCAGTTTCCAGCCCAGACAAAGCAATGAAATGTAAGCCCAGGGTGCCAGCTGGGGGCCTTAGGACCTCCTCAATCCAGTTCACAGCTGAGTAGGGATCTAGGGCAGGCCCTGCTTAGGGCACAACTGGTGTGACTATAGCCACAGGAGCACCAGAGTGTGTCTCGGGCCCACAGACTTTATAAATGGACTTTGTGAATGAAAACAGATTTTTCCTGGAGCCATTCCGAGAGATCAAGTTCAAATTCAAGTACCCCTAGGGCCAGGAAGGAGGCCTCCATGGAGATGTCTTCATTATTCTTGGCCAATATGGGTCAAGACCAGGGACTAAAGCCACAGGAGCCAGCTCTGTCCCATCCCCACCCCAGACTCCTCTGGATCAGATTCACCTGCTGGACACTGTGCCAGATGGGGAGACTGGTGCATCTTTAATGAAGTCACCTGATCCCTGGGACAGGCTCCTGGCCTCACCAAGTTCCTGGAGCCAGACCCACTGGGTGACCACTGAGTCACTGCCTGCCTGAACTGGGGTGCCAGGTGTGTTTCCCCTGCAGCCATGAACCAGGCCTTCTGGAAAACCTACAAGTCCAAAGTGTTACAGACCCTAAGTGGAGAACCTGAGGAGGACCTGGCAGAGGAGGTGGGTACAATCCATGCTTGCTGGGTGGGTTCTGGAAGAGGGGTAACAGGTGTGAAAGGTACAAGGAAGGGCAAGGGACAGGCTATGGGGGAAGGGCACATTTGTGCAGAAGCCAGCAGCACATTCAGGGATGACAAATGGCATGGTGCAGAAAGCCAGGGTATTGAAGAAAACTGAGGGAGAAGATTTGGGGACCACCAGAAGAATAGTCATTGTCTCCAAAGATCTCAAGGGTTACCGCATGGAAGAGATCCTTCCAGCACCAGTGGGCAGTAGCCACCAGGGGTACATGGGGCTTGACACGACTTTCTAGTGGGCAGGGCTCAGCAGAATGCAGATGGCTTGCCTTGAGAGGAAGTGAGTCCTATGGGACTGGAAGTAGGGAAAGCGGCACTTGATGTGGAGTCACCATTGCAGCATCAGGTCAGAGGCTGACTTGGACCATCTTTGTCCTGACATTAAAGATCAAAAAAGCTCTGAAACTGGGAACAGTCTTCCATCCAGATGCTGTGATATATGGCAGTTGTGCAAACAGGTGTTGCAGGGGCAGGAACTATTTCTGTAAGGGTGTGTGTGTGTGTGTCAGTGTGAAGAAGCATCTGTCTAGACAGGTGGGTGTCCCAGGCTGGGCTTGTGTAGAAGTAGCTGCGGGTTGGTATGAGGACTGGGGTCCGTGCAGAATGTCCATGAAGTTGTACGGGTGGGTGTGAACTGGAGATAGGGATTTTCAGGTGTGTGGATTTGGGGCATAAGTCTCTTCCGGAGACCTGTCTGTGCAGGCACTGGCAGGTGTTATGTTTATCCTGCGTGTACGTCTCGGCCTTGGTGTCTGTGGAGGGGTGGAGAGGTGGAGGGAGCTGTGGGTGGGTCTCCGGGCAGCTGTCTGCATTGGTGTAAGTGTACAGGTGTGAATGGGGTAACTGAGGACATGTTCTTGTAGAGGTGCCTCCCAGGACGTACATGTAGCACAAGGGAAGAGGTATAGCCGTGTGGGGTTGCTCACATATAGGTGTGTCTGCATTGGCATGCATGCCCTGGTCCGCACATTTCTGGGTGCATGTGGATGTGTCTGTGGGTGAGCAGATGTGTGCTCAAGGTTGTCTGCAGGGGTCTACTATCCAGGTAAGGTATGGGACTCGTGGCTTTATGTAGAGGGTCACCTGTCTGGATTTACGGGCTGTGTGAGTGGATGAGATGGGTGTTTAGGTGGGAGGGTTTGGGGTGCTGGAGTGCGCATACCAGGCTAGCAGTCAGGGAGGGAGGTCTCATTCCTCTGGGGCCTCTCTCATGCTGGGAGGGGGTCTTGTGTCCCAGAGAGGGAACCCAGCGTTAGCGGAATCTGAGCCAGCAGAACCCGCAGAAGAGGCTTTCCATTCCATGTCACAGTTGGCCCGCCGGGTGAGTTTTCCCTTCTTCACCCCAGCCCCGGGGCGCCTGGCAGAGGCTGCTGTGACCCCCTCCCTGACTCCCAGCCCCTCCCTCCCAGGTTCAGGGGGTTGGGGTGAAAGGTTGGCTGACAATGTCGTCCCTGTTTAACAAAGAAGATGAGGACAAGCTACTGCCACCGGAGCCCTGTGCGGACCAGTACGTGCGTGTTGGTGGGGGCTGGGCTGGGCCTGACGTCCCCATGTCCTTTCCTTCTGATCTATTTGTCTATCTTTCTGACCAGGAAGCCAGGGGGAGAGCCAGCTCCTGGCTGTTTCCGTTTCTCTCATCAGGAAAGAGGCCAAGTCGACATATCTGGAGTTTAGGTCAGATCTCAGGAGGACTTTAAGGGCTGTTGGAATTGAGGTGCTAGAAAGGTACTTTATACTCTCTCTCCTCCCCATCCGCATGGTTGGGGGGGTCCTCTCCCTACAATTGAGGAACAGAAGAGAGAACGTTTAGGTGTTCAGAACAGAGGGTGGTCTAGACCAGTGGTTCCCAGTGCTGGTCTAAACCGTCCTCCTCCTAGGGAGTTTGTGCCAGACCCTCAAAGCTTCAAAGCTTCTGATTCAGCAGGTTTGGGCTGAGGTCTGGAATCTGTATTTGCAGCTTGCTCAGGGGTGGGGGGGTGGGCGGGTGGACCTGAGGGGCACTAGTTTAGTTAGAAACCACTGACTTAGAAGGGCTTTGATGCTGGGGGTAGGGGTAGGACCCAGGGCAGCTCCTTTCTCCTAGCTCCATTCTGGCACACACTCCCTCTCTGCCCTTTCCTCCAGCCCAGTCACACCCCCTTTCTTTGACACTCCCCTATTCCTTTCTCCCCTGGGGGTCCCCCTGACCCACCCATCTTTCCCTCCCCAGGGGTCCCTTTCTCCCTCCTGGCGCTCATCCCCTGTCCTTCCCAGAGCTCCAAGGACTCCTCCTCAGATCTGAGGCTACCACCTCAAGACTCAGCATCGCTCCTTGACTGCCCTTCCCCCACACGCCTTGCCACCCTCCAGTCCTCCTCCCCACTAACGCCTCATCTAGGCCTTTCTCATTTCCTTGGGTCGCTCCACCTGTCCTTCTCTCCAGTATGTCATTTTCCCAGTCCCCTTTCCCCTCCATCCCAGAACCTCACCCTCGCGCTCGCCCCCGCCCCGCCTCTTTCCCCAGGGCTGCAACCGTGGTTTCTCGGACCCCTTCTCCCAGAGTCTGACTCCACCCCAACCGTCGCTGGGCCCCGCCCCTCGTCCGGGATCCTCCCACAGCTTTCCAGACTCCACTGCTCAGGCTTTCTTCCCTCCTCTGGCTGTACTCCTCTCCCCGTCGTTCTTAAACGCCTGACCCCGACTCTTTCCCAAGAATCGTGGTCTCAGTCCCCTCTTCCCAGACCCCCCACCTAATCCCCTGACACTGTCCCACCCCAGCCGCCTTTCCCTGTGCCTCTGAGCCCTCCGCGGACCTCCAGTCTCCCGCCCCACCCCCGTCACCTGACCTCCCTGTGGCTCCTCCTGTCCCACTACTGGCGCCTGCGCCGTGTCTCCCCTCTTCGTCCTCTCCTCGGGCCTCTCGGCCGGTGACACCCGTCCTAACCCCGCAGCCCGCTGGCGGCGCGGTCCCCCTCGCAGACAGTTACCGCGACGGAGGCGGAGCCGCGCGGGCCGGGATTCTGGGACGCGTTCGCCAGCAGGTGGCAGCAGCAGCAGGCGGCAGCGGTGTCCATACTGCGCGGCGCCGAACCCAACCCGGAGCCAGACCCCGAAGCCGGGGATGAAGCCGCAGAAGAGGCCGCCGAGCGCCCCGAGCCGGGGGAGGCCGACAACGTGGCCGGCTTCAAGTGGGGCTTTCTCACCCACAAACTGGCCGAGATGAGGGTGAAGGCTGCGCCCAAGGGCGACTAGTCGGCCGGCCCAGCTGGACACCCCCTCCTTTCTTCCCCCACTCCCATAAAAACCCTGCCCCAACACCCCATGTGACCGCGTGCCTTTGTCCGGACGGCGGGGATGACTGCTTTTGGGTGGGCAACCTCAAGGCAGGTCCAGCTCAAAGCGCCCTCACTCCCTTCCCCCACAAGTGTACAGGGAGAAAATGACGAGACAGCCCTGGTGTCGGATTTAGGATACAACTTTCCAGGAAACTGGGGAACCCCAGAGAACAGGCCCCCATCACCTTGTTCAGCCTCTTTTAATTCGACAAACGTTGCCTGTGGCCCTCCTATGCGCACCGTCCCTGCACTGGGGGAAGGTCAGAGACTCACCGACCAGCGGGTCCCACAAAAGGTGACAAGTTGAGACACAAAAATAAGGCCGTACTTGGGAGCTCGGAGATGAGGCCAACTGGGGAATTCAGGAATTTCAGAGGGAGAATGAATACATGTAATCTTAGAAGGATGAGTGGAAAGGGGAAGGTAGCCCAGGCAAAGGAAGGAGGACCTTAAGCAAAGACTTGGAGATGTGGACTTGGAGGCAATCGAATGACTTTGTGTGTCTTTGAAGGAAAGGAAGACAGTGGCCCTATGTGAGGCTGCCAATGATCAAAGTCCTGGTTTGAATGGTCCCTTCCTTTATTGTCCTCAATTCTGGAATTTTCCTGTCTCAGCCCATTCATAGCTAGTAACCAAAGAGGGCAGCAAATCTCTGGGAATGGGGGCCTTTTCGGGCCAGCAGACCCATATTTCTGGAGCAGACCCCTCCCCAGAACTCCCCAAACATGCTATTCCTGGTTCCCAGATCTAGCCTGGACCGACCTCTGGGGGTCGATGGTGGAGATGATCATAATGGAGTTAGTACTGATACAGTAGTGGTTTTAGTGGCTGTCGTTTATCGAACACTTCCTATATGCCGGGCACTTTGCCATGCGTTTAATGACCATTTTAAAAATATTTTGATCACCGAGGGGTGCAGCTGTGGTTCGGGGAAGTTAACTGCTTGCCCAGGGTCACACAGTGAGTCGGGAACTCGCATTCCAAAAACCCAAACGCGTAACTCGGCGCAAGCCCGCCCCGCCCGCTTCCTCAATAGCTGCTCTCTAAGCCAACATCACGACTCCTTTAAATAACGTTTTGGCTTTATTCAGCAGGTTCTCCGCTCTCCCACCCCAGGCTTCTCTCCCCAGATCCGGCCTCCACAGGAGCCACGTAGCTGCCCCCTCCCCCTCGGTCGTCTGCTCTGGGAAGGGCCTTCCGAATCATTCTGTCCCAGCCTCCCCAGGTTCACGGGGCGGGGGTGGCGGGGGGGGGGGGCGGGGGCCAAGAATCCAGAGGGAAGGGCTTTCCTAAAGGCACCCGGCGCCTCAGAGGCAGGGCGCCCCTGCCCGTGCCCGGGTCCAGCCCTGCGTCCACCCCTTAGCCCTCCCGGGACCCGGGACCCCGGACCCCGGACTCCCCGGGAGCCCGCTCCCGAGCCGCCGCGATCACACCTCGGACTCGCGCGGAGGGCCGCGGGCGCGCTGGCAGCCGTACAACCACTGGATGACGCGCGCGTTGCGCTCCACCACCGACACCGGGGGGCGCCCGTCTCGCGCCGAGCCCGCCGCCTCCGAGCCGCCGCCGCCACCGCCGCCTCCAGCTCCGTCCGGGCGATCCGTGTCGCTGTCGCTGGACGTCCAGTCGCTGGCGTCCCCAGAGCCTAGCGGCGGCGACGTTCCAGGCTGGGAGCTGGCGTCGGCGCCCCAGCTCTGCGGAGAGAAGCGCTCAGCGCCCAGCACCTCCACCAACGCGCGCTCCAGGCCGCAGTAGTTGAAGAAGCGCTCCTTCTCCGACAGGGGTAGTGAGCATGTAGGGCACAGCGCCCGCTTTCCTGACGCTTCCTGGGCATCTTGGGGCGCGGCCCAAACCCCAGGAGCCGCTGGTCGCTCGGTTGGGCCCGGACTGCTCGAGGTGGCGTCTCGGGGGGCGCCCAGGAAGAGGCGCCTCACCAGCCCCTGGCCTTTGGCGTTCTCTTTGTTCACCGAAGCCTTGCAGTCCCGCTTCTGGCGGTAGAAGATGAGGGAGTCAGGCCTTGGCAGCCGCCTGCCGCTGCTCCGGCGGGCGGGCCCGGGCATCCTGGGCGATGCAGGGGGCCCCAGCTCATTGCAGGGGTGCGGGGTGAGCGGTCTGGGACCCCCACGCAGAGCGGGTTCCTGGCGTCGTGCTATGACTTGGTGGGTCTTGACATACTTGGCTTTGTCGGCCTCCAGCCTCTCCACCGCGCTGGGGGTGCGTCCCCTGGACGGGGTGGAGGGAGAGGCCAGGATCATCTCAGCGGAGCTGGACAGGATTATACCCCATAAGCCACTGGAAGTAGGCAGCTAGTTGAGGAGCCAGGAGTAACTGGCCGGGGCTTCCTGGTGCCTGCAGGGAAAGAGGAATGGTCACTTCTCCTGGCGTCAGTCCTGGGAATAGGATCAGCCAGCCACCCCTTCTCTATCCAAAATCAGCCGGTACCATCCTTAAGGGGCAGAGAGGCTCAGGCTACCTCTCCCCCCCCCCATCCCTCAAAGACATTGAGCAGGGGCGCCCTGGCCACCCAGAAACATGCTCCTTTGAGGGTGCCCCAATCTGGCCATAGAGCCATGCCAAGCAAGCATCAGCAAGTGGGACACTTGGAAAAGGAAATGGGGCTGGTCCCAGCTCAGTTCCCGAAAGTGGCCTCAACAGGAAAAAATACCTCTTCCCAACCCAGCAACTTTGAGTCCAAGACAAGAAGGCTCCCCAGCCACAGGCTGGCTCCAGCAGGGCCCACCCTCCCCGCCCCCAAGCACCCGAGGTCAGGGATATAACCACAGGGTAGGAGCCTCCGGTAATCACAGCCAACTGCCCTGCCCAGTCCCAGCTGGGCGACAGGGAAAGAGACAGAGAGGTGGCAACCAGGTCATGTCACCCAGCCACCTCCCACCTCTGTACCCCTGCCAAGGGATTTCCACAGTGCCCGCCTGTAAACACCACCTTGCCTACCTCTGCATTTCCATTTACAGAAAAGGAAACTGGTAGAGAGGAAAGGGCTTGCTCAGGTCTCTACTGAGAGGTAGGGGCTGGGATTGAAACCCTGGTCTCTAGCCTTGCAGTGCAGAACTAGTTCAGATGGCCTGTCTCTGTCCCTCTCATGTTTTGCTTCTATTCTTGCTGCTATAATCCCAAGCACTTTCCATGAGACCTGGGCCCTTTGCCTCACAAAAAGTTCCTTCCACAAATTCTTCCCAATAACTGGCACTCCCAGCAATCTGCCCTCAGGGTCTCTGTCCTATTCTCATCCTGAGACCCCGTGACCCTTGTCCGCCACCTCCCCTCTGCCACTGGGGAAGCGGACCAGGAGGGGTTGTAAATCAAGAGCTGATGATGCTGTTGGCAGTAAGAGAATGGGCCACCCACAAGGCTCAGCACAACCCCTCCCACCCCTGCTCCTTTCTCCCTGAATCCTCCATTCAGTTGAAAGGGACACAGAAGTTCTGGGGGCTGAGGGGACCTCCAGTCAGGAGGCCACAAAAGAAGAGAACTTGCCAGGATAGGGGGAGGCCAGAGACCCCGCCAAACCTCCCACTCCAGCGTGTGTGTGTGTGTGCGCACACGTGTGCACATGCGCATGCGCACGCACGCGATCGCTCGCACACACACACACCCCTATCTAGTGTCTAGTAAGTCAGTCCATGGGTAGTTGGTGACTGGTGACTGCGAACGCAGGCAGCCAGGAGAGCTTGGCAATGACCTCCCTCCTGGCTCTCAAGAACTATACCAGGCAGTGGGTCCGATTCCAAGGTCCCAAGAGGGCACTGTGCTTATCTGACCTTGTGGGTATCCTCCCATCCCATTCCCTCTTCCCTGCTCCCCCTGAGCAGCAAGGCTATAAAAAGTCCCTAAACACAGGGACTAAAATAGTCTGCCATCCACCATCTCTTCCCTGCCTCCTGGGTTGGCCCTGATGCTTGACCACAGATGTTCAGCCCTAGAAGCCTGGCAGACATCCTTGTGCCCTCCGTCCCTTTGCCCACCTTCTCCTAGTCCTGTGATTAGTGGTCTGAACTTTGCCCACAGCTTCAGATCTGGACTTGGTGGAGTGGGGGAGGGTGGGAAGCACTTGGTCACTGGCTTGGTGCCAGCCTCCCTGCCCTTGGGTCCCCGAGTGCCTTCCCACCCCAGCCCTGGGCTCGGGATGCACTCACCTCTGTGCCCTCACTGAGGCCAGGCTTGAAGCAGGGGTCCCAGGGCAGGACCAGACAAGGGCAGGAGGGACAGTAAGGACTGGAAGTAACTTTGGTGGCAGCCAAACTCCACTCTCCACAGGAAAAGGAGAGAGAGCCTCCACCCCTGGCCCCCCAGATTAACCCTTGCCTTCCTGACCTGGAGGCTGGTCTCCAGTTAACTCCTTCCTGGTCAGTCTCAGTACTGGAGAGGACCTTCAGATCAGGTCCAGACCCTTTATTTTATAGATGGTCATACAGGCCCCGACAGGCTAGGTGATTTCCAGGGAGGCACAGCGAGGTTGGGGTACAGTCAGGACCCAAACAAGGTCTCCTGATTCCCTAGCTCCCTCCAGAGGCCTGGGGTAGGGATATGCTAGTCGTGTGGGGTCAGCCCCCTCTGCTAGGCCTTGGCAGAACCTCTTAGTTAAAAGACAAGGCAGAGCAGGGTTCTAGCTGACTGTGCTTGTTTTCCTGTGTAGCAGGTTTAGGCCTGTCCTGGCTGGGGTGTGTGGAGGGTGGCAGGCCTGCTCTCCCTAGGGGTGAGGCCAGGAATCTGCAGCCTAAGGGTGGGGTCGTTGGTGGTGGGGATAGACGTGCAGGGCATGTCATGTCTTGGCATGACAGTCACCTTGGAGCCCATTGGAGGTGCCTCTGCCCAAGGTCCTCTGATGGCCAATGGGATTGGCTGGGAAGAGGGAGATAAAGGGATGATTCCAGGGTCAAGCCCGTGTCTTTCGCCTCCTTTCTGCTTTGCCCCACTGGGGACTTCTCAAGGTGACATCTCATGTCTCAAGGCAGAGCCCTGTCCCCACAGTGCTGGTGTCGGGTAATTTCCCCCCCATCTCTCCAGTAACCTGCAGCACCCAGAGCTCAAAGCTCAAAGCCCTTCCCAACAGGCCCCTGCCCCACCCCTAGCTGGCCACTTTCCACAAACCCCTTTCCTTCCCTGGTAGAACTGTTAATGTTTGCAAAGCACATTCACACCTGTGCTCTTGGATCTCCTTTGTTTCTCCTAAGAACTCCGGGGAGGGGGGCGGTAGGGGTGACCACCCCACCTGATGGATGAGGAAATGGGATCTTGCCAAAACCCAACTCTGAAACCATCGCTCTTTATGCTGCACCCTCTGCCTGTCAAGTAAGGTAATGAGTTTGAAAAGCCAGGAGGCCCATTTGCTGGTAAGAGATTTTTATCACCTAGTCAAGGGAAGGTTTGGGGGGTTTTTTTTGTTTGTTTGTTTATTGGTCCACGATAGTTCCATATTGCATTCTTATGTTATCTATCTTTGCAAAATATTTTCATCTAGGGGTGCCTGGGTGGCTCAGTGGGTTAAAGCCTCTGCCTTCAGCTCAGGTCATGATCCCAGGGTCCTGGGATCGAGCCCCACATCGCATCGGGCTCCCTGCTCAGTAGGGAGCCTGTTTCCCCCTCCTCTCTCTCTCTCTCTCTCTCTCTGCCTACTTGTGATCTCTGTCTGTCAAATAAATAAAATCTTAAAAAAAAATTTTTTTTTATCTACATGCTCACAATTCATCCCTGGGACAATCTTTGGGGAGTAGGGGGTTTTACTTCCCCATTTAACAGTGCCGAGGATACTGAGGCTTAGAGCTGTGAAAGGATCCATCCAAACTCACATAATGAGACTAAGAGTTAACTTTTTTTTTAACAGCTAACTTTTATTGGAGGATTAACATATGCTAGGCATTGTTCTGTGATTAACACATTTAATCCTCAAAACAACCCAGTGAAAGGGGTACTTTTATTCACCTAATTTTATAGATGTGCAGGCCCCTAGCACTGAGATCTGGTTGTGAAGGGGTTAAGCATGGAGGCTGGGCAGGGCCCAGCTGGGATGCTGTCAATGGCAGGAAACCTGGCCTGTGAGGGAGGGGGAGGACGGGGCTGTTGTGTCTGACCTGATGCAACCCCCATCCCTTTGGTCTTAAAGGAGCCTCCAGGTTGGGTGGAAGGGCAGCCGGAGTAAGGGTCGAGGGGGACAGGGGACTTCTCAGCTCTTTTCTAGGGACTAAGACAGAGTTTGGGCTACAGAAAGAGGGGATTCAGAGTGGAACACAGGTGCCACCCTGGGGCAGCCCTGGGTCTGAGGAGGGTAACTGGAAATGACCCTGCCTCCTTGTGGGAGCACTCTGTCAGAGTCAGAGGGGGAAGACAGCTCCAGACCTCAGAGTGCCCAGTTAGAGAGGGGAGACACAGCTCTGCCCTCAGCAGTCCAAGATGGGGGGTGGTCAAGGACTCCGAGTCTGAAGGGTGACAGTTCCCTGTCCCAGGATGCCAGTGGACACATACTAGCAGAGAGGCTCATGAAGGAGAGGTCAAACTAGATTGGCTTTCTGGGTAAAAGAGCCCCCCCCCCGCCCCCAAGGAGTTAGAGGGGACGGGTGGGGGGTTTGGACGAAGGGAGATCATGAGGTGGAGATCCAGCGGCCCGCCTGCTGGGCTCTTGGTCACACTTGCTATGAACCGGATCCTCTGTCTTTCTGGTCATGGATCCCTAGGGAGATCCTTAAAGTGGCTCCTTCCGGTGCAAGAGCCAGGATATGAGCCGGTGGGAGGCCAAATCTGAGAGAGGTTTCCTTCCTATTTCTGAGCTCATTGAGCTCATTCCCGGATCACCTTGATGATCGATTGGAATGGGTCTGAGTCAGAACTGGCTCCTTCTGGAGGAGAGAGTTGGGGGGGAAGGGGGTGTAGGCTGGGGGGCAGCTCTGGTCAGTGTCTGGAATAATGAGATGGCTCAGGAAGGCCTTCAGATCCAGCCCCAGACCCCAGACTCACGCTGTTCTGCCACCACCACCACCACCCCCGCCCTTAGCAGCCAGCTACGGCCCCCCTCACCCCAGCCACAGGCACCTCAGCCCTGTCTTTCATGCTAACCCTGGTGTGGCCGCTCACTGGCACCCTGGCCTGGAGCACAAGCTTAACCTCTTTGAATTTCCTTCAGCGTAAAATGGGAATGACAAGACTCAGCTCTTGAGTGGCAGGAGGAAGTAGTGGCTGTGGTGACTGGGAAAGCTTCTGGTGCCTTAAAGAACTCATAAATGTTAGACGAATCTGCCTTTTAGCTCTTGCCCAGCCCTGACATCTTCCTGACATCTCCCGCCCAAATCATTTTTCTAACTCCGCAGTCTCAGCTGCTGTCAACAAATCATCCTGGACACTGCTGTGTGCTGTGAGGTCAGCAGAGAGGTCAGACATGGTTTCTGCTCTCAGGGAGTTTGTCCTGCCTAGGGGTTGGGGGTGGGTGGCAGTGGTGGTGGGCAGAGGCATGACAGACTGATCACAGCTCCAGCCAGGGCAGTGCTTCTGTGACAGAGGCCAACAACGCAGGGGACAGCGGAGGACATTTGTTCTTCCAGAGAAGCTGGGGGCAGGGAGGAAGGGATTTCTGGCCTGGGTGGGATGGGAGGTGAGGGGTGGGGTGTTGGGGGAGGGCCCGTGAGAGCTGGAGGCCTAAAGGCAGCAGGAGTGCCAGGGTGTCAGTGAGGGGGTGCAGGGATGGGGTGGGGGGAAGAGAGTGAAGGAGAGGGACAGAGGCAGAGGGAGAGAGAAGGAGGAGAGGAATAGGAAGGGAGAGAGGCTGGGGGTTGCTGAGAGGGAATATGGGGTGTGGAGAAGGGAGGGGTTCTGTAAGGAGATGTGTGAGGTGGTGGGGGTCCTGAGAAGAGGCAGCTCAGACGAGAGATGAGGCTCTGGGTGGGGTCTGGCTTAGAGAGCAGGAGGGGCTCACGCTGTTGTGGGCGCCAAGGGAGGGACCCCTCTGCTGGCCCTATGCACCCCCACAGAGATTAGAGCAGCTACTGTGCAATTCGGGGCCTTCCGTTTAGGAAAGAATCTCAGCCACAACAATAGCCTGGCTCCAGCTTCTCCCGGTGAGAGGTGCGGCCTCTGGGTAGAGCTGGCGCCCCCGCACCCACTGCGGGAAGTGGGGGGACAGCGGTGGGAGGGTACGTGGAGAGGAAGGTGTTGTTAAAGGTTGTTTGTGGAGCACTTCCACGTTGCCAGTGAACAGAAGTGAATAAGAGATTGGATTTCTGTTCTCTCAGTGTGTTGGGTGTGGTATTAGAATGAGGAAGCCAAGTCCATGTACTGTGTGCCCTGCACAGGGCGCTCTGCGCGGTGGCCCCCTGCTTCTCACCAAATGCCATGTGAACGTGGTGAGGGAGCAGCCCGGATCAGGGGGCCACAGCTGGCAGCCGGAGAGCAGGGCCTGCAGAACGAGCTCCCAGCTCCCTGACCCGCAGAAGGCAGTACCTGCAGCATCTGGTCCTGCAAGCGAAGCCAAGCCAGGAAAGAGGGCAGCCCCAGCTGCAGTGCTCACTGCCTCCAACTCCGTGCCCGCATCTTCTTCAGCACCTCCATCATCCCCACTTACCAATGCTGTCCTAAGCAAGGTGCCTCCACATCCATACCAGGAACAAAACCCATCCTGTCTCCACCTAGTGCAGGAAGGAACATGTGGGCAAGAAACGGGGGTTCTTGTGGAATGCAGCGGCAAGAAATCTACCCTCCGGCAAGTATTGACAACTACGTGTTCATAATGACATGTTGAAAAATGCGTTTTGATTTTTTTTAACACAGAGAAAGTCATGAAAATATCAAACATGACAGAACTTAATTATTATTGAACATATATGGGTATTTTGGTCAAGGGACAGCAATACTGGATGAGTAAGAAAATAAAGATGTGACTAATTCACAAATTGTTACATCTTTATTCCATAAAATCTATTTTTCTTGCTTTTATTTGAGCAAAATTACCAAGTATGTTGCTATAATGAAAAGTTGCAGAGGTACTGGCCGGCTCAGTCATTAGAGCATGTGACTCTTGATCTCAGTGTTGGGAGTTCAAGCCCCAAGTGTAGAGCTTACTTAAAAGGACAAAAAACAGGGTGCCTGGGTGGCTCAGTGGGTTGGGCCGCTGCCTTCGGCTCGGGTCATGATCTCAGGGTCCTGGGATCGAGTCCCGCGTCGGGCTCTCTGCTCGGCGGGAAGCCTGCTTCCCTCTCTCTCTCTCTCTGCCTGCCTCTCTGTCTACTTGTGATCTCTCTCTGTCAAATAAATAAATAAAAAATCTTTAAAAAAAAAAGGACAAAAAACAAATGGAAGAGTAAAATGCTTGTTTAATATTGCAAGATAGTCTTTAGCCATCATATGTTACTATTGCAAAATCCATCTACACATCGGAAGGTTTGAAGTGGAGCAAGAAAATGGATGCTCAGTACTTGCTGGAAACAGTCCATTCTCACTACAGCACTCCCACTCTCTGAGAGGAAAGATATGACCAGAGAACTCATTTGTCTCACCTAAGGTCCCTCAACACTCAGTCTTCTCCATGCCCTGAACCGTGGTTGGCTGTGATGTCAGCAGTAGTGCAAAGCTTCATGGTATATGGATGCAGTCGACTTCTGATTCAAGGACATAGAGCAAGAGCGTTTGTTTCCCCAGGGCTGAATGGTGTCAGGTATGAAAGCAGATGGTGAGGATTACAGCTTACGCTGTGTAGCGCCGAGATGCTTGTATGGTCTTTAATAAATGACTTTAGGGGCACCTGCGTGGCTCAGTGGTTAAGCCTCTGCCTTCAGCTCAGGTCATGATCCCAGGGTCTCCCACTCCCCCTGCTCCTATTCCCTCTCTGGCTGTCTCTCTTTCTCTGTCAAATAAATAAATAAATAAAATATTTAAAAAAAAATAATAAATGACTTTTGGGGAGATTTTGATAACAGGTCCCCTTTGAAGGGCATGGATCCCTCTAGCTAGTTCTTTTTTTTTTTTTTTTAGATTTTATTTGTTTATTTGACAGACAGATCACAAGTAGGCAGAGAGGCAGTCAGAGAGAGAGGGGAGGAAGCAGGCTCCCTGCTGAGCAGAGAGCCTGATGCAGGGCTCCATCCCAGGACCCCGGGGATCATGACATGAGCTGAAGGCAGAGGCTTAACCCACTGAGCCCACCCAAGTGCCCCTACCTGTAGCTAGTTCTAAGGGTGGCACTGAGCTATGGCCAGGAAGCTGCTGTGTCACATTGAACATACCCAATGGTGGGGACATACATTTCTGTATGTGAGGAGGGTCATTCACAGAGAAGGTGAAGGTTGAGAGCTGGGTTGATACCCCAAAAGGTGAGTATTATAATCATCACCCCTAATATCAACCTCGTATTGTAACTAACATCTTAGTGTTACCCCTGGATTCTAATCGTCCACTCCTTCCCAGTCATTGTCAGCTTCTCCATGGTTCCTAGCACTGTAAACATCTGTGAGTTTTGCCATTCAACAATTGCTCTCATCCTACCCTGACTTTGGCCACCTGTGCTCTCAGAGTGGTGTAACTTGACTTGGAGCAGGGTGCTGGAGCTAGGCTTGGGTCAAAAAGCCTATCATGTTTCTCTGGCCCCAATATTTCATTTAAAGAAGGATATGTAACTTAATTACAGCCAAGAGGACTTTTACTGAGACTGCGGCAACAAATCTCTCTCTTCCCTACAATGCAAGAAGCCCAGAGGGTCCAGCCTGCCCAACGACTGAGTCAGTAGAGAAGGAGCAGCCCTGAGAGTCAGAGCCAGTGAAAACTGACCTTGAGGAGGGGGCCTTCTATATCTGGTCATATCTGAAGCAAACTAGTAGGGAAGCCAATACCTTTCCTTTTGGCTTAACCATGCTGGGTTGGTTTTTTAGTTACTTACAGTCAAAATAAACCAGAAGGAGATATCTTTCTCTCCAGAACTGTGTCACCTTCATCACAGTGCCTGTAGCATGGGCCGTGAACAGCCTTCCTTTGCTTACTATCGCAACCCATCTCTACACTAATTTCTCCGGAATGCTCAATAAATGCCTCCAGGTTTGTTTGTTTTTTTTGCAAAGCTGACTTGAAAGAGCAGTTGAAGTTCTCATAAGGGGTCAGGACACCAAAGTCCTGGTCTTGGCTTTGACACAAACTCACTCTTGGTCTGGAGCAAGTCGTACTCTTTTGTATTTCAGATTCTGATATGTTAAAAGGAAGAAAGTAGATTTGACCATGGCTCCCCAATGCTATTCCTTGGTGGATTCCAAATGGCTACATGAAACTTACCTGCGGAGCTTGCTAACAAGACAGATGCCAGATCTCTGCTTTCTGAGAACCTAATTTAGTAGATCTAGTGGGAAGTCAAGAAGGAAAGAATATTAACAGCAGGTCAGACTGATTTTATTGATATGAATGCCCTTACTAGAGATTCTAGATTTAATGTGTTATCTCTTGTAGCTGAAGGTAGCTCTAATATTGCTTGTTTAGTTGAGGTGCTCAACATGGCCTGTAGTCACTAAGGCTGAGATGTCAGCATTTTCCTGGTTAATATGTCTCACGTCTAAAAAGATAGGAATGTTGGAGATTTATCACACGAGGTTGCATATATTCCCCCAAAGAGGGCTCAGAGGGTAGTTCTTTGTCTAGGTGTTGAGATAAGCCTAAGTGAGAATAACACTAGCATTCTTGAAAATTTTATGGTCTCTGTCTTCTGCCATTTGGGTATATTGGGAGAGGCACCACTGAGATGGGCTCCCTGATTTCATTAGGGGTGATGGTGTCCTGAAGGAGTAGAGGCCAAGCTGAACTTGGCCAGGCTGCCAGAGTCAAAGTGGACACTTTCCCCGCAGGATGAGGTGATCATCGTTCACTTGCAGGGATCTTTGATCAGAGTGTCCTAGGAATGAAATAGATGAGCAGCTTATTAGATATCCTTGAGTTGTATCACAGAAAACCCTCCACATCTTGTGGCCAGAAGCCTAAAGTGAATTGTTGTCCCAATGGAGAGTCTCAGCCTTGCATTTAATTTCCACATCCAAGCCAGTTCACAGAGCTGATGTCCCCACCGAATAGGAGGCCAGGTCCCACAAGTGGATAGTCTGTCAGTGTATGTCTTCCTCTAAGGAAGGGGGATGGGAAAACTCAGACCTTTTAGGCATGACTAGACATTGACTTTGGAATTGATGCTATCTCTGGGAACCCACTGTTCAACATGTCTGAAATGAAACTACTGATCTCTTATGCCCCCAGATCCATCTCGGCATCCTTCCAACTGCTCAGGCCAAAAGCCTGGAGTCATCTTGGACACACGTCTTTCCTTCACATTCTTCATCTAATCCATAAGCCATCTGTTAGCCTGTCTTCAGAACACATCCTGATTTAGGTCACCTCTGTCCCACCCTACTCCTACCACCTTGGGCCAAAAGCTGTCCTCTCTTGCCAGCATTCCTGCAATAGCCTCCAGGGCTTCCTCCTAACCTCAGCCCACCCAGCAGAGATCAATCCTTTCAAAGTGAAAGTTAATCACCAAGTCACTTCCAACCCAAATTCCTGAAAGAGGCTCCTCCTCTTTTCAGTGGAGTGAGACCCAATGCACCCAAAGGCTTACAAGGCTTTTCCTGACCTGAATCTTATCTCTGGCTGTCCTCCCTCTCACCCACCCTGCCACAGATACTCTGGCCTCCTGGTCTGCTCCTTGAACACACGACCATGTCTACCTTTGGGCTTTGACCCTCTGCCTGGAATGCCTTACCTTTAGCTCTCAGCTTTGCTAACTCCTCCTCCTTTAAGACTTTGTTAAACCCTTGCCCCAATAAGATCTCCCCTGACCACTTCATTGAATAAGTCAGCCAGCATCTTTTGTAGCATTCCCAACAGGTCTGCCATGCTCTACTTTTCCTCTGCATCTTCTTTTTGGTTTGTTTTTTAACTTAACAATTCTATCATACTAAATGACTTATTTGTTCATGCTCATACATGTCTCCCCAACTAGAATGGAAGTTCACTGAGGGTGGAGACCTTTATTTTGTTCACGGATGTGTTCCCAGCACCTGGCATGGGGCCAAAGACTTAGTGGGTTTCTCAATACATTGTTTCATGAATGGATTTTGAAGAAACTATGGAGAGACTGGGAGGGGGTGCTTGAGAAGTTCTCTTGAGGGTCTTGGGACTGGAGTGATGCAAGCTCCAGGTCCTGAAAGCCTTCCAAAACCATAGAATTTACAAGGTGAATTTTGGGAAGTTTGTCAGAAATATCAGGACATTTTATTTTATTTATTTATTTACTTATTTTTAGGGAATCTCTATTTAAAAATTTTTTTTTATTATTAACATATAATGTATTATTAGCCCCAGGGGTACAGGTCTGTGAATCGCCAGGTTTATACACTTCCCAGCACTCACCATAGCACATACCTTCCCCAATGTACATAACCCAACCACCCTCTCCTACCCCCCTTCCACCGGCAAACCTCAGTTTGTTTTGTGAGATTAAGAGTCTCTTATGGTTCTTCTCCCTCCCGATCCCATCTTGTTTCATTTATTCCCTTCCTACCCCCAAGCCCCCCACATTGCTTCTCAACTTCCTCATATCAGGGAGATCATATGATAGTTGTCTTTCTCTGATTGACTTATTTCCGCTAAGCATAATACCCTCTAGTTCCATTGACGTCGTCATCGCAAATGGCAAGATTTCATTTCTTTTGATGGCTGCATAGTATTTCATTGTGTATATATATACCACATCTTCTTTATCCTTTCATCTGTTGATGGATATCTAGGTTCTTTCCATAGTTTGGTTATTGTGGACATTGCTGCTATAAACACTCGGGTGCACGTGCCCCTCCAAATCACTGCATTTGTATCTTTAGGGTAAATACCCAGTAATGTGATTGCTGGGTTGTAGGGTAGCTCTATTTTCAACTTTTTTTTTTTAAAGATTTTATTTATTTATTTGACAGACAGAGATCACAAGTAGGCAGAGAGGCAGGCAGAGAGAGAGGAGGAAGCAGGCTCCCCGCTGAGCAGAGAGACCGACGCGGGGCTCGATCCCAGGACCCTGGGATCATGACCTGAGCTGAAGGCAGAGGCTTTAACCCACTGAGCCACCCAGGCGCCCCTATTTTCAACTTTTTGAGGAAACTCCATACTGTTTTCCAGAGTGGCTGCACCAGCTTGCATTCCCACCAAGAGTGTAGGAGGGTTCCCCTTTCTCCACATCCTCACCAGCATCTGTCATTTCCTGACTTGTTAACTTTAGCCATTCTGACTGGTGTGAGGTGGTATCTCATTGTGGTTTTGATTTGTATTTCCCTGATGCTGAGTGATGTGGAGCACTTTTTTATGTGTCTGTTGGCCATCTGGATGTCTTCTTTGCAGAAATGTCCGTTTATGTCCTCTGCCCATTTCTTGATTGGATTATTTGTTCTTAGGGTGTTGAGTTTGATAAGGTCTTTATAGATTTTGGATACTAGCCCTTTATCTGATATGTTGTTTGCAAATATCTTCTCCCACTCTGTCAGTTGTCTTCTGGTTTTGCTAAGTGTTTCCTTTGCTGTGCAAAAGCTTTTGAACTTGATGAAGTCCAAATAATTCATTTTTGCCATTGCTTTCCTTGCCTTTGGTGATGTTCCTAGGAAGAAGCTGCTGTGGCTGAGGTCAAAGAGGTTGCTGCCTGTGTTCTCCTCAAGGATTTTGATGGATTCCTTTCTCACATTGAGGTCTTTCATCCGTTTTGAGTCTATTTTTATATCTGGTGTAAGGAAATGGTCCGGTTTCATTCTTCTGCATGTGGATGTCTTATTTTCCCAGCACCATTTGTTAAAGAAACTCCCCCCGCCATTGCACATTCTTTCCTGCTTTGTTGAAGATTAGTTGACCACAGAGTTGAGGGTCCATTTCTAGGCTCTCTATTCTGTTCCATTGATCTATGTGTCTGTTTTTGCCCCAGTACCATACTGTCTTGATGATTGCAGCTTTGTAATAGAGCTTGAAGTCTGGAATTGTAATGCCACCAACTTTGGTTTTCTTTTTCAACATTCCTCTGCCTATTCGGGGTCTTTTCTGGTTCCATACAGATTTTAGGATTATTTGTTCCATTTCTTTGAAAAAAGTTGATGGTATTTTTTTAAAGATTTTATTTATTTAGGGGCGCCTGGGTGGCTCAGTGGGTTAAGCCGCTGCCTTCGGCTCAGGTCATGATCTCAGAGTCCTGGGATCGAGCCCCGAATAGGGCTCTCTGCTCAGCAGGGAGCCTGCTTCCTCCTCTCTCTCTGCCTGCCTCTCTGCCTGCTTGTGATCTCTCTGTCAAATAAATAAATAAAATCTTTAAAAACAAAAAAAAAAAAACCAAAAAACATAATACTTTAAAAAAAAAGATTTTATTTATTTATTTGACAGAGAGAGAGATCACAAGTAGGCAGAGAGGCAGGCAGAGGGGGAGGGGGGAAGCAGGCTCCCTGCTCAGCAGAGAGCCCGATGTGGGGCTTGATCCCAGGACCCTGAGATCATGACCTGAGCTGAAAGCAGAGGTCTAACCCACTGAGCCACCCAGACACCCCGTAGGGGGATTGCATTAAATATGTAAATTGCTCTAGGTAACATAGACATTTTCACAATATTTGTTCTTCCTGGGGTGGCTGGGTGGCTCAGTCAGCCTTCAGCTCAGGTCATGAGCCCATCAAGTCCCGGATCGGGCTCCTTGCTTGGTGGGGAGCCTGCTTCTCTCTCTGCCTCTGCCTGCGACTCTGCCTGCTTGTGCTCTTTCTCTCTGATGAATAAATAAATAAATAAATAAATAAATAAATAAATAAAATCTTAAAAAAAATATTTGTTCTTCCAATCCCTGAGCATGGAATGCTTTTCCACTTCTTTCTGTCTTCCTCAATTTTTTTCATGAGTGTTCTATAGTTTTCTGAGTACAGATTCTTTGCCTCTTTGATTAGATTTATTCCTAGGTATCTTATGGTTTGGGGTGCAACTGTAAATGGGATCAATTCCTTAATTTCTCTTTCTTCTGTCTTGTTGTTGGTGTATAGAAACGCAACTGATTTCTGTGCATTGATTTTACATCCTGACACTTTACTGAATTCCTATATGGGTTCTAGCAGCTTTAGGATGGAGTCTCTTGGGTTTTCCACATAAAGTATCATATCATCGGGGCGCCTGGGTGGCTCAGTGGGTTAAGCCGCTGCCTTCGGCTCAGGTCATGATCTCGGGGTCCTGGGATCGAGTCCCGCATCGGGCTCTCTGCTCGGCGGGGAGCCTGCTTCCCTCTCTCTCTCTCTCTGCCTGCCTCTCTGTCTACTGTGATCTCTCTCTGTCAAATAAATTTAAAAAAAACCGATTATTTAAAAAAAAGTATCACATCATCTACAAAGAGTCAGAGTTTGACTTCTTCTTTGCTGATTCAGATGTCCTTTATTTCTTTTTGTTGTCTGAATGCTGACATAGTGCTTCTAGCACTATGTAGAATAGCAGTGGTGATAGTGGACATCCCTGCCATGTTCCTGACCTTAGGGGTAAAGCTCTCTGTTATTTGCTGTGGGTTTTTCATAGATGGCTTTGATGATGTTGAGGTATGTACCCTCTATCACTACACTGTGAAGAGTTTTGATCAAGAAAGGATGCTGTACTTTTCAAATGCTTTTTCAGCATCTATTGAGAGTATCATATGGTTCTTGTTCTTCCTTTTATTAATGTGTTGTATCAACTGATTGATTTGCTAGTGTTGAACCAACCTGGCATCCCAGGAATAAATCCCACTTGATCGTGGTGAATTATCCTTTTAATGTCCTGTTGGATCCTATTGACTAGTATTTGGTGAGAATTTTTGCATCCATATTCATCAGGGACACTGGTCTGAAATTCTCCTTTTTTTTTTTTTAGATTTTTTTTTTAAATTTATTTGACAGACAGATCACAAGTAGGCAGAGAGGCAGGCAGAGAGATAGAGGAGGAGGAGGCAGGCTCCCTGCTGAGCAGAGAGCCCGATGTGAGGCTCGATCTCAGGACCCTAAGATCATGACCTGAGCCCAAGGCAGAGGCTTTAACCACTGAGCCACCCAGGTGCCCCTGAAATTCTCCTTTTTGATGGAGTCTTTGTCTGGGTTTGAAATCAAGGTAATGCTGGCCTCATAAAATGAGTTTGGAAGTTTTCCTTCCTTTTTTTTTTTTTTTTTTGAACAGTTTCAAAAGAATAGGTATTAATTCTTCTTTAAATGTATTAATTCTCCTTTAAATGTTTGGCAGAATTCCCTGGGAAACCATGTGGCTCTGGGCTCTTGTTTGTTGGGAGATTTTTGATGACTGCTTTAATTTGCTTACTGGTTATGGGTCTATCTTCCCCACAAGGGAAGGCGGCTTCTGAGCAGCTTCTCCAACACAGCTTTCTACTTATTGAGTTTTAGACACCTTTTCCCACGTCTTCCCTTCAACATTTGCTCTGCAAACGAATATTAAGCACCCACTAGTTCTAGAGCCTTGATAATTTTTAAATGCCTTCCCTATAGAGTGGGATTAAATCTTTTCCCCATAAAGGGCCTAGACCCTGAGTGGTCTGCTCCTTTCGGCCTCCTGCGGTTCCAGCCGTAGGTAAGGAGGCCAAGCCTGCCCGCCTTAGCGATCTGGAAGGGACTGGTAGTCACTAGCCTAGACCAAGCCCGCTCTACCGCATCTGTGGTCAGTTGCTTACTTCTTAGAGACTGCCCCCCAATGAGCCTCTGAGATTAGGCGAGCTTGGCACTGAGACAAAGGCCACAGTGAGCGTTTTGTTTCCAAATTATCCCACTCTACCCTCCGATGTCTAGAGGAAGCACAGCGGTTCAGTCCAGGGGATGTACAGGCTCAGACTGCTGAGAGGTTTCCCAGGGACGCGCACAGGGCCCCTGGCCCTCGAGCAAAGTATTCCAGGCGCATCCACCAGAGGGCAGGCTTCACCCTTCAAGAAGCCTTCTCCATTCACGTTCACCTACGGACTCTCCCTCCCGAGCTCCAAAAGCCCCAGGGTCCACGCCGCTGCCTGGCATTACTCTGCACTCCCCGGACGACCTCAGCGCTGCTGTCTCCCTGCTGCCCACGATAGTTATTTACCCTGATGCATGGTGCTTTGCAATACCAGTGAACCGGTAAGAGCAGCAATTCCTTCATTTATATTTTCTCTGGCAGTTTGTGAAGTATCTTCACATACATTATTCTCATTTGGTTTACAAAGCAACTTGAAAAAATAATTTATTATATGGCCGCCTTTTAGAAGATGTAACAGGCTCACAGAGTGAAGCGGCTACACTTAGTAAAGTCACATAGTGAGTTTCTGGTGCGGCTGTCTTTGACATCTCCTGGGTACCTGCTCTATGCCATGGGTGGTGTACAAGCTGCCTTGTAATTGGTTTAATTCTGCAGTAATTGCGACCATGAAGTACTGACAGTAGGGGATAGACAAGCAGATCACTGGACCATGGAGAGCTTATTAAGGATACGTTCAAATCTCCCATGTTCTTACAGAATTTTAGTTTGTTTATTGGTCTATCAGTTACTAAGATTGGTGTGTTAATAAAGCCCATGAGGGGACGGTGGCTTTGTCCAGGTCTCTCTGTGGCATTTTTTTTTTAAAGATTTTATTTATTTATTTGACAGAGATCACAAGGAGGCAGAGTGGCAGGCAGAGAGAGAGGAAGGGACGCAGGCTCCCTGCGGAGCAGAGAGCCCAATGTGGGGCTCCATCCCAGGACCCTGGGACCATGACCCGATCTGAAGGCAGAGGCTTTAATCCACTGAGCCACCCAGGCGCCCCTCTCTGTGGCATTTTGAGGCTATGGTATTAGGTGCATACCAGTTTAGAAATGTTCTCTTTCGCCCCCTCTGCTGAACTGAACTTCATCATTATATAATGACCCTCTTTATCTCTAGTGATGCTTTTTGCCTTAATATTGCTTTTATTCATTTATTTAACCTAGTATTTCTCTTCCCCAACTTTGTCAGTCTGTGTTCTGATCTTTATTTATTTATTTATTTATTTGTTTGTTTGTTTATTTTTAAAGATTTTATTTATTTATTTGACACAGAGAGAGGGGTCATAAGTAGGCAGAGCAGCGGCAGAGAGAGAGGGGGAAGCAGGCTCCCTGCTGAGCAGAGAGCCCGATGATGCGATGATGCGGGGCTCAATCCCATGACCCTGAGATCATGACCTGAGCTGAAGGCAGAGGCTTAACCCACTGAGCCACCCAGGCGCCCCTGTGTTCTGATCTTTTGATGTGCCTTTTGTAAACAGAATGTCATTGGATTTTGTTCTTCTATTTGGCCTGACATCCTTATTTCTAAACTCATTCATTGAGATTAATTTATTTTTATTTACTTTTCTCATCTTGGAATGTACATGGTAGTTTTGTACTTTCCCCCTTCTCTTTATTTTTCTAAAAATTAGCAGGGGAATCTGCTTAAGGTTCTCTCCCTCTCTCTCCCCCCCTCTATCCCACCCCCTGCTCATGCACACTCACTCTATCAAATAAATAAACAAATCTTTAAAAAATTTTTAAAATGATTTTATTCATTTATTTGATAGAGAGGAGCAAGCAGGGGGAGCAGCAGAAGGAAAAGCAGGCTCCCTGCTGAGCAGGGAGCCCAATGAGGGGCTTGATCCCAGGACTCTGGGATCATGACCTGAGCTGAAGGCAGAGGCTTTAACCCACTGAGCCACCCAGGCACCCCAAATTATGAATTCTTTTTTTTTTAAGATTTTTTTAAATTTATTTGACAGACAGATCACAAGTAGAGAGGCAGGCAAAGAAAGACAGGAGGAGGAGGCGGCAGGCTCCCTGCTGAGCAGAGAGCCCGATGCGGGACTCGATCCTAGGACCCTGAGATCATGATCTGAGCTGAAGGCAGAGGCTTTAGCCACTGAGCCACCCAGGCGCCCCCCAAATTATGAATTCTTAAAGGAAATTTTGTTTCCCCCTTTTCCCAAGGCCAAAGGTGATTCAAGCAAGTTTTAACTGTCCTCCCTTCTGGGTGCCAGTGTTTGTCTCGTATCAGCCCTTGTGCTGTGGTTATCCTTTGGGGTCTCCTATCAGTGTTCCCGTCTTGGAGAGGCCCTGGGAATTCTCCGTATCCTATGTCCTATGCAGACAGGGAAGGAGGGTCTTATGCTGTCTAGGTGTTGGCAGGCTCCCTGAGGGTTAAAAACAATTTGGGTATTTACTTTCCTCTCCACTTCATTTTGGGGGTTGGCACACTCATAACTTTCATGGCAACTCTAGCAGCATAGTAAAAAAGAATAAAAAAAAAAACCAACCCTCCTTTATACAACATTTTAATTTTTTTCATCAGGAGGGTCCCTTAGGGGGTGCCTGGGTGGCTCAGTGGGTTGAGCTGCTGCCTTCGGCTCAGGTCATGATCCCAGGTCCTGGGTTCGAGCCCCGCATCGGGCTTTCTGCTCAGCGGGGAGCCTGCTTCCTCCTCTCTCTCTGCCTGCCTCTCTGCCTACTTGTGATTTCTCTCTGTCAAATAAATAAATAAAATCTTTAAAAAAAAAAAAAAAAGGAGGGTCCCTTAGGTTCTAATTCACCATATTGTTGGGAAAAAGTTTAAAACATAGGTTTCATGATCACAACTCCTATTTGTTTTATGATATTTAATAGTCTTTTTATACATTTTATTATTATGAGTTTTATATGGTATAACTGTGTATATTATTATTTATAATGATATCATTTAACACACCTACCCAGGGAGGTAGATACCATTATTTTACCTTATTTTATTTTAATTCCGGTATAGTTAACATATGGTACTATATTAGTTTCCGGTGTACAATGTAGTGATTCAACACTCCCATATTTACTACGGAGAAGTAGACATTACTATCTCTATTTTACAGATGAGGAAACATAGATTCTGAGTTCTGCCCAAGGTTACACCAACTATATGGCTGAACAGGGACTTAGCCATTGGTTTTTACCCTCCACAGGTTCTTAAACTTTGGTGGAAGACATGGACCCCCTTGAGAATCTGAGGAAAGCTCTAGATCCTCTTCCAAAAACATGTACATTGATACCAATACACTAAAATTGCAGGGGGCTTGATATCCTACGAAATCTGTCCGTGGATTCTACATGAAGAATCTGTGTTTGTTATAATACTGAGAGCAGATGCTGGAACAAAAAGACACATTCGTTTTTTAGCCTTGATCACAAGTTCCCATTCCTCTGCCTGTCTTCCAAGACCCTTTGCATTCCGATCCCTCTCTCTTCGTGCCCTGATATGCATTCCCCGAAATAGCCCTTCCAAGCATCTGCATGATCTTCTCTTTCAGTTTGTGGCTTGGCTCTGTGCAGTGAGAAGCAGTGACTAAGATAAGGGGCTCTCATAGCCTGGGTTCAGATCCTGAGCAAACTGTAGACCAAGGGTGGGTTATCTACCCTCCTGGTGCCTCTGTTTCTTTACCTGTAAATGGTGAAGAATGTTAAGTACTTTGCAGGGTTGTTTGGATTCTGTGAGTCAATGCACGGAAAGCATTCAGAGCCGAGATGGGCACACAGGGACTGCAGATGTGTTTGAGGTGGTTTTACTCTTCTCCCCCTGCAGAGTGGGTCATTATTTGCATCCTCCAGCTCAGTGGTCAACTAGGAGAGGATTCTTGTAAATAAAATAGTTCTGCTATTATTTTTTTGAAACCAAACATTGTCACTTTTTTTTTTGTAGTTTCACATTTTTATTTAAACTCCAGCTAGTTAACACACATAAATTCAATAGTTTTTAAAAGTATCTAAAAAAGTCCCAGGCACACAGTGGTGCTAATTTCTTTTCTTTTTTTTTTTTTAAAGATTTTATTTATATATTTGACAGAGAGAGAGAGATCACAAGCAGGTGGAGAGGCAGGCAGAGAGAGAGGAAGGGGAAGCAGGCTCCCTGCCAAGCAGAGAGCCCGATGTGGGGCTCGATTCCAGGACCCTGGGATCATGACATGAGCCGAAGGCAGAGGCTTAACCCACTGAGCCACCCAGGTGCCCCAGTGGTGCTAATTTCTTGAAAGGCAATTTTCCAATTGCCATTTGAAGAGGGCAATAGTGCTTTCTGTGCTGGAGGCTTAGGGCTTCACTTGTCCCAGTGAAGAGACTGCTTTTAAAGTCTCAAGGGCAATGAAATAGCTCAAAGTGTTGAAGGACAGGGGAACCAGCAACCCGACCCACCTCGGCAAAGGTGGGGTCTCCTGAGACTGAAGGGATGGACGGTGTATTGCTGATTTCTGTGAGAATTGAGCTCCAATAGTGACCCATGGCAGAGAGATTTCTGACGGGAAGGAACAGGCCTAAGGCCTCGGTGTTTGAGTAGGGCTGGCCTAGGGATTTGGTCAGTAAGCGTCTCAGTGGACAGAGTTAAGACCAGAGGACTTTCTCCAGATCTAGTGGATGATTCTAGAGATGTTCTCTCTAATCATGTTTGTTCCAGAAGGATGAAGGAATGTGATGGTTCTTATGTCTTGGTGTCTTTGAGGAAATTTATAGTGACACATTGTGTGTTTTGTTTTCTCAACTGAGGGCCAGGGATGTGTGACCTTCCTTTGTAAGTCTCATAATCCTTTCCATTAGTAATTTTCCATGTTGAATTGACTCGTTGCATCTTAGAACTGGAAGGGCTCCTAACTAGCTAGTGCTGATGGTAATTAATTACCACCCCATTGGACTCTTTTGGTCTTATGTCCCTAAAAGAAATCCTAAAGTCATGAAATTTCTTTTCTAAGGACAGGGCTTGGCCTAAAGTGAACCCAGATAATCATGTAATTTATCCTCAAAGAACATTTTCTTCTCCACAGCCTACTGTAGGCCACAGGCACTGACATTCCTTTGAAATACTAGAAGACCCACCATATTGATATGATTAGAGCAGAAGGGTTGAGGTCATATTCACACAAAATTTTACTTATAATTCTAGTGGGTCCACTGACAAGGCTGGATTCCCTTGTTGGATTCCTGCTTAAGAAGCCCAGTCCTAGAATAACATACCTGATAGTGATTTAATGCATTATGTCTTCTGTTTCTCAGAAACAGTCCAAAAATGAAGATAGGGACTTGAGTTTGGGGTGAGGTGCTGAAACAGGTCTGTGCTGTTGGTTGCTAGAAGGTAAGCAAATCTAAAAAATACTACTACACTATGACTTTTTGCCTATCCTACAGTCTGACCAGTACCGTTTCAATTGTAATATTTTACCATTTTCACATTAGAATCACCAATACTTAAAAAATACTAACGTGAGTACCCTTCCTACTGAAATTCTCATTTTATTAATATGAGATGGATCCTAGGGATCAGTTTTTAAAAAATTTAAATGACTTTATTGAAGTATAACTGATGTAAAATAAAGTACCTAAATTTAAGTACTGTTTGGTGAATTCTTTTTTTTTTTTTTATTTTTTATTTGACAGATCACAAGTAGGCAGAGAGGCAGGCAGAGAGAGACAGGAGGAGGAGGCAGGCTCCCTGCTGAGCAGAGAGCCCGATGCGGGACTCAATCCCAGGACCCTGAGATCATGACCTGAGCCGAAGGCAGAGGCTTTAACCACTGAGCCACCCAGGTGCCCCGTGTTTGGTGAATTCTTATATATGTATGAAACCCATGAACATACCTATCATCCCCAGTTTCCCCTGAAATCATAGGCAGACATTTTCCTGAGGAGAGGATGTTAATGCCTTCATCAGATTCTCCCAAAAGGGAGAAAAATGAAAGCTACGAAGCCTGGCTCATTGAGATACCATTCATTCATTCAGCGTATTGTCAATATCAGAACACAATTAACAACAATGGCTACCATTTGAGAACTGAATGTGCCAGGTATTATGCCAGGCACTTTACCTACATTATCTCTGACCCTGAGAAAAATTCTGAAATGTACATATCATCATCCAATGTATCATCTCCATTTTACAGATAAGAAAACTAAGGCTCAGAATGAAGTGACTTGCCCAATGCCACATATAAATTAGGCAGGTATTTGCAAAAGCTAGCGTTTAATAGATCTGCTACGGCAAACCTATCCTTTAGCTGCTAGGCCATGATGCCTTCAGTAATACCAAGTTGCCTAACTTCTGTTCAGAACAAGTTAAGCTTGAAATACCAGGACTGAGCAGGAAGTGAAAGAGCGAAGTCAAAGACCTCTTTTTTTTTTTTTTTTTTAAACAATTCCCTTCTAACCAATGAGAAATCATTGCAAAAGAGAAAGTACTGCCTTTAAGAGACGCAGGACAGCCCTGAGCCTTCAAGAGGTGTGGCGGGGAGGTTTTCTCAAGTAGGAGTTATTATCTAACCACAAACCAACTGTCTGTCATTACACTGCATTTCACAGGACGTCTATGATTGGTTGACTAGGAGAGCAACGCTTGAATTTAAAGAAAAGACCAAAACAACCAGAGGTCAGTCCTTCAGTGAGGAAGATAAAGCTTTGTTGTTAGAGAAAACTCCAACCGGAGTCTGAGATTAGGTTCTAAAACCCTTACACCATTACCACCCTAACTGGTGTATTACTATTCATTTCGTCAAGAAACCAGTCCTTGTTTTAAGTAAAACCCATTGAAAAGATATGTAAAAACCAGTGAAAGTTCTTTGTAAACTGCAAAGGATTACAAAAAAGCTAGTAAATGCAAATATTTATAGTTTAAGATTCAATGAAAAAAATTAATCACTAAATAGAAAGCCAGATTTGCCTGTCTACAAAGGCTATGCCAGGACAAGGTGGCAGTCAGAAGCAGTGACAATTCCTGATGCCTACTTTCCTATTTGTCACTAGATCACATGTAGCATTAATGTTTTCTGTCTCCCATCTTTCCCTCTGCTGCTCCTTTGGACCACTAAGTGCACTGTGTCTTCAGTACTTTGTTTATTCTAAAGAAGGCATCTATAATAAAAGCTATACAAGAAAAAAAGCAGGCCAGCTGACTTTATAGAAAGGAAACTATGCTTTCAAGTTATAGCTTGAAATAATACCTCTTCCTGGCACGTTTACCATATTTCATTCTGAGTCTGGGATAAATCTTCATCTTTTTTTTTTTTTTAAGATTTTATTTATTTATTTCACAGAGAGAGATCACAAGTAGGCAGAGAGGCAGGCAGAGAGAGAGATAGAGGAGGAAGCAGGCTCTCTGCTGAGCAGAGAGCCCGACATGGGACTCGATCCCAGGACCCTGAGATCATGACCCGAGCTGAAGGCAGAGGCTTAACCCACTGAGCCACCCAGGCGCCTGATAAATCCTCATCTTAATGAGATAGAAGGGTTAATGAAAAAAAAAATACAAGTTCTTCTGACAAAAACAGCAAGAGAGTAAGCATTAAAACTGGAGAACTTGAGAGACGCCTGGGTGGCAGTTAAGCATCTGCCTTCAGCTCAGGTCATGATCCCAGAGTCCTAGGATTTAGTCTCGCATCAGGCTCCTGGCTCAGCAGGGAGCTTCTCCCTCTGACTGCCGCTCCCCCTGCTTGTGTGCTCTCTCTCTGACATAAATAAATAAATTCTTAAAATAAAATTGGAGAACTTGAAATGCTGAAGGAAATTCCTATATTTCAATAATCTTTTCCTCAGCAATAGCTTCTATTACAGAAAGTTTCACTTAATAAGGCTGAATGAAAATGACATTGTTTCAAATTTTATACCCCGTTTTATGTTCATGAAGTAAAACAGTACAGAACTAGACAGAGCCACCAAATCAACAATATAAAATTTTCAGGGTAGTTTTTTTTGTTGTTGAAACTCACTTTATTTAAAAAAAAAAAACAGTCATGAACAATAAATTACAATCATTTCCCCCTTTTATAAATTCTTCATAAAATATATTTGACAATTTTAAAAGAAAATCTCAAAAGTTGCTTTCATTTTTGAAGTGCTGATGACTTATTTTTTGACCATTTTGTCATGCTGGTGAATTATTTTGTAGCTGCTACAATAGTTTGATTGATAAACATTTTACAATTAAAAACAACAACAACAACAACAAAGAGGAAAAAACAGACCAGCAGAAATAACTATTCAGTGTGCTATTTATCTGACACTTAACACTTACTTCATCGTAATGACAAAGTATCCCTTAGCACCAAAAATCTACAGGAACCCCGTCTTTCTAAGTGACAACTAGTGCAAAATAACATTCTAGGAACTAACTGTACAACCCCATATTTTAACTGGCCACAGCTGCCTATAAGCTTATTTGAAATATTTGGTCTTTTCTTCAATTAAGACAAATTTCATAAAACACTATAAACCATGGCAAGAGACTCTGAGGAATAATTTTTTATTGAGTACCTATTATGGGCAAGGCACTGTGCACAAATTTTTGCTTTCATTTTTCCTCTAGCAAATAAATATCCAGGAATTTCCAAGTATCATCAACCTTCTTTTATTTCTTACTCCTGGCTGGAAAAGGCCTGTGGCTATAGGCCATTTTTTTAAACTGTCATTTTACCAACGGACCTTTAGTGCTGAGCTCACAGTAGGTACTGAATAAATACCTCCTGATTGAAAAAAAAACAAAGACAAACAATTTACTATCCTTTTGCTTGGTATCATAGACTATTTTAGAATATAAGGACTTGAGAAAATTCCAAGAGAAACTTCCTGATCACCTCATACCTTTGCTGCCAATGAAAGAATTCACTTCACAGGTGAAATCTTTCAAAATAAATGATAATCATTAGCTATTTTATTTATTTTTTTTTTAAGATTTTATTTATTTGTCAGAGAGAGAGAGCAAGAGTGAGCACAGGCAGATAGAATGGCAGGCAGAGGCAGAGGGAGAAGCAGGCTCCCTGCTGAGCAAGGAGCCCAATGTGGGACTCCATCCCAGGATGCTGGGATCATGACCTGGGCCGAAGGCAGCCGCTTAACCAACTGAGCCACCCAGGCATCCCTCATTAGCTATTTTAAATGAGGCAAGACCAAAAACTATGTACTTAGGAAACCGGGGCTCCAAGCACATAGATATTTGAAGAGCAAACGAAGCACAGGCCCACTACCACCAAACCACCATGAATCTCTGCGGAAGTGCCATTTACTGATGCAACATGATGATTCTTCCCACTTCCAGTAACTCAATCCCCTTGGCCAGATCTGTGTTACAGTAATTTGGAGATCCACAGGGTCAATTATCATGAGGTTCCAGTGTATTTCCACCTCTCATTTCCAAAAAAATCTTGTATTTATTAGCTTGAAGTGATGTTCAAAGTATATATTTTTAATTTTAAAAGGTTTTATTTAAGAAAAAAATAGAAGGTTTTATCTTAGTAAAACCTTTCATTCCAAATTTTAAACTTCCAGGCCAATGAATGCAGAATTCAGAAATTTTACATACTCTAATTCTTTGTGCTTTTTCACCTTCTCAAGTTCTCAAATATATTTTAAGTAAGGAAAATATGATGATAGCAAAATTCCAAAAGTTATGGAAGTTCGAAAAAGCTGAGGAGGAGACACACTGGGTGTCAACTATGCTTTAATTAAAAAACAAACAAGCAAACAAAAAAACTCAGAAAAAAAAAGCTGAGGAGACTATGCAACTATTAATAATTTTGGTATTCATATATATATATATATATATATATATATGTATATATATATATATATATATTTTTTTTTTTTTTTACTTTGACCAAAGATTCTAGTGCTTTATAAAGACTAACCTAGATACAATGGCCTTAAAGTCTATCTAACCTTAAAGGCTAATATTCTGTTTTAGCAAAACTTTCTTAGATTTTAATTATCTGCACTTATAGGAAAACAAATTGGAGACAACCATCTAGGGTTAAAAATCAAACTAACTTCAATTAGAGTAACAGTCTATTGGTTTTTGACATAGACCATACCAAGTGATTGTATAAAATCGGTAACTTGCAAGTTTCTACTTGAAAGATATAGAGGATGCTGCAATATTTCATCCATTTACCACGCTGTATAGGTATCATCTCCCACTTCAGAAAAAGGTGATCAACATTTAACACAACCATATCACTATCATTACTGTGTTAAATTAGGCAAGAGAAAACAGCATTAGTGCCAAAACGAAAGGAATTCCAGTGATTAAACAAGAGACCATATCAGGACAGGCAATGTGAGGGTAGAGCTCATTTGATTTCTTCAACTTTATGCTGAGGCTTAGACAGTCTTGAAATCAAAACTTACTATATCAAGTAGTAGAGTTCATATATTGCAAAGTTTTCAGAAACAGAGGAATCCTGTGTTCAGATTTGTATCAGATTGCAGATGCTCAAGTGCAGACATGTTCCAGTGCAATGGTTTAATTGGTTAATTGAATGCTTGGTTACCTAAAGAAGGTACAACCGAATCATCAAGGTTCTTGCCAACCTGCTACCACATGATTGCATGGCTACTTCAACTCCTGCAGCTATAGGGCACTGGAGAGCTCAAACATACTTCAGCAGCTTTGGATCACTTAATTTTATGCTTAATCGCATAACTTTAGACCCTCCAAAATGATGCCTTAAAAAAAGCCGTATAATATTACAAAAATAAAAAGTGTAGTATGATTTCATTAGAGGGAGGGGCAGGGGAGGAAGATGAGAGAAGGTTCTTTTATTTTTCATCACTGATTTCACCAGCAAATCTCAAAAACCCAAACCTACATCAAATAATTTAAACAGAAGTGGCATTTTCTTCATATGGAATGCAAAAATGCACACATTCACATACTTACATATACATAAATATATACATATATGTTTCCTTTACAAAGCTTCAAAGGTTGCATTGCCAGCATGCAAACCTCTTCTTCCATGGAAATTCCTAATACTGACAAGGAATGTCTAAAATACTTGAGACTTATTTCCAGAGAACTGGACTTTCTTCTCTTCTTGGCTCTTAGAGAATTTTCCTGCCAAACTTCTACCAATGATCATTTTTAAAAATGTACACCCACATTGGTAATACACATTTAAAACATACTAACAAAATGGCCAGCTTGGACTTAAGAAAAACGAGGAAAAAAAAACACCCCACAATAAAATCTAAACCCTTAAAAGGTGGAGTTTAGCTTTTTATATTCTTTTCAGCCACATTATGTTGTTGCATCACTGTTAAAACATAAGCAGCATATCATCCAAGATATTTGCAAACAATGTATGTGTCACGTTTCCCAGCTGCTATCTTTAAATGCAATTTGTACTAATCTGAGTTCTAGTTCAAAAGCATCTGGACGATCCTGAGGGTTTGCAGCCAGCATTTCTTTAATCAGTTGTTTCATCCTCCCATTCATAGACTTTTTCTTCACAGGAATGAGAAGTTCCATTTTGGGATTTTCCAGAAGCGCCTCTCCAACAGGCACAATCTCAGTTCCTTGTTTTACATAACTCCCCAGGAGTTCCTTCTTTGTCTCTGTGTCTATGAATGTGATCCTTTCCAGCATTGCCCAGATGATAATCCCCAGAGCGAAGATGTCAGCTTTTGCTGTGTAATGTCCCTCCCACACTTCAGGAGCCATGTAGAAATCTGTTCCACAGGCTGTGGAAAGGAAACACTTGTTTACACTGACAGGTTCTTCTGGATTCTGCCCAGAGGCTGAACAAACTTTACTGAGACCAAAATCAGCCACTTTCAGTGTGGGTTCTAAGTCACTGGTATCCAACCTGCTTTGTGAAATCAGGATGTTATCAGGCTTAAGATCTCGGTGGATGATCTGGTTTTTATGCAAGAAAGCCAGAGCACTGCTCAGTTGAAGCATAAAGCTGGTGTTAGTTTTACGATTGGGTTTCCTGGACAATAGATACTCATTCATATCTCCACCGTCACAAAAATCCATCACAAACCACAAGTAATAGGCGCTTCTGGGATCAAAGGCAATTTCTCCTTTTAATGAAGTCTCTACAAGCTACAAGAGGGGGAAAAACAGATTACAGTCATCTGCACAGTTTATACAATTCAGCTACAGAGAAAGAATAACTAACTGATTAATAAGTTGGACTCCCAATTTTAAGTGGAAATTTCATGAATGTTTTATTTGGTCAATGCTCTCATATGCGCATTTTATTTTAAATTTCAGTACTTCAAACTGCCCCTAATGATTACATACCAAATCTCTAAGTCAGGAGGTAAAAAGTTATTTTAAAATAGCTTTAGGGGGCGCCTGGGTGGCTCAGTAGGTTAAAGTCTCTGCCTTTGGCTCAGGTCATGATCCTGGGGTCCTGGGATTGAGCCCTGCATTGGGCTCTCTGCTCAGCAGGGAGCCTGCTTTCCCGTCTCTCTCTGCCTGCCACTCTGCCTACTTGTGATCTCTCTGTCGAATAAATAAATAAAATCTTAAAAAAAAAAAAAAAAAAAAGCATTAGGGGCACCTAGCTGGCTCAGTTGGGAAAGCATGGGATTCCTGATCTCAGAGTCATGAGTTTAAGTCCTACATTGGGCATAAAGCTTACTAAGTCATAAACAAACAAACGTTTTATTTTTAAAAGTATCCAACTGGCTATACATTTTCTGCATGAGTTAATGGACCTGAACTTTACCTACCTACACAAGAGCTTCATAAAAAAATTGACATTTCAGCAGCTAGTAGACCTGGGAGATTGCCAGCTGAGGTATAAACAGCAATTAGGAAGTTCTATTCAATTAAACTGCCTGAAATATGTTTCTTGTTCATTGGACATACACTATTAACATTATACAATCTGTAAAATTAGAAGAGAAATGATCAGGAACACTAGTTGTTAGGGAAATAAAGCCTTGGGGTGCCTGAGTGGCTCAGTCGTTAAGCGTCCACCTTCGGCTCTGGTCATGATCCCAGGGTCCTGGGATCGAGCCCTGCACTGGGCTCTCTGAAAAGCCTGCTTTTCCCTCTCCCACTCCCCTTGCTTGTGTTGTGTTCCCTCTGTTGCTGTCTCTCCCTCTGTCAAATAAATAAATAAAATCTTAAAAAAAAAAAAAAAAAAAAAAGGAGGGATGCCAGGGTGGCTCAGTTGGTTAAGCAGCTGCCTTCGGCTCAGGTCATGATCCCAGCATCCTGGGATCAAGAGTCCCATATCAGGCTCCTTGCTGCCACTCTGCCTGCCTGTGCGCTTGCTCGCTTTCTCTCTCTCTCTCTGACAAATAAATAAATAAATAAAATCTTAAGAAAAAAAAAAAAGGAAATCAAGCCTTCCTGTAGTCACTGATAAAAATAAAGACTGCCGGGGCGCCTGGGTGGCTCAGTGGGTTAAGCCGCTGCCTTCGGCTCAGGTCATGATCCCAGGTCCTGGGTTCGAGCCCCACATTGGGCTTTCTGCTCAGCAGGGAGCCTGCTTCCTCCTCTCTCTCTGCCTGCCTCTCTGCCTACTTGTGATTTCTCTCTGTCAAATAAATAAATAAAATCTTTAAAAAAAAAATAATAAAGACTGCCATTATTACTTCATAAACTTCTACAGGCAGAATGCAAATATACTGTCTATCTCTATCACTATATGGCTTCTAAAAACCAATTAATAAAAAAACATATTTACATTTTGATATAAAAATTCAAATATGAGTTTGTATATTTCTTTTTTTTTTTTTAAGATTTTTTTATTCATTTGAGAGACAGTGAGAGAGAGAGAATGAGCTGGGAGAATGGCTGAGGGAGAGGGAGAAGCAGACTACCCGCTGAGCAGGGAGCCCCATGTGGGGCTTGGTCCCAGTGCTCCAGAATCTGAGCCAAAAGCAGATGCTTAACCAAATGAACCAAATGAACCACCCAGGCACCTCAGGGTTTGTATATTTCTTTGCTACAAGCTGAAAACCTAGAATAAGTTGCTATTTTATTTGTTATCATTATCAAATTATAATTCTATGACCTGAAATTCAAGAATATTGATTACTTCACCGAATATGAACTACCATTCTAAAATACAGCGTACAATACTTTGAAAGCATTTGTCCCATGGTGCCTTTTCAGACCCACTGAATAGAAACTCAGTAGGGAAGCTGAAGAGTTGTTGAAGAATGAACTGCAAGTTCACATTTAAGTCTACTAGTACTTCCTCTTGTCATTTGGAGGGCAGAAGCAAAGAACACCTTTCACACCATCTTCCCCAATGGCAAGCAGCTGTAATTGCAACCGTCTGCAGTTGTCTTCTGTGTGCATTTTCTTTGTTGCGTGTTGGCCAGTGAGCCAGAAAATGAAAGACTAGAAAGGTACAGATCACACAATTACTTACCAGGTGCACTGTTACTAAATATGCCGAGATTAAAGATCAGTGCCATTACTCTTACTTCATTTTCTCTCTTCTTCTTACTCTCAAAAGCAAACTTCTAAATAACTTTGAGCAACGCAAAGTCCCAGCATTCAAAGAATGGTTTAGAGTAAGGTGAGACAGTAAATATTTTAGGCTTGACAAGTCACATAAGGTTTCTGTACCATATTCTTCTTTCTTTTCCTTAAACAACTCTTTAAAAATGTCAAAACTATTTTTAGCATCTGGGCCATATAAAAAATTGCCTGAGGGCTATAGTTTGAGGGCTGCTGGTTGAGAGAGCCCAATCCACTTATTTCCATGTGTAAAGGATGTAAAGTCATTGGTTCTCTTGCCTAAAGTCCTTCAACAGTTTCCCTGTTCTCTTAGGATACAGTCTAAGGTCTTGAACATGGGCTGTGGGATCCTTTGACCCTGCTGACCTTTCTAGTTTCATGCAAAACAACTCTGCTGGCATAGTACAGTCTTACTATATTCTTTCAATTCTTAGAATGCTTTGTACTTTTTGCTTCAAAACATCTTTATGTACAGTTCTTTCTGGCTGGCAAGTTTTCTCACTCACATGGCTAACTCCTCTTTACCCTTCAATTTTCAGTTGAAACAACTCATAATTCCTGAACCCTAGATTATGTCAGGTTCTCTCTCATATGCTCTTATATCAATCTGTATCTCTCATTCATGACACTGATTACAAGTTATACAGACTGGCACCAAGTTCCTATGTTGAGAATGTATCCTCTGTTAATTAATTTGCTTTACATTTTCTTCTAGCTAAATTTTTTAGCTATTACGAACTGACTTAATCATTCAGAACAAGGAAAATATCTAGAAAAACATGGAGAAAAACAAAAACTTGTGTAGAGAATGGAGAAAGCCATGGATAGGGACTCTGTGGTCATGCTACAGATTTAACTGTTTTTACCAGATGTAAATTTAGAGAAGGCACTTGCTAAGTGTGTTGATCAATGTCTTGTTAATAAATCCACAGAAAAGACAATTTTAATAGAGCTTTTAACAGAGCTACCTATTACTGAGTACTTCCTATGTGCCAAGTATTTTACTGTATCATTTCTAATTTTGACAACTTCCATGGAAGGCAAAATTATTATTACTATTTTACATCTGAAGATACAGATGCTGGAAGAGATGAGTTATTTAGCCAAGATCATAGAGCTAGCAAAAGTGCCACAAGTCAAACACAGGCCTATCAACCTTTATTTATTTAATTTAAAATATTTTTAAAAATAGTTTTTATTTATTTGACAGAGATCACAAGTAGGCAGAAAGGCAGGCAGAGGTGGGGTGGGGGAAGCTGGCTCCCTGCTGAGCAGACAGCGGATGCGGGGCTTGATCCCAGGACACTGGGATCATGACCTGAGCCAAAGGCAGAGGCTTTAACCCACTGCACTACCCAGGCACCCCCCTATCAGCCTTTAAAAGATAAAAGGGAGTACTAAATAAAAAGGTGTTTTAGATTAAAAAAAAAAAATCATTGAGTCAAGGCTGGAAGTACTTTACATCTTATTATTTTTATTATTATTATTATTTTTTTTAAGATTTTATTTATTTATTTGACAGAGAGAAATCACAAGTAAGCAGAGAGGCAGGCAGAGAGAGAGGAGGAAGCAGGCTCCCTGCTGAGCAGAAAGCCCGACGTGGGGCTCGAACCCAGGACCTGGGATCATGACCTGAGCCGAAGGCAGCGGCTTAACCCACTGAGCCACCCAGGCGCCCTATTTTTATTATTTTTTAAAGTAATCTCTACACCTAACATGGGGCTCAAACTTACAACCCCAAGATCAAGAGTCACATGCTCTACTGACTGAGCCAGCCGGGTGCCCCAATACTTTACATCTTAAAGGCTTGAATGAGCACCTAATACTATAAAGGTTGCTTGATCTGGACTCAAGGATACCATTAGCACTAAGTCATATATTTAAATGTCTTTGTATTTGTAGATCAGTTCAATGGCAAAGTTCATCAAAGTTCTATCCACTTTTAAGAGGGAGCATGGTAAGAATGTTTCTAGCATTTCCTATCAGTGCAACTTACATACTAAGCACTTTTAGAAAAGTAAACAATAAATGGAATAGAGGCGAAATAGTTGTGCTTTACAGTTACTGTCTTAAGAGGTAAAACTTCAGGATATAGCATGCTAAACTGCAATATAAATTAGGTTCTCAAGATTGATATTTGTTCACCATATAATGAAAGTTGCAAGTTTCTAATTAAGCAGATCAATGTTTGTTTTCTTTGTTGTTCCTGGTCCAAAAGTTTTTGTTGTTTTAAAATCATACTTCTGTACCCTGATGGTTGAAATTCTGAATTTAGACATACTCATGGGAAGTTGTTTCCTCTTCTAAGAATGACTGGATTTAAATTTTTCTCTGGCCTTTAACTAGCTATGTCTTAAGTATCTTTTCTCTTTAGCAAATACAGGCCTACTAGAGATTTTGATCTATACTAGAAGCCAGCCAACCAACCAACCAAATAAACAAACAAATAAACCTTTTCTGTTTTCCTATGTTAATGCTTTCCCCAGGTCTACAAAAAAAGTAATTTGAAGGCAAGAGTAATTTGGAAGTTAAAGGGACACAAGTTTTAGTGGTCAGATGGTCTCCTACATTCAGTTACCAATCCTGCCACTTGCTGGGTATGTGACTTGGATAAATTCATTATTTATTCTAAGCCTCAATTTCTTCATTTGTAATAATGATAATAGTACTACCCTCACAGGATTGTTCTGAGCAACTGCCTTTAAAACACTTTGAACACATAGTGTGGAACTGAGTTGGAACCCAAATGTTAGCTATTAGCACTATTAATAACATTCAAGTGCTATGCAACATACTTCATGAAAAATAACTAGAGTTGCATGGTTAAGAAGCCACACAACCCTCTAAAACAGCAAATGCTTATATTTGAATCAGTGATTTATAAAGAAATGCCCAATTACCTATATGGGTGCTGCTATTGATTGTGGAGTTTTTCCTTTTCTTCTGGATTTAGTTCCCAAAAACTTGATTTCAAATAAGTGAACTTATCAGACTCTAATCTTGATCACTTTTCTAGCTCCTATGTTGCCCCATTCCCATGCAGACTGGCAAGTACCATGGCATAACAGGTGGCTTATGTTATTTTTAGGTATTTGCATCACAGGTTTAAATAAAACCCTGTTTTAAAGCAAACTTCTATTCAGTTCTTGGCAGACCCTTATCTACTCCTAACTATATAAACACCTGCATTTAAAAGTAGAAGCTCATCTGACTCGTTTATTCCTCTTCTTGCTGACCAATACTAAATTCAAGTTATATCTATTCCTATTCAACCACACGTACCTGTAAATAAAGGGAAGAATTAGAGCCGTGGGACATTTTTTGCACCATCCCATCTTTTTGTAGGATGCATTCCTCCAAGTGAATCACATTTGGATGTTGGCTCTTGATACTGCTTAGTGCCCAGAACTCACGCAGGGCTAGTTCAACATTTTCAGGTGCATGGCATCGAATTTTCTTCACCGCCACCCGTGCAGAGGTCTTTCTGATGACTGCTTCATACACAACACCGTAACTGCCTCGGCCTACCTCCCGTATTAGATCGTACTTTGGCTGGCTACTCACCATCTTCAAGGTCAAAGTTTCTGGAAAAATCAACAAAGTGCTCTGTTGAAATTAAGTATACTTAACTGGCTTGTATACCTTTTTATGTATGATTTAATTATCTGTCTCACTGTTTGCAGTGCTTGAAAGATATTTGCTATAACTTGGGCAAATCTAAATATTTGAATAGTAATAATAAAGCAGCTTTGGTAGTACTTACCATGTATCAGGACCTGTTCCAAGCACTTCATAATATTAAATTCATTTAATCCTCACAACAATATTATGAAATAGATACTATTATGGTCATTTTATAGATAAGAAAACAAAAGCACAGAGAGTTTAAGCAACATGCCTAAGGTAAAAGAGCTACTGGTGGACCTGGGTTTTGAAACTAGGCCATCTGCCTCTGACATTCATAACCATAACCATTATACTACACTGCCTCCCATACAAACTGCTTCAAAATATTACTGTTAAAAACAAACCAGAGGGCGCCTGGGTGGCTCAGTGGGTTAAGCCGCTGCCTTCGGCTCAGGTCATGATCTCAGGGTCCTGGGATCGAGGCCCGCATCGGGCTCTCTGCTCAGCAGGGAGCCTGCTTCCCTCTCTCTCTCTCTCTGCCTGCCTCTCCATCTACTTGTGATCTCTCTCTGTCAAATAAATAAATAAAATCTTTAAAAAAAAAAAAAAAAAAAAAAAAAAAAAAAAAAAAAAAAAAAATAAAAACAAACCAGAAAATTCATCATTCTTATTTACTGGTCATGAAAAAAGAAACTCCAGCATCTCCTTAAAGCTGACATACACAAAGTTCATAAAAATGTCAAAACAAAAACAAAAAACAGCTGGCTTGTGCTTAGAGACTAAAAGTAGACTAGATTACATATAGAATTCAAAATGTGGGTTTTTTTTAAAGTAAACAAACTGTGTATGTCCCTATTTTAATTTTGTTTATGTTATTTCCTCATTTCTTGCAAAATAAATGAAAATAAACTCTGTGGAGAAAAATGGTCCTCTAAAAATAAAGCAAGCTACTTAGAATGTTGTTACCTTTCTGTCGTTAAATGTAAACAACACCTATCTAGATGTAGGCCATTTTTGCCACTAAAAACTGTCCTCTGACAGTGTTCTTTCAAGTTCAACTTGATAAATCATTTAAAGGCAGAGGCCCTACACAGAGGATGCTCATGAGTTGAATCAAGAAAGTCTAAAGTGTGCCACCTCATTCTCCGAAGAGTGTTAAGAATCTAATGAGCTTCAGGAACAAATTCTTATTTGTGGATTGCCACAATGGGCAAGAGATTGTGCAATCTTTCGAATGCACAGTTTAGGGGGGAACAAGAGGCTACTGACTCTTGAGCCTGAAAAATTGGGTACAGCTACTTTAAGTCCATAGGATAGATTTAGTAAAGAAAATGAAAGCTTCTGAGATTACTTCTTAGTCCCACTTCCTCTAACTGGAACCCCCACTTCACATTCCTACTGTATTCCTAGTGTCTGATACCCTGCCACGGAATCCTGGCTCCAGGTCCACAGCAGACACTCTTTCCTGCTCTCCGTGGATCGCCAGTTACTATCTACCTCAAAGTGGCTCCTGTCTTGCAAGCTGTCCCACACCCGCACACGACAGAGCACCCGCGTAAGGCAGAGGGAGGGCGTTTATGAAATCCCTGGCTGCAAACCCAAGCGACCGGCCAGCACTTCCCGGGCCCTAGCGCCCGCCCCGCTGAGCCAGCGCCAGGCGGCCGGCGGGCCAGGCCACACACCTGCCCGGCCCGGGAAGGGCCAGTCCTGGGCAGAGGTGTCGTCCGACGCCGCCGCTCAGCGCCCCGCTCATTGGCCGAGTATCAGGCCCTCCCCCTCCCCCTCCCCGGCGGCGTCCAGACGAAACCCGGAGGGGATCCTCCCGAGGCCCTTCACCCCGAGGAGCCAGTCCCGCGGCTGTCCCAGATCCTCGGGGGTGGCGGATGAGGCCCGGGCCCTGGGGAGGAGACCAGGGACAGAAGAGGAGGCCGCAGCTGGGGCAGGTGGCCTGAGGGGTGCGGGCCGGAGGCCTGAGCGCGGGGCCTTCCCTAGCATGACTCCGCTGACAGGTCTGTGACAGGCCTCCCGGGGAAGGAGGTGCATGCAAGGCCTTCGGCTCTGCAGAAGGGGCTCAGTGCCAGGTCTGAGGGCCATATTTACCTCAGGGTAGCCGCCGCCGCTTCTCCCTCTCACGGGCTCTGCAGGCCGCCATTATCGGGCAGCTCGCGCCTCAGCCTCCGCGGCCTCCAGTCAGAGACCGGCGCGCGCCCCCGTGGTGCGCGCGGACACACCCCCTTACGCCGCGCGGCCCCGCCCCCCTCCGGCTTTCCGTAGCGCGAGCCGGGACGCCGAGCGCCTCCTTATTGGGCGCGCTCCTCGCCCCCCGCTAGCCTCCTCCCTCTCCCGTGGTTCGCAGTAGCCGGGAGTCGCCGAAGGTGTGCGCGCTCTGGAGTGCACCACTAGTGCCCCTCCCCGCAGGGGTGGCCGGGCCCCGGAACGGGGAGGCCGCTGCCCGCCAGAGCTCGGTCACCGTCCAGCTGCAGCGGGCGCCCACGGCCCGCGGGCTCCGGGGACGGTCTGCGGCAGCAGGTCCGGGCCTGGGGGTGCGCGCGCCCGGCGCGGCCTCCCGGTTCCCTCCCCGGCCCCCTTCCCACCTACCGAGCTGCGGGCAGGTGTGCGGGGGTCGCTGGGGCGGAACGCCTGGTGCATCTTCTTCGGATCGGGCTTGGGGTGCCTGCGGGACGCGGAGCTTTTCGGCTAGTCCGCGGGGAGGCGCGGTCCGAGCTGGGGGGCCTGGCGTCCGCCCAGCCGGGTGGGAGGCTGCACCTTTTGTCAGAGTCACTGAGCCATGTTTGCGGACGGTGCAGTTGCCCAGGCGGCGGCGGCGCGGGACTGGGTGCGATCATCTGGGAGGACGCCGTCCCCTGCCCCGCCGGCGCGGTGGTATCTCCCTTAAAGAAGCCGGCACCTCATTGTTCCTGGGCCGCGGCGGCCGGGAGTCGGGGGCGCCCTGCCCGGCGCCGGGAGGAAGGCGCGGCGGCTCCCGCACCTGGCCGCTGCCGCCCGCGCAGTCCCTGCGGGGCGGTGGCCCCAGCGGGGAGTCGGGATCCAGCTCGCGCGAGGTCCGAGGCGGCCGGGGCCGGGATGGACCGCGAAGGCAGCCCTTCTCTCGGGGCGAGACGGACAGCGGTGTGTCAGATTCCGGCATTCAGTCGCCTGACAGCCAGCCCGGGACTGTCAGTGACTCAGAGACTCGGACCAGCCCATTATTCAGTTAGTTGCACGGATCAGTAAGCATCCGCCAGAAACGTCCGTCCCTTCTTCACCAATTTATTCTGCAGCTACTATTTGTCAACAAAGCGGTTCCTGCTCCCAGTGCTGCAGTAAGCACGATGTGCAAAGAATCCCTGTTGGGGCTCTCGAGGATCAACCACTTACCCATTTTATTTGCTGTCCTCTATTTATGGACCTTCTCCTCAGAGTCTGAGCCTGGGCTAGGTGTTTAAATTAGCTTTTCTAATCCTGACCAAATCCCAAAGGGTATAGGCTTTATTGCTAACCTTGTTTTTACAGGTGAGAAAACAGACCTCTGCCTTATTTGTGCAAAAGTTGTGTAGTTTGGGGTGTGTGTGTGTACCTGCCTTGAATACTTACTCTCCTAGTACAACTCCTCTGCCCAAAAACCCGACAGCACCTTGCTCTATAATCCGTTCAGACTTTTGTTCTGAGTGCCATCCCCCAGTCTTCAGCTCTCTGCTGGGGATACTGACGCCCGCCAAGGCTTAGTTTCTGCTCTTGAAATTAGAGAGAAACTATAGATGGTCTTAATACCTGTGTGGGTAATCCATCTGAATCCGGAGAGGAGTATCTCTTTTGGTTAGAAGAGCCTTTTCCTTTTGTTTGTCTCAGTCATTAAATATAGGAATCCCTCCTCTGACCGCAGAACTGAGACTTGAAATCCAACTCTGTAACCCCAAAGACAGGCTGACTAAAGATTGTAATGGGTTCAGGTCCTATAAAGCCTGAAGCTTAAAAAATTGGGGGTGTTTTCTTTAGGAAAAAGATTGCAAAATGACCCCATGAACACACTGTTGGGGCCTTGGGAAGTGTCTGTGTAAGGGAGCGCCTCAAGCTTAAGCTTCATTAGCTCCAGGGTAAATCTTCCCCGGCTTATTACATTTACATCATTGTTTGTTTGCCCATAGGACTTCTACTAGACTGAGAATTCCTTGGGACAGGAACCTTGTCTATGATTCATCTCTGAAGCCTCCTCTATCTGTTATGGTACTAAGATACACCCAAGGGTGGTATTGTCCTACATTGTTTATGGGAAGGCAAAATGATGTAACTCATTAAGAAAATCTGGCAACACATAGCCACTCTATGTATCTATGTACTATTTCACTCAGGAATCCTAGGTCAAATCCTGAACTTCTAGGAATCAATCCTAGTGATAAATATTGACAAAAATACAAAAAGCTGTATGCACAAGTTATTCATTATGGCACTTTCATAGTAAAACATTGGAAACTGCTCACATGTCAAAGAACTGGCTGAATAATTATAGTACAGGCACAGGAGAGTATGTAAGCAACCATACAAAGATATGTGGAAGACTTCTTACATAACCTAATAAACATGCCAATCTGGAGAGATGTCCATATATAGTTTTAAGTGAAATAAACGAGGTGCGTAGTAGTGTTTATTTCACCCAGTAGCAGGATGATATAAAGGAACATTAATTGCTTATGTTTAAAAGTTAAACAGTAGAAGAATAAACTTCAGTCTTCTAAAAATGGTTTCCTTTGTGGGATGGAGAGGATAGAGATGTAAATGAGACTTCTGTGAATGTACCTTATTATACAGTGACTCTTTTGGAAACTTGTAAATGTTTTGCATATTTATAAAACAAAGTTCAGTAAAAAGAATAAAACATTCCATAAAAACAAATGGAAACAAATGTGCCATCTGTGTGTCAGGTTGGTGGTGTAACTACATATAGAAAATCATTTCAGTTGGCTTTATAAGTATTTTTTTTTAAAGATTTTATTTATTTATTTGACAGAGATTACAAGTAGGCAGAGAAGCAGGCAGAGAGAGAGAGAGAGGAAGGGAAGCAGGCTCCCTGCTGAGCAGAGAGCCCGATGCGGGGCTCAATCCCAGGACCCTGAGACTATGAACCAAGCTGAAGGCAGAGGCTTAACCCACTGAGCCACCCAGGCGCCATGGCTTTCTAAGTATTTTGACTGTACCTCCTTAATGGGCTATAGTCTGAGGACAACTAGAACTGCATACAAATATTAATTTGCACTCATTAGTCTTGTTAGAAGTAATACTGACATTTCTGGGGTACCTGGGTGGTGCAGTCGGTTAAACTTGGGACTCTTGGTTTCAGCTCTGGTGGTGAGATGGAGCCCCAAGTCAGGCTCCATGCTCAGTGAGAAGTCTGCTTGAGTTTCTCTCTCCCTCTTCCTCTGCCCCTCCCTACCGTGCACACTCTCTCTTAAAAAAAAAAAATCTTTATTTTATTTTATTTTTTTTAGAAATTGAAGATTTTATTTATTTATTTGACAGATCACAAGTAGGCAGAGAGGCAGGCAGAGAGAGAGGAAGGGAAGCAGGCTCCCTGCTGTGCAGACAGCCCGATGCAGGGCTCGATCCCAGGACCTGGGATCATGACCTGAGCCGAAGGCAGCAGCTTAACCCACTGAGCCACCCAGGTGCCCCCAAAAAAAATCTTTAAAAAAATAAGTAATATTGACATAGCTATTTTGAAAGATATATTTAAGGATAAGGCAAATAAGTATGTCAATGACATTAGGCATCAAGATTTTCAACAAATGAGGGACGCCTGGGTGGCTCAGTGGGTTGGGCCGCTTGCCTTCGGCTCTGGTCATGATCCCAGTGTCCTGGGATCGAGTCCCGCATCGGGCTCCTTGTTCTGTGGGGAGCCTGCTTCTCCCTCTGCCTCTGCCTGCCACTCTGTCTGCCTGTGCTCGCTCGCTCTCTCTCTCTGACAAATAAATAAATAAAATCTTAAAAAAAAAAAAAGATTTTCAACAAATGAGAAAAATGTTAATATAAAACAAGCCTAGGGGTGCTGGGTGGCTCAGTTGGTTAAGCATCTATCTGCCTTCAGCTCAGGTCATGATTCCAGAGTTCTGGGATCGAGCTCTGCATCGGGCTCCCTGCTCAGTGGGAAGCCTGCTTCTCCCTCTATCCCCTGCTCATGCTCGCTCTAACTATATCTCTCTCTCTCAAATAAATAAATAAAATCTTAAAAACAAAGCAAAAACCAAGCTTAGGATGGGGCACCTGGGTGGCAAAGTTTTTAAGCATCTGACTCTTGGTGTCAGCTCAGATCATGATCTCATGGTCTTGAGATAAAACTCTTGCATCAGGCCCTGCATTCGGTGACCAGTCTGCTTAAGACTCTCTGTCTCCCTCTACCGCCACCCCCTCATGCCCTCTCTCAAATAAATAAATCTTAAAAAAAAAAATTAAATAAGTCTAGGATAATTTTATATATGGGTTAGAGAGCAGAATGAATGAAGTATGTGTTTTCCTCTTTAAAACTGTGTTTTTGGGGTGCCTGGGTGGCTCAGTGGGTTAAAACCTCTGCCTTCGGCTCAGGTCATGATCCCAGGGTCCTGGGATCGAGCCCTGCATTGGGCTCTCTGCTCAGCGGAGAGCCTGCTTCCTCCCCTCTCTCTGCCTGCCTCTCTGCCTACTTGTGATCTCCCTCTGTCAAATAAATAAAAAATCTTTAAACAAAACAAAACTGTGTTTTCTACTTTCTGCTAAAAAGGCCTAGAAATAATCACCAATCCAGTAGTAATGAACACCCCTAAAGCACAGATTTGGTCTCTAAACACCATTTTCCAGTTTAAAAAAAATTAAAAATTAAGCAAAATAAATAAATAAATAAATAAATAAATAAATAAATAAAGTCTCCTTTGATAAATGCCTGGTTCCAGATCTGGAACAGGAAAGATGATGTTGGGTTGTCTTGTGCCCATAAGCCATGAAACTATCAAGGACTATTGGGAGTCATGTATACTGAGAAGTCATGTATACTGAGAACCAATACAAAGGACCCTACTGGTCTAAGATAGAATAATTTGAGCATTAAAAGAAAAATAATGACTGGGGCACCTGGGTGGCTCAGTGGGTTAAGCCTCTGCCTTCGGCTCAGGTCATGGTCTCAGGGTCCTGGGATCGAGCCCTGCATCGGGCTCTCTGCTCAGCGGGGAGCCTGCATCCCCCCCCACCTCTCTCTGCCTGCCTCTCTGCCTACTTGTGATCTCTGTCAAATAAATAAATAAAATCTTAAGGAAAAAAAAAGAAAAATAATGACTTCCATTGATCATAACACATAAAATATACAAAACCCATTAATAATGATACTTAAGGCAAACAACACATTTGTTATCAATGGAGTTTTATAGGGAATCAGTTAATTACTCTGAACATTGATGTAGAGAAATAAACACTTTTCCTTGATTAGTTATATTGCATGTAACCAAAGGGTAGCTAAGAAAAAGTTATTTTTTGTAGAAGAATTCTCACTAATAAATGCAAAAGAAATGGTAGGATGGTAGGATTAGAAAAGCACGATCTTGCAAACCTTAATGAAAGAATGAGTCTAGGTGACAAACATAAAACAATGCTAAAACAATTAGATGAAAGGTGTTGGGGAACTTTACAATAGCTTAAGCTGACACTGCCTGAAACGAGTGACCAAACTAAGCATTACCAAGAGGGGGATTCAGTGCTCTCCATGAAATATCCTTGTCTTAAAAAGCAAAAAAAAAAAAAAAAAAAAAAAAAAAAAAGTCTAAGCCTAATCAAGCCAAGATCTGATTACCAGTTTACCAGAAATCAGGGGGATAGGCAAATACTACAATCAGCCAAACCCAAAATGTGGGACATCCTACAGGACAAGTGACCTGGTTTTGGCAACAAATTCATGGCATGAAATTACAAAAGGAAGATAGAATGTTAAGGCATAAAAACTCAAGATATGTGCCAAATCCAATAACCTTATTTGGGTCCTGATTCAAGCGTGCCAACTGTCAAAAGATATGTGTGGTACCAGCGGGGAAATTTGAATATGGACTGATAGATTAAGGAATTATTATTCTTTTTTTGTTAGATGTGATAATGACATCGTGCCTGTGGAAATAAAAGCCTTGTTCAATTAGAATGGCACATTGAGGGGTGCCTGGGTGGCTCAGTGGGTTGAAGCCTCTGCCTTCGGCTCAGGTCATGATCCCAGGGTCCTGGGATTGAGCCCACATCAGGCTCTCTGCTCAGCAGGGAGCCTGTTTCCTCCTCTCTCTCTCTCTTTGCCTACTCGTGATCTCTGTCTGTCAAATAAATAAATAAAATCTTAAAAAAAAATGGCACATTGATGAAATGTAATGAGGTCTGGGTTGTGTTTATTATTCCACAAGCAGCACGGCAGACAAAAAGAGGAAGATTGACAGAATATTGATAGAGTTCACTGTATTAATCTAATTATGTATATGTTTGAATATACAAGTTATGTATTCAAGTTGATTATAACAAGTAGACAAGTACGCTCAAAAAATGAAATGTCAGGGATAGGTGGGAACTTGGATGAAGCGATCCTGCCCCCTTGTGGTAGGCTCCATCGGTACAGCTACTGCCCCAGCCTTAAAGGCAGATCTAATTCCCATAGCTGTCAAGAGTTGGGTTATAAAGCTCCCAAGAACCCTAGGAAATGGGTAGTATCACTACACCATTAGTGCACCATTAGTATTAGCTGGGGAAAGGGGGACTCGGAGGGACTCAGTAAGTTCAGTTTCTAGTAAGTCACTGGCAGAGCCAAGCTCCAGGTCCCAAACCCCATAAATTGCTGTGTCTCCAGACTTTCCTTTTCCTATCTGAACAAAGGGGTCCCATGAAAAGAGGCAAGTGGAGATGCCCCTAATTAAAATTAAAATAAAATTTTAAAATTTTAAAATAAAATTTAAATAAAATTCCACAGGAAGCAGATCGTCGGGCAGCAATTCCGCCTATAAACTACAGATAAATATGAATAGGTACTATGAATGTAAATAAAAAGAGGTAACCAGAGCTGCGCAAAGTGCTGGGTATACATGATCTCACTTACTCCGCATAGTTATCCTGAGGCATTGCTATTGTTACTCCCCTTGTACAACCAAGAACACGGAGTTCCCAAGAGGAAAAAGTCACATAGTTAGGAAACATCTGATTTGGGACTTGAAACCGGGTCTGACTACGGTACCCATGTATTTTTTACTGAATTTTTTTTTGAGATATGATTTACTTACAGTGAAATGTTCACATCTTTAGAATATAATGCTTGTGGGGCGCCTGGGTGGCTCAGTGGGTTAAAACCTCTGCCTTCGGTCAGGTCATGATCCCAGGGTGCTGGGATCGAGGCCCGCATCAGGCTCTCTGCTCAGCGGGGAGCCTGCTTCTTCCTCTCTCTCTCTCTCTGCCTGCCTCTCCCCCTACTTGAGATCTCTGTCTGTCAAATAAATAAATAAAATCTTTAAAAAAAAGAACATAATGCGGGGCACCTGGGTGGCTCAGTGGGTTGGGGCCTCTGCCTTCGGCTCAGGTCATGATCCCAGGATCCTGGGATCGAGTCCCGCGTCGGCCTCTCTGCTCAGCGGGGAGCCTGCTTCTTCCTCTCTCTCTCTCTCTGCCTGCCTCTCCCCCTACTTGAGATCTCTGTCTGTCAAATAAATAAATAAAATCTTTAAAAAAAAGAACATAATGCGGGGCACCTGGGTGGCTCAGTGGGTTGGGGCCTCTGCCTTCGGCTCAGGTCATGATCCCAGGATCCTGGGATCGAGTCCCGCATCGGCCTCTCTGCTCAGCAGGGAGCCTGCTTCCTCCTCTCTCTCTGCCTGCCTCTCTGCCTACTTGTGATCTCTGTCAAATAAATAAATAAAATCTTTAAAAAAAAAAAGAACATAATGCTTGTGTTTTTAACCCCCAGTAACTATTTTATTCTGCTTGTCTCACTTTTAGCATGAAGACAAATATTAATTATTATTTTTTTCGTGGATAGTTTTTGATTTTTTTTTTTTTTTACATAGGAATGGGAGCTATGAAAGAGAAGAAAATGGTCACGAAAGGAAGGGTACATGGGTAAAGTCAAAGTTCATAGTTCTGCCTAGAATAGATTATGCCTCTGATGATTCTTTTTTTCCTTGTAGGAAAGGGTGGTTTTTATTTTTATCTCCTCTCTTCTTTTAGAAGACTCATCATCATGCCCTCTCAGCCACTTACACATATAATTAAGTCAGTGGAGCTCAAGTGGGGCAGTTTGCTTTTCAGGGTGCATTTGGCAATGTCTGGAGACATTTTTGGTTATCACACTGGGAGGGTAGGCACTGCTCGCATCTGGTAGGTAGAGGCTGAGGATGCTGCTACAAGCCACAGGACAGTCCCCCACCACAAAGTATTATCCTGCCTAAAAAGTCAGTAGTGTGGGGGCACCTGGGTGGCTCAGTGGGTTAAGCCTCTGCCTTCGGCTCAGGTCACGGTCTCAGGGTCCTGGGATCGAGCCCCACATCAGGCTCTCTGCTCAGCGGGGAACCTGCTTCCCCCCCCCCTCTCTGCCTGCCTCTTTGCCTACTTGTGCTCTCTCTCTCTGTCAAAAAAAAAAAAAAAAAGTCAGTAGTGTGGAAACTGAGAAACTAATCTAAGTGACAGCAGTAGACTCGCTATGCAAATGCAACTTCAGGGCATTTAGGGTCTCTTAGTCTCCTTTCCCCACAGATCGCTGGCCCTAAATTCCTCCTCTGCAGAAATTCTGGAGACATGCCTGATGTTTCATGTTTCATCGGAGACCTGGTACCCTCGGAAGTCATCGCACCCCGGGCCGGCTACAAGGTGTTATGAACATGCTACCAAATTATTAAGGGCAATTAACCAGGTGTATCAGTGACTATTTGGCGGAGCAGTTCCTATCTTGCCATAGCAATGAGGATCCCCCTCCATGCTCTCTCCCCTCTACTTCCAGCCCCAACTCTGCAGGGGGAGGCTGATGGAGAAACTCCTTTAAGGAGAATGCCAGCTCTGGCACTGACATGCTGTGTGACTTTGGATAACTCTCCCTGTTCCGTGCCTCAGTTTCTCCATATGCATAATAAAGAGTCTGAACAGCTCATCTCTACAGATCCTTCCAGCTCTGCCACTCTGATTCTTTAGGCCTACACCTCCACTATGCTTGTACCAAGATTGAAATGCTTGTTTCTGATCCACCCTCCCCCCAAACAGGTGATTTAGAGGCCCAAGAAAGTCATGTGTCAGCCACAACTTTAGCTATTGTGTCTTTGGATGGGTCCTAGTTGTCTCCTTAGTGAGGACTGAGAACAGCTGGAGTGCTGGTAATTAAGACCAAGCTCCACATCCCCTCCCCTTGCTGCCAAGAACTGCTGCTAGAGGGTGTCCCCATCTGATAGCCATGATAGTTGAGGAGTTGAGAGCTGCAAGACAAGGTCCCCAAAGCCTCTCAAACAGGATTCATGAAGCTCCTCAGCAGACACTAAGGTGTTGGAGCTTTGGCTGCCTTTGACCCTTCTGGATGCTGTGTGTTACAAGGGCAGAAGCCCAACTCAAACTGACTTGAAGGGAATGGTTGGCATGTGTGTCTGAGAAGAACTGAGATGGGAGGACTAGTTTCAGGAAAGGTTTGATCCAGCAGCTCACATATCGCTTAAAGACTCAGCTTCTTCTATTCCGCTTTCCACTTTGCTGACTACATCTTAAGGCTTAAAGCTGCCCTGTCTGATAGGCCCAGGTGGTAAGCAGCAGTCCTGAGGATTCAGCCTCAGGAGTATGCCCCTGCTGGAGTGAGAAAGTCAGTCACTCCATTCCTCAAACAGTCTGGAGTTGAGTCTTCTTTGGACCTGATTGGCTCATTAAGAATGTTGGGCCTTGGGACGCCTGGGTGGCTCAGTTGGTTAAGCCGCTGCCTTCGGCTCAGGTCATGATCCCAGCATCCTGGGATCGAGTCCCACATCAGGCCCCTTGTTCTGTGGGGAGCCTGCTTCTCCCTCTGCCTCTGCCTGCCACTCTGTTTGCCTGTGCTCTCTCTCTCTCTCTCTCTCTCTCTGACAAATAAATAAATAAAATCTTAAAAAAAAAAAAAAGAATGTTGGGCCTTCCTTGGCCAAGCTCTGTGTCCTCGAGGACAGGGCTTACTGACTGGTGGGGGCAGCTAGCAAAGTCACTACACATACCTCCTTCTGAAGAGTCACTAGTGCCTGGCACATTCATTAAGGCAACAGCTATTTAGTGTGTACCTACTAGGTGCAAGAAATTATGCTAGATGCTGATGAAAAGGCAGTGTACAAGAGGACAAGGTCCCTGCCCTTGTAGTCTAGCAGGGATGACAGACAACTAAACAGCCGAAGACAATACAAGCTGATTATTGCTGGGGGGGTGGGAAGAGGACCCTAAGTTGCTCTAGCATGATAGAGGACAGGAGATCAGGGAAAGCTTTTTTATTTTATTTTTATAAGTTTTTATTTATTTATTTGAGAGAGAGACAGTGAGAAAGAGCATGAGAGGGGAGAAGGTCAGAGGGAGAAGCAGACTCCCTGTGGAGCTAGGAGCCCGATGCAGGACTCGATCCCAGGACTCCAGGATGAGGACCCGAGCTGAAGGCAGTAGCCAAACCAACTGAGCCACCCAGGCATCCCCAGGGAAAGCTTTTGACAGGAGTTCGCATTTAAATTGAGACCTGAGGGTCATAGAGAGATACTTGGATACTCCTTCAAACGACGTTCTTTGAATGTTTGGTCCCCGGTCATTTAGAGCAGGGGCTGAGTGCTGTTTGGGGGAAAAGACTACTCAGTGTAGCGGCAGATGTTACTTGGGCTCACCCCTGACCTCCCACCCCACGTTTTCCTTCCGGCAGCAGACAGAACTGTCCAGGAGCTGTTCCAGGTGCTGGGAAAACATGCCCAGGGCCTGCTCCCACGGAGCTCACCTTCCTATTTAATTCCACAAATGACCATGTAAGGAGACACAGAGATGCCGTTGCAGGAAGTGCTATGGACAAGCTCTAGAGGCCCAGGGCTTGTTAGTAGGCAGGGAGCGGAGGTAGGATGGAGGCTTGGGTTGCGGAAGGCTTCTCTCATCAAGTGACACGTATGCTAACAAATGGCTGATTGGAAGCAATTAGCTAAGCGAGCAGCAGCAGAGGGAAGGGATGCGCCCCGGGCTCTTCCAAGCACTGAGTTGGAAGTTAAAGTCAGGAGCTGGGGGAAGCTTAGGAGGAAGGCAGCTCCATTGCAGCTACAGAGAGAAGCCTGTCCTTGGCCCCGCTTCATCAGAAACAAAGCTCTGGTCTTCAGCAAGTATGATTCCATTCCTATTTCCCAGTAGGGCTCCCACCCCAGTTGAAGAGGGCAGAGGTGTGATAATCAGCCTTAAAAGGCCAACACAAGGCCAGGGCCAGATCCTGCAGGATCTTGCACACCCTGCTATGGCAGTCGAGATAGAAGTAAATGGTCATCGAAGCTGCTTTTTCAACTGTGGTGAAATATATATAATATGAAGTTGACCATTTTCAAGGGTACGGTTTAGTGGCATAAGTACATTCACATTTTGGTGCAACCATCACCACCATCCATTTCCAGAACTTTTTCATCTTCCCAAATTGAGACACTGTCCCCGTGAAGCACCATCTCCTCATTCCCTCTTTCCCTCAGCCTCTGGGAACTGCCAGTCTACATTCTGTCTCCATGAACTTGACCATTCCAAGTGCCGCACAGAAGCACTGTATGATATTTAATAGTATTTGTCCTTTTGTGTCTGATTTCTTTCACTCAGCATAACGCCTTCAATTCACGTAGCATGACTCAGTGTTTCTTCCTTTTAAGGCTGAATCATCTTCCATTGTATGTACACACCTCATTTTGTTTATCCATTCATCTTTCCATCACCAAAGGGGTTTAAACTGAGATTTTAAATGAGATCAGATTTCCAGGTTTGGTTTTTTTTCTTTTTGCATATATATTTTTAAATTAGGGTTTTCATTTTTTGGGGGTCAAGACCCAGAGGTGGAATTACTGAATCATATGGTAGTTCTATTTTTCATTTTTTGAGGAATCTCCATACTGTTTTCCATAATGGTTGCACCAATTTACATTCCCACCCACAGTGCCCAAGGGTTCCTTTTCCCCCACATCCTTGCTAACACTTGTTATTTCTTGTCTTTTTTTTTTTTTTAAGATTTTATTTATTGGGGCACCTGGGTGGCTCGGTGGGTTAAAGCCTCTGCCTTCGGCTCGGGTCATGATCCTGGGGTCCTGGGATTGAGACCCACATCCGGCTCCCTGCTCGATGGGGAGCCTGCTTCTCCCTCTCCCTCTGCTGTTCCCCCTGCTCATGGACTCTCTCTCTCTCTCTCCTTCTAATAAATAAGTAAAGTCTTAAAAAAAAAAAGAAAGAAAAGAAAAACAAGTCGCAAGCTTTTCAGTACAAAGTAATTATAGAGTTGTAGAAAGGACAGACAGGAAAATAATTGGAAGGAAATGCAGTGAAATGGTGTCGGTGGTTGTGCTGATTGGCGGGATATGGGAGATGATTTTTTTAAAGTTTCCTTGGTGAATGTCTACTTTCCCTTCTGCTATTCTTCATGGAACATCGTTTAGAAATAGTAAATGATGGAGTGCTAACACTGATTGGGTGCTTATTCTGTGCCAGGCTTTTATACTGAGAGAAACGTACGCTTCACACTTATTAACTCAGTTAATTTTCACAACAACCCTTTAAAGTAGGTACTATTTATCCCTATTTTACAGATGGGGAAACTGAGGCACAGAGCAGTTCAAGAACCTTACTGAGGCTACACAGCCCTAAGTAGGCAGGCCTGGGAGGGAGGCCCAGCAGCAGTCTGGCTCCAGTGGTTAAGCCACTGCAATGCCACACTGCCCCTGGAAATCTAATGTCAAAAGCCCAGATGCGAGATCTTTGTGACTATGAACCCCTGGACAAACGGCCCTCTTTGCTCTCCTCTTCCTGGGAGCCTGTCCCTCCCAAAAAGTCAAACACCTCAAAGGTGTGAAGAAGAGAACCAGAAGCAGAAACGGTGAGCACAGCGGTGAGCTGAGCCCAGTTTTCCAGGGGAGTGGGGGCGGGGCTGGAGAGGGTGTTCCGGTCACCTGACTCCCCAAGCCAGAAGCCGGGGAGGGACCGGCTGGCTGTCTTGAGGCCTGGGCCAACAGGCCTGGTACTCCAGTCCATCAGAAAGGTGGCTTCCTGGAAACTCACCCACCCTGCTCCCCGCCCCACCCCTCCGCCCCGCCCCGCTGTACCAGTCCTCTCTGCTCCTGGAAGTTAAGGAAACTGGGCTACAGTGCTTACTGGCACCTGAGCGGAACACCTGTCCTTGGCTCCACCACTGCTGGCAGACAGATTTGAGTTCCTGCCCAGCCGCTCCCCTGCTGTGCTGTGTGGCCTGGGGCAAGTTACTTGACCTCTCATCAGCCTCAGTGTCTCTGTATAGGAAACGGAGGAAAGTACCTAAAGGGATTGAACGCAACAGTGTGGGTGATGCGTTTGGCAGCGCGATATTCAAACCAAGGTGGCTGTTATTATTATTATTATTACCCCTGGGCCCTCCTCCTCTTCAGGGTCATGGAAGGCTTGGAGAGATGGGCTGAAAGGCATTCAGACGTCTTGGCTGCCAGGAGGGAATGCCTTTCTAATCAACATAAACGTCAGACTCCGGTTATTAATACCCTGCCCGCCCCACCAGCTCTTGGATTTGGCATTCCGGAGAGGAGGTGCAGAAGTGGGGAGGGTGGGACTGGGGAACAGGTGGCTGAGGGCTAGAGAAGGAGCCCTCTCTCCGTGGGAACAACCTTTCCTAGCCTCGCAGGCAGACTTGGCATTTCCCCCAGACACCCTCCACCTGTGGTCTAGGGTCTGGGAAGGTGAGAAATTCCGGCCTGAAGCTGCGCTCCAGGCAGTTAGACTCTCAGTCCCCTAAGGGCACTGAGCTGTCCTTCCAGGAATCTACCATCAAGAAAGCAGGGCCCCCCAATTGGGCCCCCGGAAGAGACAGACCCACTCATGGTACTGTGGAATGTTGATGGTGGATGGGGTCAAGGGCTCCCCCAATCTCCCCTACTGGCTTAGAGCTCAGCCTTTCTGACAGAGTTGGGTGATGGGGGAAAATCTACATCCTTAGCTGTTTTCTGGGAATAATAATAATTTTCAACCCTTTCACGTAATAGAAACATTTTCTTTTAGCTGTTGAAAGAACAGTTGAAATGATTCATGTCATCACAGGGCTGAGTGCCCAGTAAGTGTCCAGCGAAGGAGCGGATGTCAGGAGCCCAGTCCCTTCATCTTATACATGACTTCTCGTTCTTTCCTGTGCGAGCGGTGGCAGACCTCAAGGATCAAAGATCTTTGAGGAATTTCCCGTTCCTCCACCTGAGCTAATGATTAGAGCAGTGAAGCCTTCTTTGTTTTCTTATACCGATTTTTGAAAAATTAATAACCTTTTTTTTAGAGCAGTTTAATGTTCACAGCAAAATTAAACAGAAGGTACAGACAGTCCCTATACACCCTGTTTCCCCCACTCCCAGCATCCTCCACCATCAGCATGAAGGCAGTGTGATACATTTATGACAATCAATGAACTGTCATTGACATGTCATTATTACCTGAAACCCATAGCTTACATCTGAGTTCACTTTTGGTGTGTATGAGTTTTGACAGATGTATATAACATGTATCTTACCATTACAGTATCATATAGAATATTTTCACTATCCTAAAAATTCCATACTTCACCTACTAATCTCTCCCTTTCCCCAAACCCCAGACAACCACTGAACTTTTTACTGTCTCCATACTGCCTTTTTCAGAATGTCATATGGTTGGAATCATATGGTATATAGCGTTTTCAAATTGGCCTCTTTCACTTAGTAATATGCCTTTAAATTTTTTTCCATGTCTTTATGTGGTTTGATAGTTCGCTCCCTCTAGCTCTCTTTTTGTGCAGGTATGTCCAGTGTATGGCTGTACCATAGTTTATTAACCCGTTCACTTACTGAAGGACATCTTGGTTGCTTCCAAGTTTTGGCAATGATGAGTAAGCTACTCTGAACATCGACATGCAGCTTTTTGTGTGGACCTAAGTTTTTAACTCATTTAGGCAAATACCAAAGAGCACGATTGCTGAATCTTATGGTAAGAGTATGTTTAGTTTTGTAAGAAACTGTCAGACCGTATTCCAAAGTGGCTAGGCCATTTTACTTTTCCCCCTAGAATGAATGAAAGTTCCTGTTGCTCTATATCCTTGCCCGCATTTGATGTTGTCAGTGTTTGGAATTTGGGTCATTCTGATGAGTGTGTTGCAGTCTCTCATTTTGGCTTTAACTGGCAAGTCCCGGATGGCATATGAAATTGAGCATCTTTCCACGTGCTTATTTGCCATTTGGATATCTTCTTCGGTGAGCTCTTCAGATCTTTTGCCCGGGTTTTAATCAAGTTGTTCATTTTCTTATTGTTGACTTTTAAAAGTTCTCTGTAGATGTTGGATCACAGTTCTTTTTTTTTTTTTGAGGTTTTTTTTTTTTTAAGATTTTACTTATTTGTTTGACAGAGAGATCACAAGTAGGCAGAGAGGCAGGCAGAGAGAGGGGGGAAGCAGGCTCCCTGCTGAGCAGAGAGCCCGATGCGGGGCTTGATCCCAGGACCCTGAGACCATGAGATCATGACCTGAATCAAAGGCAGAAGCCCAACCCACTGAGCCATCCAGGTGCCCTCTTTTTTTTTTTTTTTCCACATTTCTTCTTTTTTTTTTTTTTTTAATTTGACAGACAGATCACGAGTAGGCAGAGAGGCAGGCAGAGAGAGAGAGAGAGGAGGAGGAGGCAGGCTCCCTGCTGAGCAGAGAGCCCGACGCGGGACTCGATCCCAGGACCCTGAGATCATGACCTGAGCTGAAGGCAGAGGCTTTAACCACTGAGCCACCCAGGCGCCCCTTTTTTCCACATTTCCTTATCAACTATGTCTTTTGCAAATATTTCTTCCTGTCTGTGACTGGTTTTCTCATTCTCCTGCTAATTGTTATGAATGATTCCATTTTTTCTTGCCATTAAAAACAAGTAGTCTTATAAATGTGTGTTACATGAATAGCATGTGGCTTGGTTTTGCCAATGCCTTCATCTAGGAGAGACCCCACTTTTGGCAGATGTACCAGGCAGTGTAGCAACCTGTGTATTCAGTATTGTGGCCCAGAGAGGGAGTGTAACTTGCTCGAGACTGCACAACAATTCCCTCCAATGATATATCCATCTCATGCGCTTAGCCTTCACAGTAACCAGAGAACCGTCTTATTTGGTCCGTGTGAGATGCCTGGAATGATGCTTCTTTTTTCTTGATTTAAAAAAAAAATGAGATAAATAGTCATGTGACAATAGCAGGTATTTTTCAAAAAGGAAAAAATTTAAAAAGCCACCCACAGTCATGCCACTCAATAAATCAATTGTTTCACTTTTCTGACTGTTTTTGTCTGTCTAGCAAATTTGGGACGAGGTGTGCACATGAACTGTCATAGTGATCATCTTGGTTGCCTTTTTATTTTACTTTTCCAGGCTTTAGTTTTCAAAATGATATTTTAGAATGGCTGCTTAATATTCTATTTGTTCCATTTTTTGAGATTTTATTTATTTATTTGACAGAGAGTCACAGAGAGAGAGGGAACACAAGCATGGGGAGTGGGAGAGGGAGAAGCAGGATCCCTGCTGAGCAGGGACCACCACACAGGGCTCAATCCCAGGACCCTGGGATCATGACCTGAGCTGAAGGCAGTCGCTTAACCAACTGAGCCACCCAGGTGCCCCTACTACCTACTTTTTAAAATAAAAAGATTTATCTATGTACTTTGGGGAGAAAGGGGTAGAGGGAAAGGGGAGAGAATCCCAAGCAGACTCCATACAGAGCATGGAGCCTGATGAGGGCTCAATTTCGTGACCTTGAGATCACCACCTGAGCTGAAACCGAGAGTCAGGCACTCAACTAATTTGCAGCCCCCAGGTGCCCCAGTATAATACCTACTATTAACCGAAGATTTGCTGCATGCTGGTTACCATGTTAAGTGCCTTATAGACCCTCTTTTCTCATCCTCACGACAAATCTATGAAGGGATTTCCATTACTATCCCCATTTTATAGTTCAGGAAACTGGGATGCAGAGAAGTAAAGTCACTGGTTTAAGGTCACATAGCTAGTTGAGGGATGAAACTGGGACTTGAGCCCATGGTTTTCTGGCACCATAAAAACTTGTGTGCCCCTGCTGGTGGGAATGCAAGCTGGTGCAGCCACTCTGGAAAACAGTATGGAGTTTCATCAAAAAGTTGAAAATAGAGCTACCCTACAACCCAGCAATCGCACTACTATGTATTCACCCCAAAGATACAAATGTAGTGGTCCGAAGGGGCACCTGCACCCCAGTGTTTGTAGCAGCAATGTCCACAATAGCCAAACTATGGAGAGAGCCCCGATGTCCATCAACAGATGAATGGATAAAGAAGATGTGGTATATATATACAATGGAGTACTTCTCAACCATCAAAAAAATGAAATCTTGCCATTTGCAACAACATGGGTGGAATTTGTGGATATTATGCTAAACAAAATAAGAGAGAACGACAATTATCATATGAGCTCACTGATATGTGGAATTTAAGAAACAAAACAAAGGATCACAGGGGAAGAGAAGGAAAAATAAAACAAGATGAAGTCAGAGAGGAAGATAAACCCTAAGAGACTTTTTCTTTTTTTTTTTCTTTTTTTTTTTATAGGGAGAGAGGGAGAGCACAGCAGGTGGAGCAGCAGGCAGACGGAGAGAGAGAAGCAGGTTCACGGCCAACCAAAGAGCCTGACGTGGGGCCCAATCTTAGGACCCTCAGATCAAGACCTGAGCTGAAGGCAGACACTTAACTGAGTGAGCCACCGAGGCGCCCTCCATAAGAGACTCTTAATCATAGGAAATAAACTGAAGGTGGCTGAAGGGGAGGAGAGTGGGGGGATAGGGTAACTGGGTGATGGACATTAAGGAGAGCACGTGATGTAATGAGCACTCGGTATTCTATAAGACTGGTGAATCACTGACCTCCACCTCTTAAACTAATACATTATATGTTAATTAATTGAGCTTAAATTAACAAAAAATAAATAATTAAAACAAAACGAAACCCTGTGTGCCCAACCATTAGATGATCCTGCCCAACAGCCCATCTGGTTAAAGTAGAGAGACATATTTCATTTCCTAGGTGACAGCAGGGCCAGAGGTGGGGGCCCCTGAGTGGCTCAGTTGATTGGGCATCTGACTCTTGGTTTCAGCTTGGGTCATGATCGTGGGGTCGTGGGATTGAGCCCCGTGTTATTAGGCTCCATGCTCAGCAGGGAGTCTGCTTGAGATTCTCTCTCTCCCTCTCCCTCTGCCCTTCCCCCACTCTCTCTCTTTAAAATAAACAGAAAATTAAAAAAGAAAAGAAAAGAAGGCTCAGAGGTGAACGATTTCCCAAATCCAGAAAGGGATTGGACACTAAGCCACAGACCCATATCCGCCCCAGGAGAGCAAACTGGGTGGTCTAAGACCTCAGGGGGGCCGAGACTTTCCTCCCTGGGCTGGAACGCTTCCCCAGGGTGACAGAGTCATAAACAAAGCGGCTCTTTCAACAGGACACTGAACTTGAGTCAGGAGTATTTATAGAAGGGCCTCCACTCTTCCCTTCAGCTCTGCCAGCATTTATCAGTTTCACTTGGGGCTCGGAGGGTGACAACCTGTTTATCATCCAAGGTGCCCAAGCAGGCAGTTGGGACATCCTCCGAGAACGAGGTCTGGTGGCCTGCCCATGTTTAGACCTGATCTGACCCCCACACACCACATGGAGGCAATTCTCTCTACCTCAGCTGTTCTACCCTCTCCCAAATACCCCCGGCCCCAGCCCCACCACAGCCACACTCACGCTCAGTGAACTTAACGGTCTCAGGGTAAACTAGGACAGAAATGCTATTTCTCTCAGGAAGACCTCTCGGATTGATCTGGGAAGGTTAAAAATTTTCCCTAGTCCTAGAGTAGTGGAACTCTTGGAGAATGAAACCTTGCATTGGTCATCATAATAATGTTGACAGAGGACCGTCTCTGTACCGAATACCATGCTTAGAGTTTTAACATTACTTTTTATTTTTAACTTTTTTAACATTACTTTTTAAAATCCTTACAATAATTTTACAAGTTGGATATTAATTTATTTTTTTATTTTTTATTTTTTAAAGATTTTATTTATTTATTTGGCAGAGAGAGATCACAAGTAGACGGAGAGGCAGGCAGAGAGAGAGAGAGAGAGAGAGAGGGAAGCAGGCTCCCTGCTGAGCAGAGAGCCCGATGCGGGACTCGATCCCAGGACCCTGAGATCACGACCTGAGCCGAAGGCAGCGGCTTAACCCACTGAGCCACCCAGGCGCCCTGGATATTAATTTAATATCATCGTTATAAAAGAGGCAATTGAGGCTCAGAGAGGTCAAGTAACTTGCCCAGGACCACCAAGTAACGGAACCAGGCTCAAAATCTAGGTCTTCCTTGGTTCCAGAGCCAAAGCTTTGGGTGACCTCGGGCAAATGGCTTCTCCTCTGAGTCTCAGTTTTTTTAATCTGTAAAATGGAGATACTAATACCTACCTCTTGCAGTCCTAAGGACTGAATAAAACTGCTACGTACAAGGCTCCCAACCACTGGCTGCTGTCCCCCATCCCTTACCCCCAGCAATCCGTAAATACCTTGTTCTAAGCTACTCAACTAGGCAGGTGACATTGGATTCAGACTTCAGGGACTTGAATCTAAGACCTAGGCTGTTTTAGTTACCACTGCCCACTGCCCCAACCTTGTTTCTTCCCAAGAGTAGGGGCAGAGGAATGAGGGGGTAGAAGGGGCATTGGGAGGTCACCGGGTGGCTGCGGGCAGGGGTACAGTGGACTGACCACGCTCTCACACCTGGGATCTATTTTGGGTGGAGCCAGCCTCTAGGCTGCTGGCAGCCAGAGCTGGAGGTTATTAGGGCTGAGTTAACACGGCAGCCCCTGGGGCCAGATTTAGTGGTTGAGCTCTGACCCCAGGTGGGTGGCATGGCTGCAGGCACTGGACAGGACCCGCTTTTGTAATTCCTAATAGGTGACCCCGGCAAAGACCTGTGGGCTGGGTTTCTGAGTCTTTGCTGAAAGCAGTCAGTTCATCTCCGCTATCTTAGGCGCCTCCCTCCTCAGCCCCGTGCACAGCCTCTAACTCCAGGTTCAGACAGATTTGGGTTCAGGGCCTGGCCATTCCAATTTCTACCTGAGTGGCCTTTGGCAAGGTACTTAACCTTGGCGTCCTGATCTACAAATGGAGATATTCATACATCCTTCCTAGGGCTGTGATGATTAAATGGGGTCTACTCCTTTCTTCCCCTCCCCCACCACCACTAGGGCCCCTTGGGCAGGACTGGTTCTCCTGTCCTCCCCCTGCCCGGCAGGAGCTCTTACATGCCTTCTCCCAGGCCTTGACCTGACTGTTCCAGGGGTCCCAGGCTGCCCACCTCTTACTGTGCTTCCAGAAACCTACTTCTAAGTCCTCTCTGGCCTGCTGGCCAGGGCCCAGCTCTGACAGAGGTGAGGGCCCAGGTCACTCAGCTCCAGCCCTGATTTCCTGCTGGGCCTCCTCAGAGGGCCTCAGTAAGAAGCCTCTGCTCTTTGAGACCTAAAAACCTAAAACGTCACAGGAACAGTGACTTTTTAACAGGAGGATCTCTTTCCAGCCATTTCTATGCCTGTACAATATTTCTCATATATAAGTATATTTACGTAAACATATATATAATTTTAACCAAAAAGAATCAGAGTACATACAAATGGCATCTGTTTTTCTTCTTGTTGCTAACAATACATTGCTAACGTCTTTTCATATTGGTATTCACTACAGAAAGCTCAATGTCATTTTTTAAATTAGAGGAACACTTACATATGCATACATGAAATATGCTTTGTTTTTTTGTTTTGTTTTTTTTTTTAGAGAGGGAGAGAGGGGGGAGGGGCAGAGGGAAAGAGAGAAAGAGAATCTTTTTTTGGTGGTGGGGAGGGGAGAGAATCTTAGGCAGGCCCTATGCCCAGCCCAGAGCCCAACACCGGGCTCGATTTCACAACCCTGAGATCATGACAGGAGCCAAAATCAAGAGCTAGACACTTAACCGACTGAGCCATCCAGGTGCCCCTGCTTTGTTTTATTTTTAAATAAACTTTTCCTTTAAGTATAATATGCATTCCAAAAAGGGCACAGTCCACAAGGGTACAGTTCAAAGCACCCTCACAAAGGAGGGTGTGCTTGAATAACCCACATGCAGATCAAGAACCAGACCTTGACCAAAACATCCAGAGCCTGGCTTCTGGCTTACACACCCCCTCCCCACTCCCCACCCTCTCCACCCCAGACCAAGGGCCGCACAATCTTGATTTGTACCAGCTTAGATTAGTTTGGGCTTTTGGAACTTTATACAGACAGAACCATTATGTATGTGCTCTTTTGCTCAGCAGTCTTTGAGATTCATCTACGTCGTTGCCCATGGCAATAATTGTTCACTCTTGCCTCTGTGCAGTCTTCATTATATGACCAGACAACAATTTATTTATTTGTTTCATTGAGGACATTGGGTTGTTTCCAAAGTTTTGCTACTCTAAGCCAGATTGCAAAAAACATCTTTGTATTTAAATGGATCTATATAGCTGATTTCCTATCTCTCTGTCTAGCTACAGCTAAATATATCTTTTGGTTGTTATCTTTCTAGTTTTTGGATAAGACAGATGCCTCAGAATATAACTGCTCTGTCACATGTGTACATACTCCACATTTTGATTTTGTAAAACTGTACACCCGCCCCCAAGGTCAAGGGTAGTGCCAGTATCCATTGCCCTTCATGTCCACCAAACTTGTATATTATTAATCTTTAAGAGTTTTTTGCCAATCTGATAGAGGAAAAATCAGATTTTATTGTGGTTTTAGTGAGATTTTAAAAATTAGTGAGGATAAGCCTCTTGCTTGTTTTTGTTTTGGGGGAGGAGGCATTGGCACTTACTGTTTTGTGAATTGCCTTTTTGTACTCTTTGCTTGTTTCTAAAACCTTAATGTATTATGAGCATTGACACTTGGTGTTCCCAAGTGTTTCTACTGTTCCCGACCGTCACTTGTCTTTTAGCTTTGTTTATGGAGCAACTGCTGGTTTAAATATAGTTTGTTTTCCTCCCGCTTACTGTTTATGATCTGGATTGCCCCGAGGGTGTGTGTGGCAAACCCCAGGTGCACGCTGGTGTCAGGGGGAGCAGCGGGCCAGGTTGGGTGGGCAGCTGACCCCCAGGACTGTCTCTCTGAGGATACAAGTGCCAGAACATCTGGGCCAGCACTGAGCCCTAGACCTTGAGTTTGCCACAAGGCTTCCTCCAGTCCCCTTGCCAGTCTTCCCAGCGCCATCTGGACCCCACTGTCAGAGGAGAGTCTCTCTGCACAGCACCGGGGCCAGGCAGGGAACAGAGCAAGTCATGGCCAGTGTTAACTGGGCAGTAGAGGGAGGGAAAGTTTGAGAGCAAGGGCTGAGAAGCCCATGCCTCTGAGTTCGAATCCTGTTTTGGTCTGCTCAGGTTGCCATAACAAAATACCATGGGCTGAGGGGCTTACACACAGTGATTTATTTCTCACAGTTCTGGGGGTCCTAGAAGGAGGTGTGGGCAAGGTGGTCTCCATTCTGAGGCCTCTTCTCTTGGCTTGTAGAAGGCTGCCAGCTTGCCTCATGCTCACATGGCCTTTCCTCAGGACATGAGTGTGAGGAGAGAGATAGGGAGCAGCCTCCCTTGTGTCCCTAAGGGCACTCATCCATACCGCCCAAAGGCCCCATCTCCAAATACCATCACAATGGGCATCCGCACTTCAATATACGAATTTTGGAGAGAAAGGGACATTAAATCCACAACAATGCCCCAAGCCATTTCCTAGAAGTACAACCCTTAGGCAAATTACCTAAATCTCTCCGTGACTCCGTTTCCTTTTCTATAACATGGGAATGATAATAGTATCAACTTCATGAATTAATAAATAAATTAATAGCTATAAAACACAAAGAGCAGACCACGATAGCCTCCAAGATGGTTCCCAATAATTCTTGCCTCTTGGTATTCGTGTCCTGTGTGGTCTCCTCCTACACTCCATTGTGGTTGGTCTGCCTGACCAGTAGAATATGATGGAAATGATAGTGTGTTGTGTCTGGGGCTAGGTCATAAAAGGCCGTTTGCTCTTCTGGATCGCTCTGTCTGGGGAAGTCAGCCACCATGCTCTGAGGATGCTCAAACAACCCTGTGGAGAGGTTCTCATGCTAAGGAATGGAGGCTTCTCCCCAACTTGCCAACCACGTAAGTCAGCCATCTTGGAAGTGGATCCTCCAGCTCCACGCAGGTCTTGAGATAAACTGCACTGCAGCCCCAGCCAGCGTCCTTACTACCAGGTCCTTAGACGCACCGAGCCAGGAGCACCCAGCTTAGCTGCTCTTGAATTCCCAACCCACAGAAACTACTTGAGATAATCAATGTTTATTATCGTTGTAAGCTGCTACGTTTGGGGAAATTCTGTTCTGCAGCAATAAATAATACACAGACCATGGGGTTATTCATAGAAACCATTCGGTAAATTCCAGCCCATATTATTCCCCTGACTGTGAAAATATTAGCAACAGTGTTTTTCAAGTGTCTGTCATGCGCCAAGTATGTGCCACATGCTGGGCAAATGGACTCCTACCTCTGTGCCATCGATTTTCAGCCCATAGAATGTTGGGGGCAGACAGTCACCCAGAATTCTAGACTCTTGGGCTTAAAAGACTGGAGATATCATTACTTGACCCAACTCTCGTTTTACAGTTGAGCAACTGAGACACAGGGGTTATGCAATTCACTCAAGGTGATAGAACTCAGATCTGCCGGTGCCTGGGTGGCCTCTTTGTAGTTGCTCTGCTCTCAAAGACCTTATAATGAGGGACGATTGCTTCTCACAGCGCATGAAGTGCTTTCCATACTTTATTTTGGGATCATCAGTGCAGAATCCCCTCCAGATCCTCTAGGTGTCTCATATCCCCTTGGGCAGTCCTTCTCTCTAAAGGCCATCCATGGCTCAGAGCTCTCATAACTGCCCACAACGGAGGTCTGGACCCGAGGCCAGTGGAAGAGATGTTTGGGGCCCTGAGTGTTGAGAGCCCAGAACACTCTGGTCCCCTTCCATGGCATGTGGGCCAGGCCCAGTGGGCATTGCACCTGGGGCACTGCATCATACCCCAGACCCCACTGACCTGCCTCTGCCAGCTGGTCTGTCTTTAGCCTCTGGATTAAGTACCTACCGGTTAGATCTTGTGATTTGGGATGATTCTTTGTTGAAGATGACCCTGAAGCATGTGACAGAGATCTCAAGCTGTAAGAAAAATAGATTTTGTCCTCCCCACACCCTATCTGAGGGTGCTCAGGCACCACGGAGGCCTGAGGGGAAATCCACAGGAAGAGGCGGGGCCGCCCCCATCCTCCTGGGGAGGTCATGGGGTCAGGGGCGAGAACAACACACACATGGAGGGCATCCGATCCACAATGTACCAAGGAAATATTTAAGCAAGCCCCAAGCTATGCGGAAATGAAAGCGGAGATGGCGGGTACTTTCCTCTCCAGCATCACCACCCCCAGGCCTGCGTCAGCCAGTCATCCATCCCTGGAAGAGCTCCTCCAAGAATCCAGCCACTGAGGACATGGAGGGACCCTCGAAGAGCATTTCTTCATGGTCGCTGCCTTTGGCAAACAAGAAACTGAAGGTGGGTGTGGCTGTTGGGCATCACATTGCTGGTCTCTGGCAAGGTTTTCTCCAACCAACCTCAAAATCTCAGGTTTCCAAAAGTCCCCTCTCTGGTAACAATCAAAAACAGCATAGAATTTGGAGTTAAGTTGGCCACTTTCGGCTCACTTTCGGCCTACACTAGTCGTGGGACTTGGTGCAACTCCATATGTCAGTCCGTGCCTCAGTTTCCTTATCTGCAAAATGGGCATAAGTATGACCTACTGATGTGAGGCCTGAATGAAATAGTGCCATGAGCTCTTAGTAGATGTCCAGCCACTTGCAAGCCATCAATCAAAAATAATAGTGTTTTAATTATTATTACCTTCCAACTCTCTTTTTCCTTGTTAGGTCCAGACCATCCCCCCCCACTGCCTTGCCTAACCCCTACCCAGCTGGGAACCCCTTGGGTTTCCATGGGTACCTCCTCCCATGGGTAACAGACTTTGGGGCAGTCCCAAATGAAGTCTATCTCTTAGCTAGGTGATATTCTGCAAGTCACTTGACTTCTCTGGACTTCAGTTCCTAATAAGTCCAAATGAGAATCATAATACCCTGAATCATTTCCTGACAAGTCAATGGCACAGAAGAATGGGAGGGAAGGCAATTACTATAGATTAAAAGTGATCAATGAGACAAAATCACCAAAATGCCATGTTAAGACCTTATTTGGATCTCATTTGTACAAACGAACTGTAAGAAGACATTTGAGGCAATCTGTGTCCTCTGAAAATGGCTTGGAAACTAGATAATATCAAGAAATTCTTGTTATTTTTGTTAGATATGATAATGGCATTGCGATTATGTACAAAAAAAATCCTTATAGGTTAGAAATGCTTACTCAAGTATTTATGGATGAAATTACTTGATGTCTAAGATTTGCTTTAAAATATATTAGACTCAGGGCTCAGTCGGTTAAGTCTGCCTTCAGCTCAGGTCATGATTCCAGGACTCTGGAATAACAGGAAGTTGCTCAGCGGGGTGTCTGCTTCTCCTTTTCTCTCTGCCCCTCACCCCACTTGTGCTTGGTGACACTCTATCTCTCTGTCAAATAAATAAAAGAATCTTTAAAAAAATGTTTCAGACCAAAGAAGTGTGTGTGGGTGTAGATGAAGTAAGATTGGGGAACTGTTGGTAGCAGATGAAGCTGGATTTGGTTACATGAGTTGATTATACTCTTCTCTCTACTTCTGTGGGTTTGAAATTTTCATTAATAAACAGTAAAAATTGGGGCACCTGGGTGGCTCAGTCGATTGGGCATCTGTCTTCGGCTCAGGTCATGATCCCAGGGTCCTTGAATTAAGCCCCATGTCCGGCTCCTTACTCAGAGGGGAGTCTGCTTCTCCCTCTCCGTCTGCTCCTTCCCCTGCTCATGCTTTTTCTCTCTCTCTCACTCACTTTCTCTCTTTCAAATAAATAAATTAAAGCTTAAAAATAAATAAATAAGCAAGGAGACGTGCAAAGAGGGAGACAGTAAAACATAGTAGTCGAAAGCTCTGAATCAGACCAACACTGATACTCCTTGTTTGTCTCTTCATCTGTCAGCCCATAGCTTTCCAGTATGTTCCAGCAACTGGTAATGATACTAGTTTGTAACATCTTGGTTTTGATCCTGGCTCTGCCACTTACTGGCTGGGGTACTTTGCCAAGTGACTTAACCTCTCTGAGCCTCCTTGCTCAGCTGCAAAACAGGGAAAATCATGATCCGTGCCTCACTGAGTTATTTTGAGGACTGAAAAAGAGAGGATGGACGGGAAGGACTTAACACAATGCCCAGCATGCAAGAAACACTCAGTAAATGCTTCAGCATGAGGAGCACCGGGTAAGAAGTCAATCCGTCTTAGATGTGAAATCCAGCTCTGTGCTGCCACTTGTGGCTCTGTGACTTTGACCAATTAACTCTCTTAGCCTTGTTTCCTCCTGGGAAATAAAACGGAGATCATAATAACACCCTTGCAGAGCTGTTGGGAGGATTAAGTGACAAGACATGTTTTGATGCCCAGCATGGCCCACGTGGGAATTCCCCTTCCTCACCTCTTGACTTTCAGCAGCGCTGGCCTGGCCCAGGCCCAGGCTGGAGTGGATCCCACTGTCCATTTGCGTGACTTTTGCACCTGGACTGCCAAATGTCCTGGACAAAGTCAACGGAACCATGTGAATGGCCGCTCGCAAATAGAAAACTATGGTTATGAAACACCAGCAAGGCTCCTCTGCCCTCGAACAGCCCTTTCAGCCCTCTCTAGGGGACTTCCTCCTGCGGGCCCGCACTGGCTGGTCTGCCCACTCATGCTCTGATCCCCCCTGCTAAGCCTCAGAAGTTGGCCTCAACTCATTCTTGTCTGAGATCATCATAGGACCACTTTTCTCTCCCCTTCCCAGCATTTGATTCTCACCTCCATCTTCTCTTTTCTGTCCTCCCAACTTAAGACACAGAGTGTCCTCCTTTCTGAGGCTGGATCATTTACTCCATCCCTCCCCTCCCAATCTTCCAGTACTTTCTCTCCAACGTGTCCGCCGAAAAAACTTGCTCAAGTACCTTAATCTTTCCCTAGTCTGACAGTGACCCTGTTGCTCCTTTACTGAACTCACTCATTCACTCCCCACTCATTTAAGAAGTATTTGTCGAGTGCCTACTGTGTGCCAGGTACTGGGGGTACAGAATCAACAGAGGCAGCCTTTACCCTCAAAGTTTTCAAGGTCCAGAGGGAGAATCAGACTCACAAACAGATGATGGTAGATGACAGGTGGGAAGCAAAGATGGGCCCATGCTTGATGCAGAGATTGACCAGGTGTGCAATGAGGGGATGGGGAACCCTAAGCCAGCTCTCAGCTTTTTGGTCTGTGCAAATGGGTGAATGGTGGTGGTGTTCACTGAGACACGAGACAAGGAAAATGCAAGGAAGAGCTAGGTGTGGGGAAAGATGGTGTGGTCTGTTTGGGGGGTATGAGGAGTCGAGGGGCTGTTGGGACATCCCAGTAGAGATCTCCAACAAATCTTCAACTTAAGGAAAAGAGAGGTCTGAACTGGAACAAGAGATGTGAGAATTGTTGGCATATGGGAGGTAGAGCCTTGAATGTACACACAATGTTCTCTGCTGCAAGTAACAGAGTAATTCCACTACGATCACATTTGTTATCTCAGATCTTAAATAGTCAGGTGGGGGGCAGTTCCAGGGATGGGTAAATTGGCAGCACAGTGATGGCATCAATGTTCCCTGTGCTTTCTACAGAACCTTCTTGTTGTTTTCAGGGAGTGGATGTGTCCCTCAGACTTGTCTCCCATCTTGGCTGTAAGCTAGCTGCCCCACCCTCTCACAGCCCCATTCAAAGGCAAGAATGAAGCTTTCCTTTTGCCCTTCACTTTATCCTTCCCCCACTTCCTCCAGCCTTTTGGGTCTCCTAGGCCATAGCTATATCACCAAGGCAAAGGAGAATGGGATTAGCATGATAGGTTTAAGCCTTAGTCTCCCGTAGCCTTGGAGAGGTCCGCCTTCCTGGAGAACAGTGCTGTCTGATATCTGAACAAAACTGAGATGTGAGCAAGGAAGAAGGGATGGCCTTTTTCCAACCCTCCCCATTTTCCAACCCGTAGCTGGCCTGGCAGTGTTGACCTACAGTTCAGTAGATAGAGAAGAAAGATAGAAGGAGTTTGGGGTGGGGTTGGGGGGTGGGGTTGGGGGACACTTGCATGGTTCAGTTGGTAGAGCTTTTGACTTTTGATTTTGGCTCAGATCATGATCTCAGGGTCGTGGGATCAAGCCCCACATCCCATTGGGCTCCGCGCTCAGCGAAGAATCTGGTTTTTTCTCTCTCTCTCCTTCTTCCTCTGCCCCTTCCTCTGCTCAAACATGTGCACTCTCTCTAAAAATAAGTAAGTAAGTAAATAAATAAATAAATAAATAACAAAGGGAGCTTGTGCTCTTGAGTCAAGCATGCCTGCGTTCGTGTCCTAGAGCCATTTCTTGAAAGCTGTGTTACTTCATGGCAGCTATGTTATGCTCTGTACTGCAGTTTCCTCATCTGTGGAATGGGGATGGAACAGGTCTTACGCTGTTGGCTGTTGGGGTAATAAAATGAAATAACACTTACGAAGCGCTTAGCATCGTGCCTGGCACTCAGTAAGTGCTCAGCAAAAACTAGCCATTAACATTTTGGTGGGGACCACCACTTCCTTAAAGTTCTGCAGTTTCATGGGGTGCCAGGCTGGCTTAGTTGGTGGAGCATGGGACTCTTGATCTCGGGGTTGTGAGTTCAAGCCCCTCATTGGGTATAGAGATTACTAAAAAATAAAATTGTAAAAAAAAATTCCCTAGCCTCTTGTCCTCTGGGCCTCCTCCTCTTTCTGTGACTGGTTCTCCCTCCCACTTCTTCCCCTCACCCCACAGTTGGCTCCTCTATGTCTTCTCTCAGGGCTCTAACCATCAACTTTTCTTCAGGTGGAGGGGATCCAACCTCCTCTCCTACCACCCTTCTTTCGTGAGACCCTGGACATTCCTGTATGTTCTATGGTATCTTAGGCTCATCCTTTAGGCCCACTGTCACTGCCCCCACTCTTGCCCCAGCACCTGACACTGGCTGACCCTATATCCCTTTGTGTGAGATTCTACCTTAAAAATAGCCATTGGGGGGCGCCTGGGTGGCTCAGTGGATTAAGCCTCTGCCTTTGGCTCAGGTCATGATCTCAGGGTCCTGGGATCGAGCCCCGCATCGGGCTCTCTGCTCAGCGGGGAGCCTGCTTCTCCCTCTCTCTCTTTGCCTGCCTTTCTGCCTACTTGTGATCTCTGTCTGTCAAATAAATACATAAATAAATAAAATCTTTAATTTACTCTAATAATTTCTACCTGCCAACACAGAAGGTATCCAGAATAACGTAGAGAAAAATTTAAATTTGTGCAGAGAGCAAAGGGGAACATCTGGATAACCTCTAAGTGTCCAGGTAGGGCTTCACGGCACCCATGATAGCAATTTCTGTTTGCCTCCCTCCCTGGGCTGTGAGATTCTTGGGGCAGGGAGAAGGATTACTCATTTAGCTGTCACTCTGGTGCCTGATGTATAGTTAGTACTCAGAGAAATGTCTGATGAATGAAAAAGATTCCTGGCTTTGCCACTGACTTACTAAATGACTGTGAATAAGTTCCTTTCCTTCTCTGGACCTCAGGGTCCCCACAAGGGCACTGGACTATGTCTCAAGGAAGCCCTTTCAACATTAGAGTGAAATTAGTGGCCAATGGGTGCAGGAGGGATGGGCTCGCTGGGGTGGGGTCTCAAGATGTCCAGCAATATTCTGTGCTCAGGGATGGGCTCAGAGAGAAGGGCTGCCCTGACCCCTCTTCTCGGGAGCTACTCAGTACTTTAGAGGAGGAGGTTGAGGGCAGTGAGGGACCTCTGGCAATTACTGCTGCAAATCTCAGTAGCCCCACTCTTTGGGTCCCCTTGCTAGCTTACCTGCCTGGTCTGGGAGACTAGTCTCTGGAGGAAACTCTGGTAGCCTTTCCTCCCCCCACGCCCGCCCACGAACAGGCTGTTCTTGTTTACGACCCTCCTCCCGGGAGAACAGCGATTGCTCATCCCTCCATGTGATTTGAGAGGGCCGGTCTTTCAGGCCTGGAGGAAACTCAAGCCCCAGCCAGCCACTTGGCATTGGAATGCTCAGCTGGTCCCCTCTTGGAGCTCATGTGACCGGGACCCGGCTATAAATATCAGAGGGGCCTCAGACCAAGACAGAATTCGGGCGCCAGGAGAAGAAGGCAAAGAGGCTCTGTGTGGGTATTTTGTGACAAAGGCAAGACCCCAGGTCTGCGTAGAGTGAAGCAGGTGAAGGAGGCAGCCAGGTGAACCCCCACAGCTCCCGACAATATGGATTATAAATCAAGCCTGATCCAGGATGGGAACCCCATGGAGAACCTGGAGAAGCAGCTGATCTGTCCTATCTGCCTTGAGATGTTTACCAAGCCGGTGGTCATCTTGCCTTGTCAACACAACCTCTGCCGGAAGTGTGCCAATGACATCTTCCAGGTCAGTGCCGGGTGGGGCCGAGTCCCGGGCCCCAGGTGGCGGCTCAGCATTCCTGTCGTGGAAAGCCATTCTCTCTTAGTCAAGGGCTTCTAAACAAGGGCTGGCTTTCTCCCGGACAGAGAAAGTCCCGGAGGAGACCTAGGGGCTGAAGGAGGCTCGGGGGCAGCTCTGGCTGCCCCATTCCTTCTCCATGACGCGTGTTTCCCGTCCCCACCCTGCCCCCAGCTCCCCCACCGCTGCCCTGAGCCTGCAGTTGACTCTCCAATCAGGAGTCAAATGCCTCAAGCGATAAGTGGGAGAGGCAGGAGGAGAGGAGAGAGAAACCAGACCCCAGGGGCTGGAGCCAGCTCCCTGGTGGCAGGGGGCCCAGAGCTTTAGGAGGAGGAAGGTGGCCAGGAGACACTGGGCAGTAGAGGCGTCTTCCTTCTCGAGGCCGGTTCCATATAATATGGGGCTAGAGGGAATCCATGTGCTTCACAAGGGAATGGGAAGAGGCAGGACTCAAGGTTCCCAGAAGCACTTTACAAAATGTTCTCTCACAGTTTGATCTTTGAATTAGCAGCCTTCCCAGCTGGGTCTAATAATCATGCCCCTTGCATGAATGGGTTCTCCAACCTTGGAGCGAGAAGGTTGCTTGTCCAAAGTCACTCAGAAGATGACCGTGACTTGAACCTAGGTCTGCTGATCCCAGACTCGCTTAGCTGTTTCTTAGGTGCTCCCCACTGTGAGTGGCTGGCTCTCATCTCAGGGCGGGGAGCTCCAGGTCAAATGGTTTGACAAGAATGGTTGGGGGGAGCAGGAAGAAGGACAATCAGAGATTGTCCCAGGCTTCACCTCTGTCCTTGTCACCTGCAGGCTGCAAATCCCTTCTGGACCAACCGGGTTGGCTCCGTGTCCATGTCTGGAGGCCGTTTCCGCTGCCCCTCCTGCCGCCACGAGGTGATCATGGATCGTCACGGAGTGTACGGCCTGCAGAGGAATCTGCTGGTGGAGAACATCATTGATATCTACAAGCAGGAGTGCTCCAGGTCAGTCCACCTGGCCGCCAGGAGCCCAACCTTCCTCCCCAGCCGGTCTGTGCCCGGCTCTCCCAGGCTCCTTCCCATCTGCCTGGGGTCCAGAACCCTGGCTGGAAGAGCTAGACTCTCCAGTCTAGAGAGCCATCTCCCTCTTCCTCGAGTAGAGCGGAGGCTCATCTCTATCCCCTGGCCCTGGCTCTCAGTGTCACTCAGGGAATAGGAAGAGCCCAGACATTAGGCTGCCCTCCTAGCAGAGACTGAGACAGGAACCAGGGGAAGGGCGAGATGTGACAGGGAGAGGGATGCACTAGGGCCAGCTTAGTGGCCGCGACAAGCAAAGAAAAATGCCCAGAGAGAACACAGCCGGTCTCTCTATGGCGAAGGTGACCGCTATCACTGTGGGCCCTGGGGAAGCTTCCTCTTGCTGCCCCACCACAATCCTGTGGATCAGGCATGACTTTCATCAGCCCCATTTCACGGATGAGGGAGCTGAGGCTTAAAGAGATGATGTCAATTGCCAAGCTTTCCCAGCTGGGAAGAGAAGTGGCCGGAAACAGCTCCGACAAATCTTCCAGGCTGCTGCCCTCAGGCCTTTTGGTCCCAAACCGTCACTCAGTGGCTGCCTGCAGGCAGTGTCCTTCCCAAGCACAGGGGACAGTCCAATCTTAGTGAGAAAAAGCCCTGACTGGGCGAACCATTGGCGAGTCTGACTGCTACTAAGGCACTGTGGGAACTTGGGTGAGTCATTTTCCCTGTCTGCAGAAGAGGACAGTGGGGTTTGTTTTTGTGACTCTCAAATAGGGTTTTGATGGGAAATGTTAAACGTATCAAATATTTGTGGAGGACCTCCTGTGTGTACCCACCATACTAAGCATTTTCAGTGTGTGACCCTGGTTTAATTCTGATGGTAATCCATGCAGCATTCTTACCCTCGTTCTCCAATGAAGAAATGGAGGCTCAGAGAGGGTCAGAGGGTGGGGGTAGAGCCAGGTGGCAAAGGGAGACCCCTGCCAGGATGGGGGGCCCTGGGCTAAAGGATGAAAGGAAGGTAAGTCTGGAAAGGAACTTATTTAAGAATGGGGGAGATAATAATGCCTGGGGTGTGACCAGTTGTGCACGGCTGTTCAGAGGTGAGGCATTGCCATGGGTGGGGGATAGTCATCAGCTGACATTTGTGAGATACTAGCTGTGTTAGGGGGTGGGAAAGCAGCGGCAGTGTAGGCACGGGGTTGGCTCTAAATGGCGTATAGTCTAGCTGGGGAGGTAGGACTGAGACCCCAAAACTGAGCCTCAGATGGGAAGAAACTGATGCCCCAAGAGAAACACAAATAATATGCCAGAGTCCCAAAGGAGAGAACACCACCGAGGGAGAAAAGCATTTGAAGAATGTGTGTTTGGGAAGGAAAAACCTTTCTGGACTTTAAGTTGAGGCTTAGGCTGAGCTGTTAGCCATCCCTGGGCTGCCCGTGTTCTGGCTGTGTGACTTGGGACCCACACATGGCTTCCTTTGCTGAACCTGGGGCCACCCTCCCGACGTGCTTACAGATGTGTTCTCGCCACCTGCCCCGAGTCACGCCCGCCTCCACGCCATGTGCTTCACGCTGCAGAGATGAGGAGAGGCAAGTCTCCTTGCTCTGATGGCTGTTACAGTCTGGTGGATTAAATATAGAATTCAGTGAGGCCATGAGTGAGGCCACGCTCAGAGTCCAGCCTGCAGTCACCAAGAGCTACAGGGGCTATAATTAGAGCAAGTACACTCTTGTCTCCCCTGCCCTGACCGGATGGGTGACCTTGGGCAAGTCAGTTCACCTTTCTGTCCAGTTCCAACCCTGGGATTCTACAGCCTTTCCCATATTCAGCACTGGTGGGGCCTAAGGCCCACCACCAGCATCAGAGTCCCAGGATATGAGGACAGCCTTGGTGTCACTGGCTTTCCTGTTTCTGGGTCTCCAGAAAATGAAGAGGACTGGAGACAGCCAGTCACTGAGAGCTCAGGCCCTAGATCGGGGGTGAGGGGGCGCTGGAGCTGGGGAGGAGACAGGGCCTCCCCCATCTGACTTGTGCTTCTTCTCCACTGCAGTCGGCCCCTGCAGAAGGGCAGCCACCCCATGTGCAAGGAGCACGAGGACGAGAAAATCAACATCTACTGCCTCACGTGTGAGATGCCCACGTGCTCCATGTGCAAGGTGTTTGGGGCTCACAAGGCCTGCGAGGTGGCCCCGCTGCAGAGTGTCTTCCAGGGACAGAAGGTACTGTCCAGGGTGACCTCCACCCCTAGCCTGGGCCCTAGGGGCATGGCTGGAGGATTCAGGATGTGGATTTGATCCCTGTCGATCTGCTGAGCCGGCCTTTCAGGAATAGTCCCTGTGGAGGGACTTCCCAGGCCACAGGAGGAGGTGGCTGAGCTCATGGGTTATACTTAGAGCCACTTGAGAGCACCTGGGTGTGGCCACAGGGGAGCGACCAGACCCCTGGGTCAGGCCACCAGGGTCCTCTCAGGCCACGACTTCTAAATCCCAGGGTGCTTCGGGTCCCAGATACCTCTGTGCTGTGCTGATTACCTCTCCTGTGGCAGAAAGTGACCCAGAACCCACCCCCACCCCCCACCGGGGCCCCCAGGCCTGCGGGAGTCCCATCATCCTTCCCATGCACTAAGCTGTGGCCCCTCTTTCTGGACACTTCTTCCTTGCCTCCCACTCTTCTCTTGATCTCTCTCTTCTAGAACTTTCCAACTCTATTTCTTTTCTGCGTCCCTTCTTTCCTAGAAACAGACCCCTCCTCTGACAGTACATTGCTGTTGTATTTTGGTCATGTCCCCTTTTCTGGGCCTCATCTATAACATCAGGGACGCAGTATCTTTCTGATGTTCTCTGCTCTGGCCCCGAGCAGCAGCTCAGAAAGAGGCTTTTTCTGGCAGAGGGGAGGGCGGGTGCCACCCCTGAGAAGACAGGCTCTGAGACTATTTCTGTCTCTCCTCTCCTGATCCCCCACCCCACCTCTCCTGCCACTAGACTGAGCTGAGTAACTGTATCTCCATGCTGGTGGCGGGGAACGACCGTGTGCAGACCATCATCACTCAGCTGGAAGACTCCTGTCGAGTGACCAAGGTGAGGGGGAAAGGAGTTCTGTCTGGGGGTCTGAAGCCTCTCGGGGCAACCTGGTTTCTGAGGTCAAGGTTCACCTGGGGGTAGTGGCTGCTGGTTGGGGCCTAGAGGCTGGGGTGTTCAAGCGGGGTTGGTGGGGTGGAGACCAACTGTTCCATTCATCCACTCATTCACCAAAGGCTTCTGGAGCACAGCTGTGGGCTGGGCCCTGCCAAAGGCACTGGGGATGGGGTGGTGACCAAGACAGACCTGATCCCTGACCTCAGGGAGCATCCCAGCAATAATTCTCAGTATTTCTTCAGCACTAATAGTTTCCAGAGTGTTGTCTTCAATGTGTCGCAGACTAAAGCTTCTCAAACTTAAAAGTGGTTCAGATCACCCTGGGATCCTATTAAAATTCAAGTTCTGATTCAGTAGGTCTGGAGAGAGGCATGAGGTTCTGCATTTCTAACAAACTCCTGGGGTGTTGCCCAGCTTGTGGGTCCATGGCCCACACTGTGAGTAGCAAGACTATAGAAGCAGAAAGAAAATTTTCTATCTCTGCAAAAGCAGCTGTGATTTTCCATCTCCACTTGAGGTGGGGGAGCTGGAGAGGAGATGGGGAGAAGGATCATCCTACTCCTGGTGGACGAAGAGTTGTGTGAAGGGAGGCTTCAAGGGAAAGAGGGGTGCATTGCTACTACTCATGAGATGCTCCCAGTCTGAGAGAGGGTAATAGAGGCCCCCAGTCTGATGAGATACTATTACTATTCCTATTTTATAGGTAAGCAAACTAAGAGGTAGCATCTGTGTTGGAGAGAAGGGAGCCTCAATGAGGAGGCCACTAGAAGAGGCCCTGCTGCTAGGACGAACTGAGGCAGAGCTTCCTGAATCCAGTCATGATCCTAAAATGGGGTTGTGGGGAGGAAGAGAATGACTTGGGCGCACATAGAGGGCCCCGAGTAGATCATTCCATCCGACCCTGGAGTCTCTATTTTTGACGAAGGGGCTAGCTTTCTCCTTGACACCAGCCTCCAAACATTATTGGTATGCTAAGTAGCTATGAGACCTCAGCAAGTGCTTTCTTTTTGCTAAGCCTTCATTTTGTCTTCTGCAAAATGGGGACATAGATCTCTCCCAGCTTCAGACCTCTGATTCCTAGCACACCCATCCCAGGAAGGAAGTGCCGGGAATAGGGAGGAGGACCCCACAAGGTACGACTCCGAGAATTCTGTCCCCAGGAGAACAGTCACCAGGTGAAGGAAGAGCTGAGCCAGAAGTTTGACATACTGTACGCCATCTTGGACGAGAAGAAGAGCGAGCTGCTACAGCGGATCACACGGGAGCAGGAGGAGAAGCTCAGCTTCATCGAGGCTCTCATCCAGCAGTACCGGGAACAGCTGGACAAGTCCACTAAGCTGGTGGAGACGGCCATCCAGTCCCTGGACGAGCCTGGTGGGGCCATATTCCTCTTGGTGAGCGGAACAGAAGGTTGTGGGCGGTCACTTCAACCAACGGGTCTGACTAAAGTGCAAGTCATGCGCTGTCACTGGTCACCCATGTGCTCCTGGGAAAGCCATTTAAGGCACTAAGCCTCAGTGTCCTCATCTGTAAAATGGGCGCACAATGATTCCTACCTTCTTTCCTCTTAACCCATTTTGTGAGGATCAAATACGAGGATGTTTGTGAAACATCCTCGTATTTGTAAACTGTGAAATACAGTGTCCATGTAGACTGTTCATCGAGAACATTCTATGGGTCAACCACAGAAGCAGAGACAACAGAGATGAACGAGACACAGCCCTGCCCTAGAAAAGCTTGTTGGGAGAGCACAGAAAAGGATCAACGATAAGATTTCACAGCTCAATAAAAATTTCCAAACACATACTGTGGACCAGGGTTTGGGCTAGACATTGGGCATAAAAAGGTGATTAGGGTATGACTCTCATCTTGGAGACTTGGGGGTTTAAGAGTGTTTAGAATGATACTCTGAAAATCCAAGCTTCCTGCCATGACCAAGGAAAGGTCCTAGAGTGATGACCAAAACCCATGCAGACCATGAACAGAAGGAAAAAACCCAAGTGCTGTTCAAGTCAGGGCAGGGAGCAGGTCCCACTGAGGCTACGGAATGGCACCAAAGGCCCACCTGTGGCCCATTCACTGTTTTTGCTGATTTCTTGGGGCCACTTCTTCTGTATTCCTAACCCTTCGCTCTTTCTCTCTTTCCCCCAACAGAGTGCTAAGCAACTCATCAAAAGGTCAGTATCTCTCCAGGACTATGATCCAAGGCCCCAGCTCCCACCAGGGCCTCTGATCTCTGCCCAGTGGGCCTCCCCCTGTGCATGAGGTCGGCTGGGAAGGTCTCAGCAGTCTAGCTTTCCTGGCCTTTGCATCCCCTGCCTTTTGTGAGAGAAGAGAAATACCCCACCCTCCAGGGGGAGCCTCTAGGTGCAAAGCCTGGGTGTGGGTGTAGATACATGCACTGATGTGAACTGGAGCTAAGACACCCCCTTCTCTCACCCTGCCCCTCCTTTCTCTCTCTCCCACCCCCACAGCATTGTGGAAGCTTCCAAGGGTTGCCAGCTGGGGAAGACAGAACAGGGCTTTGAAAACATGGACTACTTTACTTTGGACTTGGATCACATAGCAGACGCCCTTAGGGCCATCGACTTTGGGACAGGTAAAGGAGGCGGCAGTGCCACATGTCTATTTCCCCGATAACATTAATATTAATTATAATATAAATATAATATATATTGTAAAATAATATAATATTATGTTATGCATTATAACATAATATTATAATATTAATAATATTTCCCTAATAACATGTCTATTTCACCCCTGGTAATCTGCTTCCCTTCCATTGAGCCCCACCTGGACGCAGGTACACTAGTAAACAGCCAAACTCCGACAGCCAAGTTCTTCAAGAGCCCAGAGCCTAGCACAGCACCTGGCACATAGTTATCGCTCAGTCAATTACAGATGGACCTGCTGCTGGGAGGCACACGGCAACTGGAGTCAGGCAGATTAAGTTCAAATATTCGTTCTGCTACTTGTTATCTGTGTGACCTTTGGTGAGCCCCTCTCCTTCTCCGAGCTGCATTTTCTTTTTCTTTTTAAATTCTTATTTATTTTAAGTAATCTCTCCACCCACCATGGGGCTCAAAGTCATGACCCTGAGATCAAGAGTCATGCGCTCCTCTGCCTGCATCTGCCAGTCGCCCCTGAACTGCATTTTCTAACTTTAAAAATTAAGTTAAAACGTGGGCCTACTCGTCGTGACCACACCAGGGTGCTCTTGCAACAGATAAGATAGCGATGCAGGGAGTTTGCCCCGTACTAGATAAAAAGTAGTTATAAGGCTGGGCTTAGCTTCCGCTTCTTTTTTTTTTTTTTTTTTTAAAGATTTTATTTATTGATTTGACAGAGAGAAATCACAAGTAGGCAGAGAAGCAGGCAGAGAGAGAGAGGAGGAAGCAGGCTCCCTGCTGAGCAGAAGGCCCGATGTGGGGCTCGAACCCAGGACCTGGGATCATGACCTGAGCCGAAGGCAGCGGTTTAACCCACTGAGCCACCCAGGCGCCCCTAGCTTCCGCTTCTTAATCCTACCATCTCTGATACTTGGGCACCTTGATTTACCTATTATTATGTCCTCGTTTCTGTTTGTAATTACTCTACCACAGAGTACCTATAATAATTATAACAGCATAACCATAACAATAATTAGGAGAAAGTAATAAGGGGAAATGAGGAAACCAGATGAAGAGCAAAGATTTAATGATTTGCCCAAGGTCACACAGTTGCAAGGTAGCTATTTAGAAAGAGAGAGCGGATCCAATTTTGCCAAGTGTTGTACTGATTTGAGAGGCGATGCTCCAATGACCCACTGGGAAAGACAGAGCTGGCCCGTCCCACACAGGCTTTCAGAATCTGATGTTGAAGCTATACTCAGAATCCAAAATACCCCACTCGTTAAATTCTGTCATTTAACTTAATGAGATAGTTTCTATTGTTGTCTCCATTTTGTAGTTAAGGAAATAAAGCTAAGAGAGGGTCAGTAATTTGCTGGAGGCCACACAGCGAGTAAGTAGCCCAAGCAGACTCCACCAAGGGATTTGGCTCCCAACACCCTAGGGAGGAGTCTATGAGACGATGCGTGTAAAGCGTTTGGCGTGCGCGTGTGTGCCCGTGCACACACACGATGCTTGGCACAACATTTGGCACATAGTAAGTGCTCGCAGATGCCGCTAAGAGCACTTAATTGTGATAATAATTCAACAACAACAACAAAACCCACTGGGTTATGCACAGGTCCCGGCTATGTAGCTGGAAATTGGACTGATGTTTTGGAGGCATGAACTCTTTCAAACCTCTCCCTACACACTCTTGACAAATGCCCTGCTCTCTGGTGATTCCCGCAGGGCCCCAAAGCATTAAGGAAGTGGCTTGGGAGAGGGTGGGGGTGGAGAACAGACACGTTCCCTGTTAGTGGAGCTTGATGGCAATGTCCTGGGATGGGAAGGTGAGGACATAGGTCGCTGCCTGTCTGTCTGGGGCTCAGCTTCAGAGAACTATCAAGGAGACGGCCCAGGAGCATCCCCCACCCCCAGCCACCCCTTTGTAGGCTGTGGAATGAGGAAAACTGGACAAGGAGTGCTAGGCAAGCAGATTTCAAAGACTGGGCAAATTCCTGCAAGACAAGGACTCTGATCCCTGAGACCCAGGGAGTTGGGTCTCCTCAGGTGGTGTGTCTCTGTCTAAATGGGAGGCCTGCAGAAGCACAAAGCGTGCTCCCCCCAAAGTCCCCTCTGGACACTGGCAGGTTAAGCGATAGGAGCTGCTGTTGCTACTAGAACAGAGGTGTGCTGAACCTCCCTCCTTTGGAGGTGTGTGAGAAGGAAGGAGGATGCCAGGGGGAGGAGGAAGTGGGTCTCCGTGTAGCTTAGGTTCGGCAAGCTTGTCACCTCCGGGACCACTCATGTCACCACATGGCCATGGGGTCTCAACTGGGGGTCAGCAGGGGTTTGGATAAGTGCTGTCTCCAGCCTGGTGCCCCTTCGAGCAGCTCTTCTGAGGAGTTGGCCCCATCCTAATACAGTGGTTCTTTGTCACACACAGATGAGGAAGAGGAAGAGTTCATTGAAGAAGAAGAAGAAGATCAGGAAGGGGAAGAGTCCACAGAGAGAAAGGAAGAAGGTAAGAAATTCATCGTTTGTTTGTTCGTTCAGTCATTCAACACCACGAAATCCTGACTGTATGCAAAGTCCTATGCTGGACCCCGGGGATGAGGCCAGTATGTGGTGATGGCCCTGATATGTGTTTTATCCCTTCTGAGGGTAAAGTCCTGTTCTCTTTATCTTGAGAGAAAAAAAAAACCAAAAAACAAAAAACAAAACAAAACAAAAAAAAACCCAAAAAATTATTCACAATAGAAAGCTCTCTAAATGATCTTCCTGAGTGGAAAGCAATACAGTGTAACATAAAAAACGTAAAAGACAAGGGAGTTATGAGCCAGGCTAGGCCCGCTAACTTTTGTCTGGCCAGCACAATGTTTAAATTTTTAAAAATTAGTTGCCAACATTTAAAAAAGTAGGAGATGGGGGAGAGGTTTTTTGTTTTTTAAGAGAGAGAGAGAGAGGAGAGAGGAGAGAGGAAAGGGAGAGAGAGGATCCCAAGCAGGCTCCATGCCCAGTCTCACGACCCTGAGACTGTGACGTGAGCCAAAATCAAGAGTTGGAGGCTTAACCAGGCGCCCCTGTTTTTTGTTTTGTTTTGTTTTGTTTTAAGGAACTTTCAACTAAGAATCTGGACCTCTACCTTCTTGTAAAAATTTGGGAAGAGCTAACAATGCTTGCCCCCACCCGACCCACCAATCCCAGAGAGCGGGCGCTGGGTAGGGACCGCCCCCTCTGCCAGTTTGCTCCGCCCACCACTGCCACTCAGTCTGGTCCTCTGCCGGCTGCTGGGAGCATCTGATCACCCACGTGCCCTCCCGCAAGTCATTTAGAAAACTCTCTGAGCCGCAGAGCTGGTTAAGTGCCTGGGTTCTGAATGGCAGCTTTCCCAAAAAACGAATGGTATAATCTTGGGCTGCTCACAACTTTTCAGAGTCTCAGGCTACCTATCTGTGCACTCGGGAGTGATACTACTGACCTGAAAAGGTTCTGATGAAGAGTAGATGTGATCATTTAACACAGTGGCGCATAGAAAGGACGTGTTTGCTGATTAGCACATGTTTGCTAATAGGATTTTTCAAGCCAAGTTACTATTGGAACTAAATTCCAATACAGTTGAAAAATACAGGATGCTCTTTCGGAGTTTTGTGTTGGATCTGCAATCCATCGTGTTTTGACGACTAAATTCTATTTTTCCTTAAGAAGGCAGAGGCCTGGAAGGAATTGGAGTCTGATAATTTTGTCACTGGAGTTTGGTAAACCCTGGATCCCCCCGTGCCCTGTCTCACCTTGTGTTTCTTTGTCTTTTTCTTGCAGGACACCAGTAAGGAACTGGAGGAGGGAGAGACCTTCTGGATGCAGAGATGCTGGGGAGGGTGGGGAGGGGCGCAGCCGCCTTGGTGACAGGCCCAGGGAGGGAGAGGTCGGGCCCCTGGAGGGACAATGTGAAGGTGTATCTTCTCTCCACTCAGAGAGCAGGGACTAACAGTAGGACCCCCACTGCTGTGTCCAGCAGCCACTGAACCAGAATTGGTAACGTGCTTGAAACAACCACACAGGACACTTTTCTACGTTGGTGCAAAATGGAATATTTTGTACATTTTTTAAATGTGATTTTTTTGTATATACTTGTATATGTATGCCAATTGGTGCTTTTTGTAAAGGAACTTTTGTATGATAATGTCTGGTCATTGTGTGACCAGCTATTGTTAGAAAGAGGGGAGGGAAGTCAGACTGACAAAGCTGCCCTTTTCCTTTCCTGGGAGGGAGGGCTGGGGATCACTCACAGGCCTAGAAAGGGATACTGTACCGAACAGGTGTCAAAGCCCATCACTGACGTAGGGGATGGCACCTGAGTTTGTGTTACATGTTGTTCAATAAATGCACAGCGCTCTCTTTCTGTTATTACCAAAGAGCTGGGGTTTCATTCAGCCTGTTGTTCTGGAGAGATGATCTTAGAGCGGATGGACAGACGGCCTGATGAGAAGTGTGCCGTGGCTTGGTTTCCACCCCACCAAAGAAGAAATTCTTTAAAATAGCATTTCCCACTGGGAGGGGCATGGAAAACTGACCCTGAGAGGGGGTCCCCTAGAAACAGGTTTAGTGCCTTGTTCTCTGGTTCTCCCTAACACTGGGACAGAAGCAAAGCCTCAATGCTGTAGCCTCAGTGCGATCCCAGGGCAGCCAGAGGAGCAGGAAGTGGCAGCGGGACAGGAAAGGAGGGAAGCAAATATGACATGGGACTTGGGGCATCACTGAGCCTGCCACGGCATCACCAAGAGACCTCCTGCTGCTTGCTCAGTCCCTGAGATGTTTCTAGCAGGTCCTAAGGAACACAACACTGCTCAAACCAGTTCATCAGAGGGAAGGAGGGAGGGAATTCTGTCTCTGTCTCAGTATAGAAGTCTGCCTCCCAGAGTGTTAATTCCCTTGCACTTCCGGGATGCACTTCCGGGTCACCCCCCACCCCCGCCTGGGGCAGCTGCAGGGGTGGGGTGGGGAGGCTAGAAGACGCACCTGACTGCAGTGTTGGGATGAGCGGAGCCTCTGGGCCCAGTTAGGTTGGACATGGGTGCTGGCTTGACATGGGTGCTGGCGCGGCTGCTGCTCTCACCTCAGGCGGCCCAAGAGTAGCTCTGCGGGAGCCCGGCCAAGCCAGCCACCAGAGCTAGGGGATGGGTTGAGGCAGAGACCAAGGCCGAAATAGCATCCAGGGTCTCCGGGAACAAGGAGCCAAGGAGCCAGTAGAGAGGTGAGGCTGAGCGGATCCAAGAGGGACTTACTGGGTCTGAGATGCTGCAGACTTACACATTTGAGAAACACTGCAGAGTCTGTCCCAAGTTTTCAACATTGAGAACACAGCAGCAAGGTAAGAGCTCTGAGCAGTCCTGCCATAAAGAAGGCTATTTAACCTTAGACAGTGATCGGTCCATCTAGTTAATGGTGTTTGAAATACCGCCGCTTGATATTTCCTGGTGGATTGAGTATTTAACCCAACATTTCCCAGCTTATTCATTCACGTGATGTCATCCAGAACTAGTGTCCTGTGGAGCTCACTTTACAAAAGTGCTTCAAACCCATCACACCTTTGCCCATTTTTATTCTGGGACCAAGACTAACTCAGTCTCTAACTTTGAATTTTAAAATTTTCTCTCATTTCTAATCCTTTCTCAAGTTACTATTTTTTTAAACCAATCATGGTGTCTAAGTGGGATGTATCTCCTGAGAGGATGAGGGCCCCCACATGTGGGGTGACAATGTGTGGAAGTCAGTGGTGCAGGTCGTGACAAGAATTCACCTGAGGCGGGACATCTGGCTGGTTCAGCTGATAGAGCATGTGACTCTTCCTCCTCCTCTTCTTCTTTTTCTTTTTCTTCTTCTTCTTCAGATTTTATGTATTTATTTGAGAGAGGGAGAGAGCGAGCACAAGCAGGGGTGAGTCTCAGAGGGAGAGGGAGAAGCAGACTGCCTGCTGAGCAGGGAGCCCGACATCGGTTCCATCCCAGAACCACAAGGTCATGACCTGAGCTGAAGGCAGACTCTTAACCTGCTAAATCACACAGGCACCCTGAGCATGTGACTCTTGATCTCAGGGTCATGAGTTCAAGCCCCACACTGGGCATGGAGCCTACTTTAAAAAAAAAGAAAAAATCACCTGAGGCAGAATAAAGGAGATAGAAGTTTACTGAATATACCTGGAAGGGAGCAGAGGGCAAGACAGCAGAGGCCAGGCTGTCTGCAAGGAGGCAGGGGTGGCCGCTGTTTATAAAGGAGGAAGGTGAGGCAGTGTGGTGAGGTATGGAAACTTCCCCCTTTTTGGTACTTATGCCGTGTTATAAGTGGCCCATTGGTTACTTCAGGCCTATGGATATTTTGAAGGGGGGGGTCCCCGTTTGCCTAAAAGCGGCCCCTACACAAATTGTGTTATATATTACACACAAATAAACAAAACGGGCTATAGATTTAAGAAACTGCTGCATAATGCAATTCTGTGTTGGGACTGTGCAAGGCGAGGAAGAGAACACTGCCAGCCCCTGGAAGCCTCAGAGGGCCCCCTCCTTGGAGGTAGCCACTGTTGTGCCTTTTTTGGTAATCACACACTTGCTTTTTTTTATAGTCCTGAGGTATCTTCCGATAGGCCATGACCGATGGAATTTCCGGACAGAAAGAGAGAGGTCTCCATCATTTTGAAATCACAAGAATCAGTATTACAACTGTAATTACACAGTAAACAGTATTACCACATTCTGCCTCTAAGTTGCTGATAACGTGAGAAAAGGCATATCAGTCCACTATCTTCTGGACTGATCTCTTATCGGAAAGAACAGGGAAGGCAGTCAAAGCTAGTAGACAAAGTTTTAATTCCAGGGAGGTATCTCTTGATTGCAAATGGGAAGGTCTCTACTTGGCCACAAAAAGGGCTCTGCTTATTCTCGAAAACCAGAACACTTAAGGGTAGTAATGGAAGGCTCTTGATCAAAAACTTCCCTTAAGGGGCCCCTGGGTGGCTCAGTGGGTTAAAGCCTCTGCCTTCCGCTCAGGTCATGATCCCAAGGTCCTGGGATAGAGTCCTGCATCGGGCTCTCTGCTCAACGGGAGCCTGCTTCCCCCCTACCCCCAACCCCCCCGCCTGCCTCTCTGCCTACTTGTGATCTCTCTGTCAAATAAATAAATAAGATCTTAAAACAAAAAACAAAAAACTTCCTTTAAGATCATTGCTGTAAGAAAGGAAAGCTTCAAAGGGGTTATGCCAGTGAATCTTCAATATGGTTCCATAGCCTGCTGCATTCGAATCACCAGAAAAAGTTAATTTTTTTTAATCTTTATCTTTTATTTTTTTTAAGATTTTATTTATGTACTTGAGAGAGAGAGAGATCCCAAGTAAGCAGAGAGGCAAGCAGAGAGAGATAGTGATGCAGGTTCCCAGCTGAGCAGAGAGCCCAATGTGGGGCTCGATCCCAGGACCCTGACTGAGATCATGACCTGAGCTGAAGGCAGAGGCTTAACCCACTGACCCACCCAGGTGCCCCAGAAAAAGTTTATTTTTCCCTAACCCTTTAATTTGGGAAAATTTCGAGCATATGGAAAGGTAGAGGGAATAGTATAATGTACCCATCAGTCAGTTTCAACAGTTTTTGACACATTTGTTTCTTCTCTATCATTACCCATTCCCAGCACTGGGATTATTGGGGTGCAAATCCCAGATATCAAATCATTTTATCTTTCAATACTTTAGGTAAAGGTACTTTTTTTTTTTTTTATTAAAGATTTATTTATTTGAGAGAGACAGAGGGGAGAGAGCAAGAACAGGTGCTGGAGTGGGGGATGGGCAGAGGGAGACCGGGAGAAAGAATCTCAAGACGACTTGCTGAGTGTGGAGCCTGGCACGGGGCCCAATCCCACAAGCTTAAAATCATGACCCCAGCCAAAAATCAAAAGTCAGACACTTAGTAGACCGAGCCACCCAGGTGCCCCTGCAATCTCTATTTTTAAAATAAAATTCCTTAGGTTGAGGTCTAGGAATTGCTAGGTCATTCCCTTGGGCCTCCTGGCATAAAATAAGGGGACCTAGCACTTTTTCACTGTATCAAAGTCTTGACTGGTCTGACTCTTGCAAATCAAAGTACATCTTGGAAAGTATTAATTTAAAGGAAAATTGACATAAAAGGTTTTTATAAAATGGATATATACATCTGAATCCAACTTATAAATCTGCATCTATTAAGACTTACAATGTGCTCTGAATTGAAGGGAACAAAAAATGTGCTTTTTTTAAAAAGATTTTATTTATTTATTTGACAGAGAGATGGCAAGTAGGCAGAGAGGCAGGCAGAGAGAGGGGCGGGGGAAGCAGGCTCCCCGCTGAGCAGAGAGCCCGATGTGGGGCTTGATCCCAGGACCCTGGGAGCATGACCTGAGCCAAAGGCAGAGGTTTTAACCCATTGAGCCACCCAGGCGCCCCAAAAATATGCTTTTTAAACCATAAACATTTGCCATCAAATAAGTTATAAGATTTTTTTTTTTTTAAGATTTCATTTATTCATTTGAGAGAGAGAGTGGATAAGTGGGGGGAAGCAGCAGAGGAAGAGGGACAAACAGATTCCACTCCCCCACCCCCCCCACCCACTGAGCAGGAGCCCCATGTGATTCCTGGCTCGTTCTGAGGCTGGATCCCAGGACCCTGTGATCATGACCCCAGCTGAAGGCAGACACTTTACCCACTGAGCCACCCAAGTGCCCCAAGTTGCAAGATTCTGATTGAGTTGATTTGATGCAGCCTTTTGGGAACCTGCATTTTAACACCTTTTCCAGGTAATGCTGGATCTCCTGGTTCTTAGACTGTACCAGGTAAACCACAAAGCTTAAGGTGGACCTTTCTCACACTCATTGACCACGGAAGGTGGAAAGGCACTCAGTGGGTACCCAGTCTGGGTAGGCATGGTGCTGCCACCCTCACTCCGTGCACCTGGTCTCCAAATAAAGTGACTCTTGTCCAGGAAAGACTGAAGGAACCTCTTTATCCCCAATGGTGTGGGCAAGTAGCTTGCAACTTAGACACTTGTCTACGTGAAGGGACGTAGCCGAGCCATGGTCCCCTAGACCAAGCGTAACTGGGGATGATGAAGTGACTGGGTTGAGAGGTCAGCAGTCCAAAGAGTTTTCTATATAATAGGTCCCTATCAGACTCCATCCATAAGGCTAGGCCATAAGGTCCTGACACACGCGCCGAGCCCCAGCAAGAAGACAAAGCTTAAAGTGGGTAGGGCACCAAGCCAACCCAGTCGGGCCAGCGTCTCCGGTGGAACACCACGTACAGCACCTTCCAGGGGCTTCTGTGAGCGGCTGCAGGGCGGGGAAGGGAGGGAGGGTGGTGTCGGTTCTCTGAAGATGGGGACTGCAGCTGAAGGCCACACTGCTCTACGTAGGAGTGGAGATAAAGCTACTCCAGATAGTAATCCGAGCGCGAGCGCGCGGGAGGGGAGGAAGAGGCGCAGCTGCAGTGGCTGGGATGGGCCCGTGGGTCACAGCCAGTCCTAGGGAGGGCTCCTGCCCCAGCCCGAGGGTACGCATACCCCGCCCCCAGGAGAGCCCCCCTCACCTCCGCCCTAGTCTGAGCTGAAGGACGCAGCCAACCCCGGGAGCCTTCAGCCTGAGGGGACAACACACCTAACCTCAGGAGCCACATTCCTGCCCTCAGGGGACCCGAAGCGGATTTCCACGAACCGAGATCCGAGAGAGCCTCGGCAGGCTGCGGACAGTCGGGCGCAGGGGACAGTGCGCGCAACCGTCGCCTAGTCCTAAATCACGCGGGGTGGGCTCCTCGGGCCCCAGGGGCGCTGGAGACCTGGTGCTCGGGGTCAGCGCCGGGAAACCCTGTGCAGCCGGCCTCCCCTCCCCCTTCCCGGCGGGCTTTTGCACACGACGCCAGCGAGCGGCTTCACACGGGGTGGCCAGGGCCGGATAAAGCGGGCGGGCGCGGGGCTCAGCTGCGGGCGCGGACTGGCTGGAGCGGCCTGAGCGGACGGAGCGGCAGCGGGACGGACCCCAGCGCGGCCCGGGCGGGAGTTGCCGCGCGGAGCAGCAGGCAGGCGGGAGGCGCGGGCTCAGGGGAGCGGGGAGCGGCGCGCGGGGCCCTCCGGGCAGGTGGGCGCGCGCTGCGCAGCGTCCCGCGCGCAACTTCCAGGGCGCACTGGGCACGGCGGCCGCGCGCCTTCCCGGACCGAGCGCGGGGCGTGCGGGGCCCCATGGAGCCCACGGAGAAGCAGCATCTGGTGGACGCCAGGCCGGGAGCCCGGTAAGGCGAGAGTCTGCGGAGCGGCGGGGATTTCAGCGGCTCCGGACGCATCTCCTGGTTTGCCGTTTACAGTGGACGGTTTTGCCGGAGGCTTGAACTGGGACGGGGAAGGAGAGAGGAAAGAGGGAATCGAACCTGGACGGGGGGACCACCCCTCCTCCCCCGCCCCCCGCGGCTGAGCGCAGATCCTGACCCCTGCCCACTAGTGGGCAGTCGCATGCTTGGAGCCCCGCCCTTGGCCCGATACTGCCCCCGGGGCAGCTCCGCCCTAGGAGGCCGTGTGTCCCCAAGTGCTCAAGAGGGGCGTCTGCTCTCCTTGAGCCTGGGCTCTGTTCCTTCTCCGTGCTTGGCTGCACTGGCCCTGCCCCTTGGCCGTGTCCCAAGGTCTTTTCCTTCTCCGTCTTTGACCCGGGTGCGGTGGGGGAGGAAGGAACACCCTCGGCCAAGACCTCAAGACTCCTCGACTGGTCATTTCCCCAGTACCCCACTCCAAACACAAGTTTTTGGTCACTCCTCAGCTTGGAGTGCCCTTAGCTATTCTTTGAATTGGACGCATGGGAACGTTTGCCAAGACCCCATAGAGAGATGGGACTGGAGTCTGGCCTCCTTGCCCCCAACTCAGAGCTGAGTCCGCCCTCTCCCATCCTCTCTGGCCAGGTCTTACACGGGATCTCTATGGCAGGAGGGGACTGGCTGGATCCCTCTGCCCCCATCTGGCCTGGACTTGCAGGCCATTGAGCTAGTCACTGAGAGTAATCATTACTGTCATGCCCAGAAGGGTCCTGGCAACCACTTCGACCCCAAGAAGGAGCGGGCACGGCGACAGCTTTATGTGGCCTCTGCCATCTGCTTGGTGTTCATGATTGGGGAAGTCATTGGTAAGAACCTTTGTCCTAATTAAACGAAATTGGGTGCATGGATAGTCTCATGATCTAAAAGTTTTTTCTCCAGGATGTTCCCAGTAATATTAATTAACTAATAGCCTTGGGGCATCTGTGTGGCTCAGCCCAGAGCATGCATGGCTTGATCTCAGGGTCGTGAGTTCAAGCCCCACGTTGGGTGTGGGGCCTACTTAGTTAAAAAGAACCTACTAATAGCCCCATTTATTGAACATTCACTATGCTGAGTCTTTTACATACAGGTTATCTCGTCCAGTTCTCATGACATGCTCATACTGTCATGGGTGGTGTTCTTATTTTATAGATGATGAAATGGAGGCATGTTAGGATTAAGTAATCTGCCCAAGATTATGCACAACCAGTGTGTAAGGGATGGCCTGGATGCTTAGAAGGAAAGAGCATTTACTGAGTGCCTCCTATGTTTTACAGGCCCTATCTGAACTTGATTTTCACAATTCCCCTCTTAGTAGATCATGTCAGTCCCATTTCACAGATAGAAGTTGAGGCTCACAGGAAGTTAGTGACTTATGCATGGTTACACAGCTAATGGGTGGAGAGGTCCCAAATCCATGGTTTTTCTCCAGACCCCATGGTTTGCCTGCTGCACACACAGTCTGAGAAGTTGGCTCCATGGGTTGCTGATAAGGCCCCTCCATCTCGGGTCCTGCCCCTGCAGGTGGGTACCTAGCTCACAGCTTGGCGGTCATGACTGATGCAGCCCACTTGCTCACTGACTTTGCCAGCATGCTGGTCAGCCTCTTTTCTCTCTGGATGTCCTCCCGACCAGCCACCAAGACGATGAACTTCGGCTGGCAGCGAGCTGGTGAGGACCCTGGTTGGGGTGGGAATGGGGTTGGAAGAGGAGGCAGGTCAAGATGTGGGTTCTTTCGTGGCTACAACAGGTAGATCCCTGAGTGAGGCCAGGAGAGTGACTTGGGGTGGGGAAGAGAATGTCAGTTTTAGCTTCTGTCATTTGGTAGCTCCCAGTCTGATGGGGGAACCCTGGTCCCCTGTCCTCTGGGAACCTCCAGTCTGCAGAGAAGGAGAGTTCACCTTTCTAAGAAATGAAATGGCCAGACTTCAAGAACAAATGACTATGTCATTAACTCTGCACATAATTCCATGTGGAATAATTTCCCGGGCAGGGAAAGGTCAGCAAAACCTACTGGAAGATAAAGGCTTTAAGCCCCCTTTAGTTCATCTCTGGGCCGCACTATCATTTTCTTCTTGGTGGGAGATGCCCCAGTCTCTCCTCAGAAGCCTCTGTTTGTCAGCTGAGCAAGGTATATATTTTAGTAAGTCAGTTTCTTTACATGTAAAACAAAAAGGGTTGACCCAGGTGACTTAAGTTCCTTCTAGCTCTGACGTCCTTTGATGGATGAGTGGTGAGGTAAGGTGTGACCATGCCAGCCATAGCTTTGGCAGAGCCCAGGTGGCTCCAGACCCTGACTTTGCAGGGATGGGGCGGGAGGATCGTGGAGGGCTGGGGAGGCCTCCTCAGTCTTAGGACCGCATGCTAAGATGGGTGTTGGGTTCTTCCTCAGAGATCCTGGGAGCCCTGCTCTCTGTACTGTCCATCTGGGTCGTGACTGGAGTGCTGGTGTTCCTGGCAGTGGAGAGGCTAATCTCTGGGGACTATGAGATCGAAGGGGGGACCATGCTGATCACGTCGGGCTGCGCTGTGGCAGTGAATATCATGTGAGTGTCGCTTCTGTTCCCTGTGAGTCCTCCTTCCCACTTTTCACATGCACGTCTGCATGCCTGCTCTCAGCAGAAGGAGGCCATGCATAGGCCACAGGATGAGAATTCCCCTAGTGGTCTGAGCTCTAGTTCCTGGAATACCTCAGTTCTGCCTTAGGCCTAGGCTGGAGCCGTTGAGAGCTGGGAGTCTGGGGTGGCATCAGCTCGGCCACCTCCCCACCATATGTATGCGGGAATAAACAGGGAGCCTTCATACCTCAAATGGAAGGGGGTCTAGCTCTTACAGGAGCAGATGTCTGTAAGGGCAGAATTCAAGTTCTTTTTCAAGCCGATGGGCCTAAAAGTGGTATCAGTGAGAGGAAGAGTATGTGGAACTTGGGTGTCATGTTTGGCCTTCCTCTCCTGGCTCAGTGGGCTTGGGCAAGTCACTTCCCTCTCTAGGCCTCCGTTTCCCCTTCTGTGAAAGGATGGGGAGAACAGGATGACCTCCATGGTGCCCTCCTGTCCTGAGAGTTGGCGTCTGTGTTCCCAGATTTAGCCTGGCATTGGAACTGAGCCCATTCTCCCATGGTGCTCTGAACGAAGGCCATGGGGGTTGGGATCCTCACCAGGCACAGGGGACAGGCAGTTTGAAGATTAGGATTTTTGTCCCATAGGCAGGCCAGCCCTACTGGGGGGGCCTCTCCCTGCTATGTCAGTGAACCCTTGGCTTTGTCTCTGCTTCTGCAGAATGGGGTTGACTCTTCACCCGTCTGGCCACTGGCACAGCCACGACCCCAGCCAGCAGCAGGAGAACCCCAGTGTCCGAGCTGCCTTTATCCACGTGATTGGAGACTTTCTGCAGAGCATAGGCATCTTGGTGGCGGCCTATATTTTATACTTCAAGGTCAGAGCTGGGGACAGAGGGAGGTAGGCTGGGTGGGGTGGGAGTGGGCAGAAGAGTATAGATCAAGTGGGGGCTCCTCTCTGCACATGTCCCTTCCCAGGTTCTAGCTCCCTCCCCGCTGTATGGGGAGAGGAAGGAACATTTTTACCCAGTGCCTACCAAGTGTCAGCACCTCTGATCTTCACAGTAATCCTGAAGAGCAGCTGGTGGTGTTTCTGCAGCTCAGAAAGGTTCAGTGACTTAGATGGTGTCACACAGCTGGGAAATTGTGGAGTCAGATTCAAACCCCCAGGCCTGTGGGCTGCCGATGCATTGCCCACTGCGCAGAGGCAGAGTGGTGTAGTGGAAAGAGCCAGGCCTTAGGGTTGAAGCCTGGCTCCAGCCCCTGCAAGCCATGTGATGGATAGTCCCTCACGCTCACTGATCCTGTTTCTCCATCTATAAAATGAGATCGTGGACCATTGGTATCTAGGATTCCTTTTAGTTTTGTTTACACTTCAGTCCTTTGGGCAAGGAGGGGTGGGAAGGGACTGTCTTATCCTGAGCTGTGATCTCTCCTGCCTGTTCTTGTGGGCACAAAGGCAGAGAACTGGGAGGCAGAGCCAGGGTGAGGCCTGTACCCACCCGCAGAGAGCTCCTCTCCCCGCCGCAGCACTGGGTGGGAAGGGAGAGAGAGTCTGAGGGTGTTGGGTGGTGAGCCGCTGCTCTGCCTTCCCCTTTTTCTGTAGCCAGAGTACAAGTACGTAGACCCCATCTGCACCTTCCTCTTCTCCATCCTGGTCTTGGGGACAACCTTGACCATTCTGAGAGATGTGATCCTGGTGCTGATGGAAGGTAACCTGGGCTTGGGGCTCTCCTTTTGCTCTGGGCTCTCCAGCACTAACAAGTTTGGTGGGGATCAGGGTGGGGGGAGCAGGGGAGTCCTAGCACATTGGCAGGGAGCCATGGTCTGGAGCCTGGCACAGGCTGGAAAACCTCCTGGGGCCCCAGGCCAGTCTTGGCATCAGCTGGAGCCCTCAGGTGTGACTGTTCCTGGAAATATGACCCGGACTGAACCTTCCCTTCCCCTCTAGTCCCAAGGTGTCCCCTCCCTGCTGGCGTGTGTCCTCCCTGCCTAGTCAGGTTAACTTATAGGTGGTGTCTGTACCAACAGCTGCTCCGCCCCTCCCCCATACACCTCCGCAGTCTCTAGCTGCCTCCCTTTGGGCAGAGAGGGATGAGGATTCTGCCTCCCATTACACAGGTGGCAGACTGAGGCTCAGAAAAAAAGGATGGTGGGTGTTGGACAAGACTCCCCAATCCCCTCTAGCTCGTTGCCTTCCTTTCTGAGGCCTCTGCTCAGGAGCACATGGCTTGGCTGGGGGCGGGAGGGCTTCTTCTGCACTGGCAAATGGTCCACCCTGAGTTGCCACAGTCACCGGCTTTCTTGTGCCCCAGGGTCACGGGACCCTGGGGCTTTGTGTGGCCAGGGTCCAGTCCTAAGTTGGGTGCTGATGTGGAGTCAGCCGGAGTGTCTGGCTGCGATTCAGAGCATTTTCCCCCAGGGTGTGGCAGCCCTAGATAAAAGTGATGATGCTGCTGATGGCCCGTGTGGGCGCGGGGGTCCCCTGATTCCCATCTTTCCTTCTCCTTTCTGTTCTGGAAAACAGTCATTGGGCACTTGCTCTGGGCCAGGTACTGAGGATACAGCAGTAAACAAAGCAGACTGTCCCGTGCTCGTGGAGTTTCCGTTTTAGAGGGGGACATGGGGAAGGGACTGACAAGGTCATTTCAGATAGGGTCAGGCATGAGGAGGAAAATACAGAAGGGTAGTATGATGGAGATCATCTGGGGTGTGGGGGCAACATCAGATCTGCTGGCCAGGGTGCTCTTCTCTGAGGAGACGACATTTGAACAGCAGAAACCAGAAGGGGCAGGAGGGAGCAGGCTCCTTCAGCCCTTATCCCCGCCCCACTCAGGGACCCCCAAGGGTGTGGACTTCACGGCTGTCCGGGACCTGCTGCTGTCGGTGGAAGGGGTGGAAGCCTTGCACAGCCTGCACATTTGGGCCCTGACCGTGGCCCAGCCTGTGCTGTCTGTCCACATCGCCATCGGTGAGTGGCCAGGATCCTCAGGGCGGGGTGAGGGACAGAGGCTGCCCGAGGCTTGGGGCCATCCCCGAAGCACCTGAGGGCCTCACAAGTCTGCAGCAGCGCGGCTGGTTTTGAACTTGGCCCCACGCAGAGTACTTTATAGACCTTGTTCATTTGGTCATCACAATCCCGCTTCTAGATGAAGAAACTGAGACTGGGGCTTGGGTGGGGTGGTCAGGTCACTTGCCCAGGCTCTGACAGTGCCTAGGTGGCAGGGCCAAGATTCCCAGCCTTAAAGCCAGGGTGGCCCCTGCTCTGGAGGGATTGGGCCAGGTGTGGGAACTGGAGGGTGGCCCAGTGCAGGAATGGGACTGGGTGGGGGGTGCTCCCTGATGCCTGTACCATGTCCTGCTGCGGGTAGGGAATGCTAGGCTCCTGATCGTTCCTCAGGGCCCGAGTGAGTAAATTATTGTCCAGTGCCTCCCCTGGTGTGTCCTCTCTGCCCCTAGCTCAGAATGCAGATGGCCAGGCTGTGCTGAAGGCAGCCAGCACCTGCTTGCAGGGCAAGTTCCACTTCCACACCGTGACCATCCAGATCGAAGACTACTCGGAGGACATGAAGAACTGTCAGGAGTGCCAAGGCCCCTCGGACTGACTGCCTAGCCAGGTGCCAGCGGAGGCATGGACAGGACTTGCAGGCGGTGGGGCTGAGTGTTCCCCAGGCCCAGCTGGGACTCGGGCTCCCCTGGCTGTGTTATAAAGTGGGTCCCTCTCCTGACCTCTGCTCTGTGTTGAGTGTGAAGGAACTATCCCCTGCCTCCCCCATCTGACTAGATAGCCAGTTTAAGGACGGAGATGTGGCAAGTGTAAAGCGAGTATGACCCCCCTCCTCCAGCTTCTGGGTTGGTGCCTGGCAGGGCTGGGTTTGGGCCCCATCCTTACATAATGCCTTCTTACCCCAGCTTCTGGAAAGGCAGGGAAGCACAGTGAGGGGGGACAGAAGGGAGACTGGCTCCAACGTCCCCTTGCCCGCCTGCCTTATTCCTCATGTCAGTCTGGCCTTTGCCTTATGAATCTGTGAAGAAGCCCTTCTCCCTTTGCTTCTAACACTGTGGTGTGATTAGGCCTTGGGGGTTGGGAGTTGTGAAGACCCTGCACTCTCCGACCTGTCCCCCTGAGATGGGAAACCAGCAGGCACCTGAGGCCTGCCTGTGCCTTAGTCATTTCAGCTCTGAGCCACATTTCCCTTTCCTGGAGGGAGGAGGGTTCTGACCATGTCAGGACCTGGCCGGTTTCTTCTTTCCTTATTCCCCCAGCCCAGGAACCCTTGCCCTGGTTGGTTGGGGGTGGGTGGCAGCCCCACAGTCCCTGGCCCACTTCTTTTGTCCTGATAGGGTCTCAGGGATCTCAGAACCTGACTTCCGTGGGCCAGCGCTGTGGCTGGTGTGGCCTGACCTGCTCAGAATTTGAGGATGGAAGACAGAGGGGTTGGTGGTACAACGGGTGGGAGGCATTGGCTTCCTGAGGCGTAGGTAGATTCCTGAATTAGGGGCTGCTTGCATTGACAAGATGCAGAGGGGAGACTTGTCCCTAGTCTCACAGAGAAAGCAGCCACCCGACTCATTAGGTGGCGCTTCGGTCTCAGAGAATGAGAGACTAAGAGTGAACCTACCTCACAGGGTTGTTGTGAGGACTGGAACCAAAGTCTGTTAAGCACCTGGTGTTGCCTGAAGAGTGCGTACTTTGACCATCATGCTGGAAAGGTAGCAGCCTGAGGCCACCTTGCCAAAGAGCCAGATGGGCTTCTAGCCTCCCCAGGGGCAGCACTGACTTTGTCTTTCCTCTGCCCTGATTCGGGGCAGGATGTGGAAGGCTTGGTCACTTGGCCTTCCTCTGTGCTTCTCTTTTCCCATCTACAAAATAACCTCTTGATGTCTTTCAGGCATTGTCATCCGGGCTTACCTGTGATAAAGGTCAGTGGCTTCTTCAGCCCCTCAAAATCTGTGGGAAGTCATCGGGCCTGGAAGTGTGAGGCAGGGGGTTGCTGATGGCTGTATTCTGCTCTGCTCCATTCTCTGGGGTATCAAACCCCTTCTCCCTTCCAGGCCCCAGGAACCTGGATCCTGAGAGGCTGTGTACCTCTCAAGAGGGTCTACTTTTCCAGATGAGAAGACCAAAGCTCAGAGGGGTTGAGTCTCTGAAGTCACATAGCCACTGTGAAGCAGGTCTGGGGTTTCTGCCTCAGTCACTGGGCCTCCCTCTACAGCAGGAGCTGAAAACCTTCTGGGCTGCATGTTGGTACAGTGTGAGCCCTTGGGCCTGGCAGTGCCCTCCATGGGTAAGGCCATGCCCAGGCAGTTCAGTGTCTGGGTGCCGAAGCTATGAGTGGGAAGGGGAAGCGTGCCTCTTTCTCTTTGCTGGGCCTGGCACTCAGAGCCCTCCCCGCCCTGGGAAGGTTGCCTGGGCCACAGCTGTCTGCTTCCTCACCCACCTTCAACTGCTCTTGACCCTGGGCCAGAATGCCTTCCCTCCTCTTTAACTCCCAGGCCCCCATCCACCTCAATAATCTAGCAACCCCATGCTTTCCAAGGGAGAGTCCTCTCTGCACCCCAGCTGTGACTGGTTGCAGGGAGGACCCAAGTCATCCAGGGGCGAGAGGTCAAGCTGGAGGATGGGAGTGGGAGGCCTTGGAGAAGCCCTGGTGGACGGCATGTTCTGGCTGGCCAGGGTGAGCTAGTCAGGAGTGTTTCCAAAGCAGTGAGGCCGTCAAAGCAGGAAAACACCTGACACCCTGGACCTGGGCTGGACCCAGCACCCCTACCTCTCTAGGGTCACCCCACTCCTGTGAGCCCGGAGTTCCCCTTCCCCATACAGCTGCTGTAGGGGTTATTTATAGCCCGAGCACGAGGGGGCAAGGACATGCGCTTTATTTCGGAAGTGATAATTCCAGTTCCAGGTGGATGAACCCTGGAGAACCCAGCAGCCCTTACCCCACTCCACAGCCCCCCCCCCCCCCAGGGTGCTCTGGACCACCCCATCTCCCACCCAGCCTACCTAGAAATGGCTTTTTAGTCCAGAGTATGAGGGCCAAAGGAGTGGGACTGTTCTTTCGAATTCCTTCCCCCAGTTTTCGGACCTCAGGCTGCGCCCCATCAACACTCCACAGCCCCTTGCCAGGTCACCCCTTGACTGGAGGGGCGCTAAAAACTCCGTTCCCATTCCCGGAAGAGAGAGCGCGGGGCGGCGCTGACCTCTAGTGGTCATGTCCGATAATGCAGAGCCCTGGGCTGGGCTGGCAGGACCCCTGGCGTTCCCATCTTTCTTCCCCTCCGGCCCCTGCTCTGCCAGATTCGGGAAGGAAGCCCCGAAACTGGCTTCTCTGCGCCTCTTTGTGCGAAGATCGCGCCTGGCAACCCAGGCATCTGCGGGTGGCTGCCTTACTGCCGGACTGAGAACCCCGAAGGTGGGGGAGGACGGAGTTTTGTCTCACTTGGCACACTGTCCGCACTCTCGACTACAGCATAGGGCCAGGCACGCAGTTGAGGTTTTTTATCTGTTCGTCAAATACTTGTGAAACACCTGCCAGGCCAGAGAGAAGAGGACATAGCCCTGCCCTCCCGGGGCTTCCAGGCTGGTCCTGGGGCCTGACTGTGTACTTTGCAAAGCAGCATGAACAGTGGGGAACACTCGGCTGTAAAAGAGCAGAGGATCTGGGTCGGGGATGCGGGTCAGGCAAGTCCGTGAAGGAGGCGGAGATCTGAAAGACAAGTGGAAGTCAGCTCCCGCAGAGAAGCTGGGAAAGGCATTCCAGGCATAAGGTCACGACGGCTGAGGGCACAGTCCTAGAGCAAGGGCCCTGCACCCGTGACCTGCCAGGAGCGTTGGGACTGGAGGGTGGGGTGATGCCCCACAGCTCCGGGCATTGGGCTGATTGGCTAATAGGGACCTGACGTGTTGGCTAACTGGCAGCCTTGATTGGCTCTCCAGATGTCCGAAGGGAGGGGGCTGAGCCCCTCCTAACCCCTCTGCAGAAGCAACGCCCCCCAGGAGCAGGACTGGGGGCTCTGCTGGTCCAAGCTAGGGCTTCTCCAGGCTGCGGTACTTCTTGCGCAGCACGGAGACCGGGTCCTTGAACAGTACTGGGTCCAGACGGAGGCGAGAGGAGACCAGAGGCATGTAGCCAAACTCGGCCACCATCTGATTGATGCAGTCCTGGGCCGGCGGCTGCGGGTCTGGGCCCCCAGGTGCCTAAGGGGGAGGAAAAACGCTTTGGAGGTCTTCTGTCCTCTAAACCCACCCCCCATGCCCCTGAAACCTTCAGCAAAAAAGATTGGGGTTAATGAGAGGGAATCCCTTCCACCGCCAGCGCCCTCCCAGTGCCGACCTGTCCCCCTGGATCCTCACCAGGGGAGGGCTGGCCTCCAGACGCTGCTTCCCATAGGGCACCTTGATAGGGGGCAGCTTGGTGACTGCTGCTACCAGGGAGTTCATCAGGACGTCCACACAGCTGGGTGCTTCATCTGCCAGGGTTCTCAGAGCCTTGGGCAGGGAGTGGGTGAAGAGGGTGTGGTAGTATCTGGGCATGGGGAGACGGAGGGGCTGCAGTCAAATTTACCCACTTCTACTCCCTGCCAGGCCCCATTCTCCTCCTGACCTCACTCTCCTTTGACTTCAATCCCCATGCCTCCTTAGAAAATCCCGCTCGCCCCCACCCAGCCCTGACTGCCTCAGAGAGCTCACACCAGAAATACACATCTCTCTCTGCTGTCCTGCACTCTGTGGGTTTGTCTGCAGCACATGGTGTCCTCCCTGCCCCCTCTGTTATAGTTCCATGGGGCCACCACCCCGGCCTCTGAGGTCTGATTTCAGCCAGAATGGGGTGGGGCGGGTCAGCTGGTTCCAAGGCCATAAAAAATGGCAGCCCCAAAGACCAGCTTCAGGAAGGCTGTGGATTAACCAGACCGATGCTGCTCAGGGTGAGCCTTGCTCCACTCAGCCTCCTTCTAGAACAACCTAGGCCCACCCTGTAGACCTTAGGGGTAGTCTTCACTCTGCTGAGATTCCCTTGCAGAGCTCCTGGGTAAACCTACTAGAGGTTCCAGGTCACACATATTTGGTTTAAACACATCTAAGGAACCCTTCCAAAGGGGCCTTCCAGAATTCAGTCCCTACCCCAAAGATGGGTGCTTCAGTCAACTTCTGGAAGGCCTGGGGCTGTCCCCAGCCCACCGCACACATTTATAAAGCTTCAGGGTAGGGAGCCTGAGTGGCTCCGTGGGTTAAAGCCTCTGCCTTGGGCTCAGGTCATGATCCCATGGTCCTGGGATCGAGTCCTGCATTGGGCTCTCTGCTCAGCAGGGAGCCTGCTTCCCTTCCTCTCTCTCTGCCTGCCTCTCTGCCTACTTGAGATCTCTGTCTGTCAAATAAAATCTTTAAAAAAAAAAATGTCTTCAGGGCCATTCCCTTGCCATCACCATCACTATCACCAAATTCAAATCCGTACCCCTGCCTAGCTCTGTTTAAAATGACACTAGCTACCATTTGTTGGCCACCTGTGTGCCAAGGCCTTCATATGGTTTTCTCATCAGATTATCACATCAGCCCTTCGAGGTGACAAGGAAAGTTGAGGCCTCACAAGAGCTGAGGAGATTTGCCCATCATACGACTCGGATGTGGCAGATCTGAGCCCAGAACCTGGGTCTCTAGGCCCTAGCTTGATGTGCTCACTCCCACACTGCCCTGCCCAGGATCAAGGCGGGGTGGGGGGCGGTGCTCTGGCCCTTGGCTCCCAGTGCCAGGCCGGCCATCCGTACCTGTGGTAGAAGGCAGCCGATGTGAGAACCATGGAGAATTCATTGGCCTTCTCAGCAGTGTGGCCCCAGTTACCCCGGGCCTCATCCCAGAAGTGGCTCCATGTCAGGAAGCCCACCATCCGCTCCGGGAAGCTCTGCCACACCACAAAAGCGAAGTCCACCTGGGGAGATACTGAAGTGAGGTATGAGGAGGGACTTCCCAACCATCGGGGAGCATCAAGAAACATGGAGGCCAGGCCAGCCCTGCCTGGGGGACTTGGAAGAGGACGTACATGCATGAAAGTTTCCAGGACTGCTGGGCTGGGGTGGGGTGGGGTGGGGTTTCCCAACAGGGAGCTGGAAACTGTTTTTAAAAGTTTGCTGAAAGCTTCTGCTAGAGGACTAAGGAGGAGGGCGACAGGCTCTCAGGGGTGGTTTCAAAAGCAGGAGGCTGCACCTCCGGGCACTGGTACTCGGCTCCTCCCTGATCTGGGAATCTGAGGTGTCTCTGTCCCCCGTCCACCCTGGGGTCCTCTTGGGCTGTGTCCTGACCTCGCTTGTGGTAAGACTGCTCTGTGCATCGAGGCTGAGGATGGCATCCATGCTGAGGGCTCGGTGTGGGAAGAAGCGGTCACTGGCCTGTAGTGGGAGGGAGGTGAGGCCGACTCAGCCGTGGCAACCCTCCCCGGGCTCCCACCATGACTGTCTACGCAGCCACGAAGTGGGAGCCTGGGCGCGTGGGTGAAGAAGGCAGAATGCGATAACAGCCAGGCCGCCCGGACCTGGGACCCGGAGCACATAGGGCAGAAGGTATCCAGGGGCCCCTCCAGTTTCGACCCCTCGGAATTCCTCTTGTCACATCACATGCTCGCTTCAACCCTGGGAGGGGCTGTCAGACATCCTCCCTTTGAAAGAAACAGGTCCAGAGAGATGAAGGGACTTGCCCAGAGCCACACAGCACACAGGGGGCTCCCAGCATCCCGGGTTCTCAGAAGCCACCCTCCTCTGGCTCCGTTTGCTGCCATCTGTCCTCATTTCCTCAAGACCCCACGTTTCTCCTCTGGCTCATCCATGGCAGCCAACATATTCCCTCTGCCTTCCCTCATCACATAAAACCCCAGCTCTCTGGAGGCACAACCCACAAGGGCCAGGCGTGGGAGAGGATCACCTCTATCGGGCCCGCAGCTGAGACCCACGTCAGACAGCCCACTGTCCACTCCACGGAATTCTGCTGCACCCACACGGCACAAGCAGTCTGCTTGGGGAGATCCATAAGGGACAAGTGAGGCGCAACTTCCTGACCAGCTTCGGGCCCGACTGGAAGTCCGGATCTGGCTTGGGCTCAAGCAAAGCACCCATGTGTGCCCTCCCCGGTTCCCAGCATGTGGGGGATGGAGTCCTCCCTCCCACCCCACCCCCCAACTCCTCACCTTCCTCTGCCCAGCCAGCACTGTCAAGGGCACTGCTGTCTTGGGCCACCTGGAAGGGGGTGGCTTCTCACTGCTCCAGAGAACCAGGATCTAGGAGGAAAAGGGGGTGTTCCTGAAGGCTGGGAGAACAGCTGTATTTCTGAGTTTGGGAGAGTTTACTTAGAGCCAAGTCCTTTCTTTGCTGCCCTGTTTTTACCTCTGGGCATCAGGAAGGCAGGAATTCTGGTGTGACCCGAAGGTAGCTACCTACAGCATTGGAACTGGGGACAGTCAGTTGTGGTAGCCCCTAGCCTGGCTCCTGGCCCCTCGTCCCATCCCCATCTTCTCTCAAAGGCTTTTGATCACTTCTGGTCCTTTATCATTCGCTGCCCAGCTCAAATGTCCCCTCTGTGGAGCTGCTCTGTCTGTCCCTGGCTGAGCTAAGGGCTTGCTTCCCCTGTAAGTCCCCTCAGGAGGCTATGTGGCTTCTCTGGAAGTGACACCTGACAGCGTGTGCCGGAAAGTGCTAACTGAATCTGAATCCGGGGCAGAATCCTTTCCTGCTTTTTCTCTAAGTCCTCAGCATCACCCCCAGGGCCTGGCACTGAGAAAATGACTGATGGGTGAGTACGTGCTTGATCACCTGTTTACCTCTCCAGTGGCCCCAAGGGATACCTGCTTTTTATATGATTTCATCAGTTTCCTTTGCGGGGGGTGAGGGGGAGAAGGAAAGGAACAAGAATGTTGGGACTTAAAAAAGAGGGCAGTGAAAACCCCTTGAAAACCCCTCCTGTGCCTCCCCCCAAAACATGTGGTTACGCTTGGGGTCTAGATGTCTTCAAGGGCCCTGCCCTTTCCCTCGCCCCCACCCTGGATCCCAGGACTCCCACTGGCAAAGGGGACAGACCTGGGCACAATGCTGGGAACCTGCCACCACCTGGATGAGCTTCAGTGGGGGCTGGCCTGGGGCCCCCACCCAAATCAGAGCACTGAACCTGCCAGCAGGCCGAGAGCCTAGGGAAATGAGACACAGGCTGTTAGGGTGGGAGGGGACAGGACCCCCTAAAGAGTGGCCTGAGCTGGGGACTCCAGGAGCCAGGAGAGATGTGGGTGAATCGGGGAAGGGCATGGCAGGGCTCTATGGTTGAGGCTGGGACAGACTTGGGAAGAGTTGGTGAGGGGACTTCAAGTTGTCCCATCCCCAGGCATACCCCGCTGTAGGTGGTAGAAGGGGAAGTCCGAGGGGCTTGTAGAAAAAGTGGGCAGGGCCAGGAGGGCGCCTGGAGGGCTGTTCCACAGGAGCGAGGAGTGAGCAGGTGCTCCAAAGATCCGGTCCTGAATAATCTGTGAAATGAGAGAGGGCTGTGCGGGTGTGGTCATGGGCAGGGTCTGGGGAAGTTCAGACCTGGTGTAGCCACACCCCTCCCACCCACCCCCCCGCCCCCCTTCAGGCTCCTGGGAGGGCAACAGCTGCATCACTGTCCGAAGGGTTCAGGTGCAGAAGTCCAGAGTAGGGGGCACTCAGTGATGGTGTCTAGAAGAGGCCAGTGATGGTGAACTTGCTGCCTCCTTTTCCTTCCTCACTCATGGCAGATGTGGCTAACGAGTTGTGACATTCTTTCCAGACCCAGACTCCCCTTTAGCACAACACTGAAGGCAGCCACAGACCATCACCTTGACACCTTGACACTGACACCTTGGCACAGGCTTCGAAATCTATTGGCCAGAGCTATCCCTCTACAGATGGGGTAAACTGAGGCCAAGACTGGAGAAGCAACTTGTCCAAGAGCTCAGAGTCAAGCCTCAGATTCATCCCATAAGCCCCTTCAGGGGAGAAGTCCAAACAGCAGGGTAGAAGATGTGTCCGGAGAGAGGGGTGTGGAGAGGGAACGGGGATGAGGCAGGAGCCAAGCACCATGGCTCCCATCATGGAAGTCCCCCTCACCTCCAGAGTGGTATGGATGACCTTCTCCACTGAGGAGAAGTAGGCATCCCACAGAAATTGGGTCTGCTGACGCAGGGCAAGGACCCGGGTGGCGGGCATCTCCCGGAGGGCAGCGAGGACCTGAGGTACAGAGGGAGGAAAGGAGAAGGCATGGGGTCTTGTCAGGCTCTGACTGACTCTGAGATGGGACCACCCAGGTTGGAGATCTGGGAACCAGAAACCGTCTCCCCACAGTTTTCCAAGCAGCCACCTTTGGCCAAGTCCCAGGTAATAATCAAGGTCACACAGAGTTGAGCCTAAATGCCACTTAATAACTGTGTGACTGTGGACAAACTACTCAACCTCTCTGAGTCTGTGTCCTCATCTGTAAAGTGGGGATAATAACAGTACCTTCCTCATAGGGCGGCTGTGGGGATTAAGCTAGATTATACAGGGGCTCCTGGGTGGCTCAGTTGGTTAAGCAAACATCTGCCTTCGGTGCAGGTCATGATCCTGGGGTCCTGGGATCGAGCCCTGCCTAGGCTCTCTGCTCATCGAGGAATCTGCTTCTTCCTCTCCCTCTTCCTTTCCCTCTCCCCCTCCCCCCGCTTGTGTGCTCTCTCATTCTCAAATAAAATTTTTTTAACGTCTTAAAAATAAATAAATAAATAAGACAATATGCGTTAAGTGCTCGGCATATGGTAGCAGCTCAGTGCAGGCGGCTGCTATTAGCAACTACCGTACTGTTCTCGCTTCTCAGGGGATTCAAGGCATACGCAGTTTTCTCATCGTCGGGCGAAAGTAGTTTCATCAGCTGGAAAAGTCACCGTGCATTTTGCTTTCCCACCCCAGCCTCCCTGGAGGTGCTCAGATTTTGGATTTTTATGGCTTTCCCTTAAACTGGTCGAGTCATCAGCTGGGCCCGTGGAGATCATCTGGTCTAACTTATCCCATTGTACAGATTGGGGAAACTGAGGCTGGAAAAGGCTCAGGACTTGCTCTCAAGCCATCAGGAGTCTCTGCCTCTCTCTGATGCTGTGGGAGCCCCAGAAGCTTGGGGTTTGGAGCAAAATCATGAATATACACATATGGGGAGATAGGAATGAGGACTGAGATCAGCCTGGAGGCTGAGATCCCAGGCTTCTCCCACATCCTAGGTCCAGTCCCCACCCTGTGGGCAGGGCCCTGAGCTACCTGAAATGGGAGCCTCTCATCAGCCACGATGGCCGCCTTGGTCCAATCGATGACTTCGGAGAAGGGCAGCTCCCACCGAGGGCTGAGAAGCACAGGGATACAGCCAGCCTGGGGGAAAGGGAGGCACTGGGGAGCCCAGTCACATCCTACACACACTCCCCCTCCCCCAGTTCCAAATAAGCTGCTGCTTCCATTGGGGGCAAGGGGCCCAGAGGAGAGAAAGGCGGTTTTTTGGGCAGCGGGTTGTTCTACACAGGGTGTGGTGAGTGTGGGTGGGGGCAGCTCACGGTCCCTTCCCCTGGGCCTGGCAGAAAGAGCCCACCAGCTCACGAATGTGGGGGGACAGGGCCAGGGGACGCCCAGGTTGGGGTTGTACCTGCAGGGCTTGGAGGAAGTGCAAGGCATCAGGATGGCGGGCAGGGATGAGGCAGAAGGTAGCATTGGGGAGCGTTGCCCCAGGGTGGGTCCTAAGGAGATACAGGAGGGGTACCGCACAGGTGAGGCCTGAGATATCTGCCCCTCACCCCACCTGGCTCCCTCAATGCTCCCCCAACCCCCCCCAACACTCCCCAGTTCTCAGTGTGCAAACCCACCATCTGTGCTTCACATGTTAATAAACACTCACGAACACTGACATGAACACAAGCTTCACACCTGCCCCTCACCCACGGTGGGCTGGGAGGCAGAGGAGCCCTGGGTTCTAGTTCTGCCTCTGCCCTTGGGGGGCTCAGGCATCTCCCCCTTCTCTTCTCTGGACCTCAGTTTCCTCATTTGCAAAATGGGAGGGGGCGGGACCAGCTGTTTCCAAGGCCTAGTCTGACTGGATGAGGCACAGGCTCGCTGCCCCCACCCCCCACTGCTCTGCCACACGAAGATTCTGAGGCAGCCCTCACCTGCGTGGCCTCCGTGCCCTGCCTTTGCCCCATCCAGAGAGCCCAGGCCCATGAAAAGCAACTCTGTCAGGAGGTGGGCTGGGCTCCCAGCCTGGAACCGCACAGGAAGCTGCTGCCCAGAGGCCCCCTCACCCAGAGGACAGGCCTCCTCTGTTCCTCCCATCTTCTCCCCCCAAGCCCAGGGCCACACTCAGGCTGTGTGTGTTGGGGGGGGGGCTTGATTTACAGCCTCCCCAAAGCCACCTCCCTGCGACTGCCCACCCAGGGAAGCCATGCCCATGACCTAGCTACTGGGAGGCATGAGGAGGGCATGCTCACAGGCCTGCTCACAGTGGGACTGACGAAAAGCGCCCAGAGATCCCAGGACCTTCCTCAGCTACATCCTGTCTGGTCTGAGTCTGAACCATTGAACAGATGGGGAGACTGAGTCTCAGAGAGACCCAAGGACTAGCTTAGGGTCTCACACAGGGTTAAGGCTGGAAGTAGAACCAAATAGGCTGACTCCTGCCCCTGGGTTATTTCTGCCTACCCCGCTTCTGTCTCTACTGCTCAGGTGTCTACCAGGCTTCTCCTGAAAGAACTTACACGCTAAACAACAGAACATTCTCTAACTCTAACAGAAGCTGCCACAGCACCAGCCAGCTACAGCCCTCCTCCCCTCTCCAACAAAGCCCTAAGGGACTGAGAAGCCCTAAGTTCAAGGCCTCCGAGAATCCAAAGAGCTTTCTGAAAAAACTGTACTCCTCAGTCCTCACTAACCTCCGTTGTTCCCTCCTCTGTGTCTCCGTACGTCCTCCTTCAGCCTCGAGCACCCCTCTCTGCCTTACAACCCAAGGGATTCTTCCTACTCGATCTTTTTTTCATAATTTTTTTTGTTTGTTTTAAGATTTTATTTATTTATTTGAGAGAGAGAGTAGGAGAGAGAGCAGAAGCAGGGGGAGCAGCAGAGGGACAGGGAGAAGCAGACTCCCCACTGAGGAGGGAGCCCGATGCGGGACCTGAGGTCATGCCCTGAGCTGAAGGCAGACACTTAACTGATTGAGCCACCCAGGTGCCCCTCCTCCTACTCGATCTAAAGGTCCAAGCTCAAACCTCACCCTCACTGGGAAGCCCTCCTGATCTTTCCAAAGATGGCTCCCTCCTCTCTGCTCTCACAGCCTGTGTGCCCACAGTAGTAATGAGCCAGCCGACCTTTACTGAGCACTGTATGAAGTGCATTGGGGCAGTAACTCATTTCATTCTCCCAGCACTCCCTCAAAGACGGGAGGTCTAGGTCTAGGTCTAGGACTAGGCTGCTAGTCCCCTGCTTTATAGATGAGTGAATGGAGGCCTGGAGGGGCTTCACAGCTCAGAAGTCAAGGAGCCAGTGAGCAAGGCAGCTTGTACAGCGTCCCTCTGCTTAATGATGTGGGTCCTAACCGGGAACTTGTCTACCTTTCCCACAAGATGGAGCAGCCTGAGGTCCGGGCCTACGTCCGCACAGCCTGGCAGAGCACCTGGCCGAGACTGGGCACGTAATGGCTGCTCAGTGAACATATGCTCAGTGTGTGATAAATGACAGACCCAGGAGCTGGGGGCCAGGTGTCCAAGATGTCAGTTTCTGCACAAATTCTAGTAAAGGATCTGGCTGACAGTAGCCGGGGGGGTGGCTTTGGGAGATGGTGAGATCCCCATTGGTAGAGGTGCACCTGTCACTGTGTGGGTGTGTCTGTGTGCATGTTAGGGAGGGGACATCATGGGAACTGCCAATGAGATCTTAGGGTTCTGTGACCCTATAAGGTGTTTGCCACAGACTCAGGGCCTCAGTGCCCAAGGATGGAGTCAGTGTGGCTCCCTTGGGCCCTCTGCAGGCTGGCTATAGGCAGGGCCACACTGTGACTTCCGTGTGCCCTAGGCTCTTTGGCCTTTGGGGTCTCTCTGCCATAGATATCATTGGTATAAAAACAAAAACACTGGGGTGCCTGGCTGGCTCAGTTGGTGGAGTGTGCAACTTTTGGTCGAGATTACTTAAAAATAAATGAAAGCATTAATATTATATATTAGGGTTGTCTGGGTGGCTCAGTCAGTTAAGCATCTGCCTTCAGCTCAGGTCAGGATCTCAGGGTCCTGGGATTGAGTCCTGCACGGGGTGGTGGTGGTGGGGGGGGTCCCTGCTCAGCAGGGAGTCTCTTTCTCCTTCTCCCTCTGCACCACCCCACCCCTGGCTAGTGCTCTCTCTCACTGTCAAATAAAATCTTTAAAAACATATATATCAAAACATTTTCTTCCACTTAAATGTATGGTTTTTTTCTTCTGATTTTCAAAGAAATGAAAATCATTTCATCAAAATAAAAATTTTCCTGGGTCCCTGAAAGTACCACAGGACCTAGGCACTGTGCCTCCTAGATCCAAAGGAGACCTTTAAACATGCATTGAATTTATGTTTAAAAAAACAAAACAAAACCCTAAGCGGGGGAAAGCACACACATGCGTTGTTTGTGCACACAGAGTACCTCAGAAAAGACGTGAGAGAAACTAGAAACGGTGTTTGGCTCCTGGAAGGAAAACTGGGTGGCCAGAGACAGGGGTGGGAGGGAGATTTACTGTATACCCTTTTGTGCCTTTGGAATTTTGTACCCTGTGAATGAATTCCCTATTCATAAAAATAAATAAATAACAATTTAAAAGGGTGGAGGCTTATTCCAAAGCAATAGGAGACTGTTCACCGAAGGTGGAAAAATACGGGTTTGGGGGCCAGAAGTACAGGGCTGAAGCCCAGCTCCGCAGCCACTCCATCACAAACTCGAGGGAGGCCATGGTGAGTCAAGGAGTTCATCACCCAAGGGCCTTGGCTGGCTCCCTCCACCACTTTGAACCTCAGTTTCCTGTTCCCTGATATGGGAATGAAAATGCCTCCCTTGCAGGGTACTTGAGGGTGTGTGACTTGTGCAAAGGGGTTGGCACAGCACCGGGCTCCACGTGTTCGCTTACTCCCCTCCCCCTCTGCCGCCCTGCCCGCCCAGTGAATGTGGGACAGTGGCTGTGGGACAGTGGCAGGGACTGTGAATTGCCTCTTTCTCGGGCCAGTGCTTTTTTATTCAGGCCACCTTCCGGGGGCTGCCCTGTGGCTGGTGGCCTCCCTCTCTCCTTCTGTCCCTATACTGTCTGGCTGCTTCAGGCAGCTGCCTGACACCTCAGGGAAACTGAGGCTTAACGTTACTCCAGAGATTACAAGGCCTGTTCCCTGCAGGGAGTGGGGGTGGGAGCTGAGGTCAAAGACAGAACTTGGGAAATTGCAGAGGACGGTCAGAGGCTGCCAGGCTTCACCCCTTGGAAATAAACTCACCCACCATGCTACTCAGAGGGCGGCCCCCACGGATGAGAAAGCCTTGACCAGTTCTGGCCAATTTGGATTTCATCGGAACACATTCAGCAAGTTCACAGTTCGCCTCCTGTGTGAAGCTCCCTAATTTCCAGTTTCTCAAAGAAGTTCAGACCGAAATAGCTTTCAGATTCACCAGTGCTGTAATTAAAGTCAGCCGAAAGAAGAACTTCTGGGGCGCCTGGGTGGCTCAGTGGGTTAAAGCCTCTGCCTTCGGCTCAGACCGTGGTCCCAGGATCCTGGGATCGAGCCCCACATGGGGTTCTCTGCTAGGCAGGGAGCCTGCTTCCTCCTCTCTATCCGCCTGCCTCTCTGCCTACTTGTGATCTGTCTGTCAAACAAATAAATAAAATCTTTAAAAAAAAAAAGAACTTCTATAAGCAAGAACAGCTAGAAGTCTAATTAGGAAGGTCAGGAGGGGCCATGGTGAACAAGAGAAACTTGTTCACTGAAGGTAAGCTCTGTCTGAGCTCTGAGCTTCAGGGGCTTGGCGCGGCCGGTGGGGGTCGGGGTGTGATCCCCGACCTTTCAGATCACTCCGAGGAGGAGGCCTGCTAGGGATGGGTCCGGGCAGCAGGGCCTGTGGGCTAAAGAGGCCATTGCATTCCTACCTCTGGCTGTGGGGCTCCCTGGAGGCCGTGTGTCTTGAGGGGGTAGAGGAATTGCATTCCCAAGAGAGCCCTCTGGCTGAGAGAAGCCCCTGAGAGGCAGAGGCAAAAAGGGAGCTTGGCCACATGAAGAATTCCCGTGGGGGACAGGAGTGGTGAGCTGAGAACAGCCCATGTTGTTCCAGCAGAGAACAGGGAGATACCTGAGGGAGGGAGCAAGGGAAGGACACCAGAGTGACAGGTTCCAACTCAGGTCTGCCCCACGCATGGAGAAGGAACCTGCTGCTGCTCGGGGCCTGGACAACCTCAAAAGGACTGGAATACCGGCCTGCACAACCACTCTTCGGACACTGCCAGCCTTCCAGGGGCGCAGAGGGGTTTGGGTACTTAGGGGTTAACTGCTTTATCACCTGAGGCCTGTCACTCCAACTAACCCAGGGACAGGAGTTTCTGAACAACTCTCCATGTCCCACAGGCCACCATGCCCCTTACATGTCTCCAGGCAGTCGTGCTGGTGGGAAGTTCTTCTGCTGGTCTGACCTCATTCATATTTGCTGTTTCCTTAAGAGATTAATTCTCCAAATTAGACACAGGAGCAGCTTCCATCTGTGACTAGTCCTTAATCTCCACGGCTCTGAGGCATTTGATGGGTTGATCGTACACCCTTGGTTAAAACTCAGAATTCTAACGCTGAAGGCTTTAGAAACGGGCAGCTCTGGATTTCAACACTGGCTGTGTCCTGTCTGTCTGGGTGGCCTCAGACAAATTCCTTAACCTCTCTGAGCTTAGTGTCTGGTACACAAACAAATGAAAGCAGTTAGTATTATTTTATTATAACCATTATTTATACTTTAGCACAGACTGAGCCCAACAGACATGTATGTTAAAATATTAGGGAAGGAGGAATTGGAACAAGAGAAAAAGAGTAAGTAGGAGTGAGTCATATTTTTGTGTTTACAGACCCCTAAGGGAGAACCCCCAAACCTACTTTGGATACCCCGTGTGACAAAGGACCTTCTGAGTGGGGTTTCTCTTGGTCTAACCTGATTCTCTCTCCTGGGACAGCTAGGGCCAGAGTTTGTCAGGCCTAGCTGGTTCTCCAGTCCCATCTCCATCCCGCCCTCTACCCTGGCCTCTGGGCTCACTCCCACTGCAGATCCCTCCCACCCAACACCCTCTCCACCCACCCCCCACCCCGGGGTGGCAGAGGTAAAGGTCCACTTACTGCTCAGGTCCGTGGTCCTGCTTACAGTGCCCATCCCGGGGGCAGGCAGAGAACTCAGTGCCTGCTGTGCGCCACCCGCCCCTCTCCTCTGCCAGGGCTAGCAGGGGCACCCCAGGGTGGGGGCTGTGCTGTCCCAGCTGGCCAGGGGCCCCACCTCGCCATGGGTGGGCTTCGGGGAGAAGCGGGAGGGCCACATCAAAACCAGTCCGGAAGGTGTCCACTGTGGGGCTGGCCTTGGCCACCATCGCCTGTCCCAGTTGGAAGGTCTGGGGGCAGAAGTTTGGGTGGAGACCGAGGACCAGATGGTTCCTTCCACTGTTCCACTGCTGGGGCAAGGGGCTGCACTCCCCAGCCGGGGCTTCCAGGCTGAGGAGGAGGAGGAGGCAGGCCTCGTTGGGGCTGACGGAGCCAAAGCGGGAGCTCTCAATGGAAGCCAGGATCCCGCGCTGAGTGTCAGAGATCGGTCCAGCCACTGGGTACGCGAACACCTTGAGACCACCACCCCTGCACTTGGAGACATCAAAGCAAGCTCCCCAGTCACAGCTGCCACCACGGGGGGCTGGAGGAGGTTGAGGGTCATCTTCTGGGAGCTCCCCAGGCTGGGAGAAACTCTGCAGGAGCTCTAAGTCCAGCCAGCGGGGCCAGCCTTGGGGGGCACCCGCCCGGGGTCTGGCAGGCACTGTCAGGCGGAGGAGGGGGAAGACTCTCAGAAGGACAAGGAGCCAAGAGGCCGACAGTGCCAGCCAGAGGGACTTTCTTCTCCACGACTGCATGTGGCCACCCGTGGCCAGGGCTGGGGGAAGCAGGAGGAGCAGGGGCTCGAGGGTGAGTCGCTGGAGCTGGGCTCTGCCTTCTAGTTCAGCGCCTTCATTGCACAGATGGTTAGACTGAGGCCCATTGAGAACCGGCGGCCTGTGTAAGGTCAAACCGCAAGTCACCAGCCAGGCGCCTGGAAGCCAGGTAGGACCCGACTTTGTGGCCTTGTCTTCTTGCAGTCAGGAATCTGCTTCCTTGGCCTTTGGACAACCAAGCTTGGCTTTGCCCCTGCAGCAGGGCCCCCTGCCCCTGGGCACTGCTCAGGCTGATGCAATCCCCTGACCACACTGCAAGGCCACGTCCTTCTGCCCTCCTGGCTGCACCCCCTGACCTTGGCCTCAGCAGAGAGGCGGGCAGTCTGCCAGGCCATGGGGAACCCGTCAGGGCTCTCGCAGGAGGTGGCTTGGCCAGGGTGCAGGGCTGGACAGAAGGGGCGCTGACCTCCCCAATCCTCCCCTTGCCTGAGCAGCTCCTGAGTAGCCCACTGGCTGGCACTCCTGGGCTGTGGGCCCTACGGCTGGAGCTAAAATTAGACCCCACACCCCATGTGGGCTATCAGGGCCGGCTGAGGTCAAGGCCTGGGTGCAGCCGGTGCCCCCTGCCTGGGGGGCTGGGAGTTCTCTGGGTCCTAGTCCTCTCCCACTTCTCGGCTGTCCCCTACGCAGGCAGCTCGGTCCCCTCCTCCCTCACCCCTAGCAGCTGGTCCTGCACTCTCTGACTTGGAGCTATCACGGGGCACAAACCGAGGACCCTGCCCCACGCCCAGTCCCGCAGCCCCCTGCCCAACTGGCGTCTTCTCCCGTTCCCTCTCGAGGCAGCATCTGGCCAGACTGGATCTCTTTTCCAGCCTGGCTCCACCCCTGCCAGCCCTGATTCGTTCCTGCCTGGGAGGCGGGGTCTCCACTTAACCCTTTCCAAACCAGATTCCTCCAATGTCAGTAATTCTCCCCGGCAGGACCCAAACCTCTCAGATGCCTCAAGCTATCCCAGCCTGTCGCTGAATTCACACGTCAAGGCTCCAAGGCAGAGGTTTAGCCATGTCATGCTTCACAAGGAGAGAAGCAAAGCTCAGAGAGGGGTGGTATCTTCCTAAGATGACAAAGATGCGGCAGGGCGGGGACTTGAACCTTGAACTCCAGGCCCTTCTTCTTAGAGGTCCCCACCGGTCACCGCAGCTGGTGGTGCGAGTGTGCGGAGTCTATCAGTCAGCGGACGAGAAAGCCCACAGAGGAGGAAAGTGAAGTGTCGAATGGGGAGAGGGGTAGGTGGGAGCGGGATGGGGTGGGTGGTATTGGGTAAGAAGCTCCCAGTTATTCCCAGGATTAGCCCCTCCTCCTTCAGCACCGCCCCCCAATGTCATCTGGCTGCAGGCTTTTCAGGCCCACTCCTGTCACCCGCGGGTCAGGTGTCCAGGTCTGCCCTCATCAGGAGCCCTAGAGGGAAGGTCTTGATGCTCACCCTCCAGTCCATATGGAGAGTTCTGCCTGACAATGAACTTGGCTATCCATTAGACCACGGCTGTTGAGGGCTTCCCCTGCTTAGTTCCTTAGTCTGTGCTCTGACAGGGGGGTTAGGAATGGGGGATGTCACCCACTGAAGTATCGCTGAGGCACGAACCCCTGGCCACCAGGAATGCCAGTCTGATGAGGGAGGCCACACTGGACCAGGCTGACAAGAGCAAACTCTGCCTCTTCCTCTCAGCTGGATGAAGTGGGACCTCTGTCCCCTCATCTCCACATGGAGGTGAAGATCTTTACCGTGAGAAGGTTGTCAGGTTAAATCCAGGCCTATCCTATGGGGTCCCCCAACAAGCGGCAACCTCCTTTCCTTGCTTGCCTTGCCCTGATCTCAGAGGGCCACTGATCTGACCAGGGAGAATGTTTTGCCCTCCGTGGGAATGTTTTGTCGTCCATGGGCAGCAGGTCTGAAGGAAAAGCACAGTTCATTTACCTAAGAATGTCCTCAAAATGGCCAGCACAGGGGAAACCTGGCCTCTTCGCCAACAGTGTCCATCACTGAGTCCTGGACTGACTTTTCCCGCACGAACCAGGCTTTCCCAAGGGGAGAGAGGCCTTTGCACTTGCTGTTTGCTGCTCCCGACATTCACCTTGCTCAGTGAACCCCCCCCCACCGCCCCGCCATAGGTCAGGAATCATCTCCCCTCCTACAAGAAGCCTTCCTGACTCTCCTCGGGCTGCGGCTGGGCCCTCCTCTAGGTTCTCATGCCACTTCTTCATCCTTCTATCCCTGTCCTCATTCATGCATTCATTCATTCATCCAACAAGTACTTACTAAGTACTCAGTGTGGGCCGGGTTTTGTACCAGGCTCTGGAGATACGACCCTGAAGAACAATGACAGCTACCTTTCTTTTTACACTTACTATGTCCCACATACAACTCCCAAGTGCAAGTGTATTAGTTCATTGGGTCCTCTCCTGGGGGGACTCTGAGGAAGGTATTGTTATTATCCCCATCTTATAGACAGGAAAACAGAGGTCCAGGCAATTTAGGTAAGTCGCCTAAATTCCCAAATGTTAGCCAGGATTTGGACCCGGGCAGTCCATTCCGTCACCCATTGCACCATCCTGTCCCCTGAGTGAGACAGATACACCCCATTCTTTTTTTTTTTTTAAGATTTTATTTATTTATTTGAGAGAGAGAATGAGAGAGAGCATGAGAGGGGAGAGGACCAGAGGGGGAAGCAGACTCCTTGCTGAGCTGGGAGCCCAATGTGGGACTTGATCCTGGGACTCCAGGATCATGACCTGAGCCGAAGGCAATCGCTTAACCAACTGAGCCACCCAGGCACCCCCTTTTAAAAAAAAATATTTTATTTAGGTACAACCTCATTCTTGCAGAAGGCAGCATCCCTGAGGAACACCAGGATCCAGGCAATTACAGGACAAGGTGGGAGGGGAGGATGGGAGTTCCCCAAGGGGTTGCCTCATGTAGTCACACCTGCCCTAACACTTGAAGGACACAGTATGTTTTTTAGAACCACTGTGGCTACCTATGTGGAGCAGACAGGAAACGGCTAAAGTGGAGGCAGGGACTGCCTTTTTTTAATGACTGTCGCCCCCACAAGTCATTCATTCCCTCATTCCACGACTCTCCTTCCTGAGCCCGTACTGTGGGCCAGGTGGGTTCTCAGGGAAGGAAACAAAGCAGACAAAACCTTGCCCTCATGGAGTTCACATTCCCGGGCGGGGAGATCGGCAATGAGCAAAATGTAAATAAATTATCTCGTGTTATTTGGCAAGAAAGGCTGTGGAGAAGGGGAGGAGCTGCAGTGTTAGATGGGACAAGTCTGGAGGGACGAGGGGCACACTGAGGGACGCACAGAGAAGCTGACATTGGAGGTGAGGGAGTGTGTGTGTGTGTGTGTGTGCAAGGTCAGGTCACTTCAGTAGGGTGGGGAGAGGCCAGGGCACAGGTTCTGGGGGGCTGTGGATGTGTGACAACGTGGGAGACAGGACCTGACTTGTTTTTGAGGCTCGGCTCGGATTCCAGGGAAGAAGTTGCTGCAGGGGCAGAGACAGAAGCTGGGAGCCCTGTTGGCCCAGGGGAGCCATGTCAGGGAGCCCTGATGGTGCCTAAGACTAGGGTGGCAGGGGCGAAAGGGGTGAGAAGTCATTGGATTATGGGTATGTTCTGAGCTAGGGCAAAAGGACAGATTTGCTGCTGGACTGGATGAGAAGTTCGGCCTGAGCCACAGGACGCTGCATCCATCGAGATGGGGAACCGGAGTGGGGAACCGGGGCGGGGGAGAAGGTCAGGGGTCCGGTTCTGAGACTAGGAATTTTGTCTCATTCATCCTTCTCATCCCAGCACTAGGGTAATAAATGGCCAACAAATACTTGTTGAATGACTGAATGAGCCGACTGGTGGACAAAGCTGGGAGGGCTAGGAGGCCAAGGCCAGCCGGTGAGGGGCTTGGCAGGGGACTCCTGTTCCTGCTCCCCCAGCCCTGGGCACCCTGGCTGGCTCCTGCCCGTGTCCGCACTTGCATACACACAAGCCAGCTCCTACCTTCAGCCTGCCTGGGGAGGCTCCTGGGCCCTGGGTTTGTCTGGTCTGTGATTCACAGGGTTGTCCTGTGGCTTGGATGGAGGAAGAGAAGGCAGGCCGTCCTGGCAGTCAGGACTGAGCAGGGCTCATTCTAAAAATACATCACCAGGCTCTGCCAAAAGCTCCCGGGCCTCCATTGTGGAGCTCTTCAGGGCTCATCAAAGCCTCCCCAAGCTCCCATGCTACGCCTGGGCTGGGATCAATGGCCAGCCCAGTAACCCACACTCTGGAGAGAGGAGGTTGAGATAGGGCAGGGAGGAAAGGACCGCAGGGAGAGGGAGGAGGAGGAGGAGAAGGCCAAGGCCAGGGCTCTGGTTCACAGCAGGGAGGCTTCTGGGAGAAGTCAGCCCTCTTGTTTCCCGCAGGGCAGGGTTGAAGCCGCCCATGAGTGGATTGGACACCAGGAGGTGCTCTGGACAGCATCCCTGGAGCTGGAGCACTGCAGTGTCTGCTTCGGGGCTACAGTGTGTCCTACTGCCTGGGGCGGCGGGGTGCTGCCTGGGCCGGGGGTGCTCCCTGCCTGAGGTGCCAGGTCTCGTGTTGGCAAGGTGCCCAGGCAGAAAATGGGGACTAACACCACTGTGTTTGATCTGGAGTGTTCCCTCTTTGCACCCTGGTTCTGCCTCCCTCCTGTCTTTCCTTCTCTGGAATGGGACTGAAATTTCCAGAAGGAATGTATCCAGTCTTCCAAGAGAAAGGGACCTGGAGCATTAACTCAGGTGCTCTTAAAGCTGTGTGTTCCTGTGCAAGTTACTTCACCTCTCTGTGCTGCTGTTTCCGCCTCTGCAAAATGCTGAGTGTAGCACATTCCTGCAACACTTTCTAGGAAGAGGATTCAGTGAGATCATGAAGGGACAACTTTCAACCTCCCATGCCTGGCACAAAGCCAGCACCTGACGAATGCATCCTCTGTCCTCCTCGGACCCCCGGGGAGGTGAGCCGGCCTGCCCCAAGCTGTCCATATGGGGTAGATCAGGGTGCAGACTTAGACTTTTTCCCCAGTGCCCATGTTCCTCCTGCTGCACCTCCATTGCTGTTCTGAAAGAAAGACACTTGGCGCTCCAGGAGGTAATCACCATGGCAACCATCTGCTGCTTCTCATCTGCTGCTGTTTTTTCCTCTAGCTCTGAGCTTTCTGGGTATCTCACTGCAGAATTCACACGTGTGGGGGGCTGGAGGTCATGGAAGGCTCCAGGGTCTCAACTCTCACTTGCCTGAGCACTGATGACCCCCAAGCGGCGGCACATCCCCACAGGGCTGTATGACCCAGCTCCAAAGTGAGTCTCCTCCTGAGGCCTTCCCCACCACCCCCACACAATGCAGAGCGATTCCTAGCCATAGCGGAGAACTCGCACCTGGAACACAGACCTGGGGCAGACCCAGGGAAGCCACCCAGGCGCCCCAGGGATGGTAGTCAGGGAATGCAGATCTGGCCTCTGCAACTCCCCTAGGTATAGCTGTGTGACCTTGGACAAGTCACATCCTTTTTCTGGACCTTCAGTTTCTCTCCATCACCCTAATATAGTAGTAGGACTAGGGTTTTCAAGCAAAAAGATCTGGAATTCTTGGGGCGCCTGGGTGGCTCAGTGGGTTGGGCCACTGCCTTCGGCTCAGGTCGTGATCCCAGAGTCCTGGGATGGAGCCCCGCATCGGGCTCTCTGCTCGGCAGGTAGCCTGCTTCCCTCTCTCTCTCTCTGCCTGCCTCTGTCTGCTGTGATCTCTCTCTGTCAAATAGATAAATAAAATCTTTAAAAAAAAGAAAAGATCTGGAATTCTTATTGAGAAGTGATTCTGACAGTTTGGAAGCCCAATCCTTTCCTTTCTCATCCTGAGAGCACTTGACTTTGTCAGGAGCTGGTCCCCTGAACCAGCTCTGTCATCCTATAGTTTCCTAATGAATGAGAGAAATACAACTTTGACAGGCACTCGCTATGCAGCTGTACGATCATTTTCTTTAAAAACTTGGAAGAGGGCGCCTGGGTGGCTCAGTGGGTTAAGCCTCTTCCTTCGGCTCAGGTCATGGTCTCAGGGCCCTGGGATGGAGCCCCGCATTGGGATCTCTGCTCAGCAGGGAGCCTGCATCCCCCTCTCTCTCTGCCTGCCTCTCTGCCTACTTGTGATCTCTCTGTCAAATAAATAAATAAAATATTTTAAAAAATAAAAAATAAAAACTTGGAAGATTATAATTTGATACCTCAGTGAACCTCATTTTCCTCTTCGGTAAAATTCAAGAGAGGAATTCAAGGGAATTTAAGGGAGGGGCCGGGACATTTGATCCCAGTGCCAGGCACGGACAGAACTCTTTGGATCCATGATTCCATTTAAGCATCATGGTAAAATCGCCCGCATGAGTATCTGTTGTCCCCATTAGTGAGGTTCCGAGAGGTGACATGATTGCCCCAGGGCTACACAGCTAGTGAGTAACAGGGCCTAGATTTGAGCCGCTCCCTCCTGCTTGGGAGGTTTATTGCGAAGCTGGTTGAAGGAGACAATGCCTGGGAAAGGTCTTGGCCAACTGGAAGGGCACACGCACATGTAAATAATTATTGTCAGCCAAGGCTACCTTCTAACCAGCCATACCTAGACATAGCCCAGGCCTGGGTCCCCACCCCGCGGAGGTGGGTCTCTGCTTCTTACACAGTAGGTGTCTCGAAGTTGGAGAAAGCCAGAAGGGATTTGGGTGAGCAGCCATTGCTGGGCCAACCTCTCACCAACAGGGCACCATCCTTGCCTGAAACTGCAGGCTGAGCTTTTGGCCCTAGCCATTCCTTTGGGGCCTGTATTCCTGGGACAGGGGTCTCAGGGTGGACGCTGGAGGACGGCAGGACCAAACTGGTCAAATAAAGTACATTTCAAACCCTGGTCAGAGTCATTCTCTTCCCTCCTCCTGAATGTTTCCCTTGAATTAGTCCCTCTCCAAAGCCGGGCTCAGCTTCCTCAAGTTCCTCGAGGGTCCCAGATCAGCCTACACCCAGACTCTTCGACCTCAGCCCTGGGTGCCAAGGGGTTAACCGACAGGCCAGCTTGGCAAGTGTTTACATAGCAGTGGAACCCCAGGTAATTAACAGCCTGCTTTTCAAAGCCAAGGCAGGAGGATTTGTTTCTCCTCTCCTCCCTCCCTAGGGATGCCACTTGGCAGAGTAAACACAGCTTTCTGTTGGCTCTTTGAGGAGATGCGCAGCAGAGGAGTGAGAGCTAGGGGCAGGATCAGGTAAGAGGTGGGCTTCAAGGAGGAGATGAAGGGGGCTCAGTCCCATTTCTCTGGGAGTCTTGGCCCCACCTCCAAAGCCTGGCTCAGCTGACATTCCTAAAGATACGATGATTATGGCTGTAATGGATGGGAGCCCATGTGAGGGCTGGGCCCATAGAGACATGGAGACGTTGCCTCATTTAATCCCTGCGATCACATTTTCTATTTTCTCACAGCAGTCAGAGGATCTTGTTAAAGTGTAAACCTCATCCCTCCTTGGTAACTCTGTATTTAACCATGTGTTTTTATTTTCTGTATTTTGATGCTTTGACATGGGTGACTTGCTGACCCTGGAGGGACTGCCCCTCCCAAGGCTAGCCGGTTCCTGGAGATAATAAGCAAGTGACTCTTGAGCTTGCCTTGAGGCAAGCCGACCAATCCAGGGCCCATACCCCCAAACACCTCCTGGAGAGCTCAGGGCCACTCCCTGCTTACCCTATTCACCCCAGGAACAGTGCTTGACAACAGGGGGGACCGCCCCTCTGTCTCAGAGCCTGCTGACGTTATTCACACCTTCCCCTACCTTATCCATTCCTCCCACAGAAACTGCAATAAAGGCTCTTGCCCAGGCTTTCCCCCTTGCTCCCTCTGCCTCCTGACGGAGCTGGTGCTTTCCCATGTGATCCCCTGGAGCATGGTATGGCCCCTCCTCTTGGGATCTGTGAATCTGTTGGCTTTGCCATACCTCAATAATAAAACCTTTTTTAAAACAACCCCCCCCCACCACCCTGTGGTTCGCATCACACAGAATAAAATCAGAGCTTCCTTCCATGGCCTAGAATAGGCCGTGTGTGATGTCGTCACTGCCACCCTCCGGGACCTTGTCTCCGGCCCGGCCCGTATCTTGGACTCCTTGCACTCCAGCCCATGGCCTGATTGCTACTTCTCAGACCCAGCAAAGCCACTTCCCACCTTGGGACCTTTCCTTCTCTCTTCTCTCTGCCTCGAACATTCTTCTCCCAGGGTTTAGCAGGGGCTCCCCCATCCAGGGCTCTGTGTACATGTCGCCTTCATGGAGAAGCCTTCTCTGAATCCTGGCCATCACGGAATCATAACAGTAGCACGTCTTGGGTGTTTCCCATGTGCCAGATACCATTTCACACTTCCCGTGTTTTCACTCTTTGAATCCTCACGACAAGCCTCTGAAGGGAGGTGTTATTATTATTTCCATTTTGCAAGTGAGGTCACAGGCTCAGAGAGGTTAAGTGACAGGACCCAAGTCTCACAACTAACAGGCAGGAGGGCTGGGACCCGAACCTGGCAGCCCATTTCCAGAGTTCTGGTGCCCTGAACCACGGCAACTTATTTCCTGGGGCAGAGTCAGCTTATAATTAGTCGCTATTGTTGCCATTGTTAACAGAGGCTGAATTTCATGCTCCAATTTTCTTTTTCTTTTTTTTTTTTAATGTATGTATTTTTTTAAAGATTTCAATTTTTTTTTTATTTTTTATTAACATATAATGTATTATTAGCCCCAGGGGTACAGGTCTGTGAATTGTCAGGCTTACACACTTCATAGCACTCACCATAGCACATACCCTCTCCAATGTCCATAACCCCACCACCCTCTCTCTCCTCCTCCCCCCAGCAACTCTCAGTAAAGATTTTAAGTACTTAGAGAGTAGGAGAGAGAGCAAGAGAAAGCACAAGGTGGGGCAGGGGCAGAGAGAGAGAGAGAAGCAGGCTCCCCACTGAGCAGGCCTCCATCCCAGGACTCCAAGATCATGAGCTGAGCATGACCTGAGCTGAAGGCAGACACGTTACCAACTGAGCCACTTGGGTGCCCCCCCCTTTTTTGTTTTTAAGTATTTATTTGTTCGAGAGAGCAAGGCTGAGCGTGCGAGTGGCAGGACGGGCAGAGGGCGAGAAAGAGAGAGAAGCAGACCCTGCTAAGCGTGGAGCCCAGCCTGGGGCTCCATCTCACAGCCCTGAGATCATGACTTGAGCTGAAATCAAGAGTCCGAGGCTCAACCAACTGAGCCACCCAGGCGTCCCTCTCCTATTTCCTTCCATGGAATTCAAATTCCTTTAGGCAAATCACTCTGTCCAGTTTGCCACCATCATTCCCATTCCACAGCGTCTTACACCAATTCGTTTGACTTGCATGGACCCCGAAGTTATTCGTGTTTCTAACTCCCTGCTCTGGGTATCTCTTAATCATTCACTCATTCTCTTAAACAACACCTACTGTGCCCAGCGCTGTGCTAGGCCCACAGAGAGGAATAAGAGGGCATCCTTGTCCTCAAGGAGCCCATGGCCATATGAGGACACAGACCTGTCATGGGGTGCCGATGCGTGTTTGGGAAGCACCGAAAATCACAGGAGGGCTCAATCAGGATCCCCCAGAGGAAGTGATATTTGTCTCTGCTGGGTTTGGAAGGCCGGACAGGAAGCAGATAGGACTGGTGCAGTAGGCACAAATGGAAACAGCATTAATCACATGGAGGTGGCTGAGCACATGCAAGTCTAGGAAGCAGGCAGTCTCTTTGCAGGAGAAGGAAGGGTGAATCTGACTGGCTGAAGGAAATTGACTCAGATCTTGAAGGGCTTCTGGGCTTTCTGGTGAGGATGCAGGGCTTAGTCATGGAGGCAGAAAGCAGTCCTAGAAGAATTTTGAGCAGGGACTGACAGGGCATTACTTATGTTAGTAAGGGATCCATCTTTATGCACTCCCATTTTCCCAAAGCTGCCAAGAACTTGGTCCTCACCAGGCCAGCTCGTGTTCTGCAGGCTGGCCAGCCTTTACCAGACATTTGATGGGCTTGATGATAACCAGGCTGGGGGCCAGGAAGAAAAGATTGAAAGTGGGAAGTTAGGACCTCCTTGACCTCTGGGCTTCCGAACTGGCCTAGCCTCCAAGAATCATTTTTGATGAGAGGTTCTGGGAAGCAGGCCATTGCCAAGGCCAAGTAAACACCTGAAGGCATAGAAGGAGCCAGGAAATTGAAAGGGTAATGCCTTCACCAGTTTTCCCCTCCCAGGTAGGGGTGGGCAAGATGTCGAGCTTCTTCCTTTACAGGAAATCCCCTCAGCCTGGCCTCCTTCCTCTGGGCTCCACAGTCTCTGCCCCTCTCAGCCGGCGGTCTAGCCACTGTCTTGGGGGCTGTCCCTTAAGCTGCAGAGTTAGGTCTGATAGAGGGGAAATGTCGGAACAACCTCAGAGACCCCAATGCCTATCCGTTCCCTCCAGCCAGGTACCATGCATAGGAGCCGAACAGGTAGATCTGGGTTTTGGTCCTGGCTTTGCCAGTCATTAACTGTAAGACCTTGGGAAAATCATCCCGCCTCTGTGAACCCTGTTTCCTGATCGGCCGACTGACAATGGCATTACAGACCTCTCAGAATGATCGTGTCAGTGGAATGAGATCATTATGTGGCACTTGGCACAGATGTGATTCTTGCCAGCGCTGGACACTCACAGCTGGAGTTCATCAGGTGGAGGGCGCAGGGATGGGTGAAGATGGACATTAGATGGACCACAATGGGTGGCCATGGCAGAGGACACAGCACTTGCAAAGACAAAGAGGGTGACAGGGTGTGGCCGGATTGGGGAATGCGATGTCCCCCAAGCAGTTTGCCGTGCCCGGAACAAGAGGTGGCTGAGAACAAGGAGATTGGACAGGAGCAGGGAAGTTCGGGATGGGAGGGGTGTCGGGTGGGGCTAAAGGGGCTTGGGTCCCATCTTCAGGCTCATTGAAGACTGTGGAATGTGATCCACGTGAACCTGAATTCCAATTCCAGTTCTGCCACTTGGTTGGGTGGTCTTGGGCAAATCACTTAGGCTCTGTCTTAGCTTGAGTCCCCTCAAAAGCAGACCCCTGGGACTTAGGTGCTTGTAGTCTACCTGGGAGGTGATTTCAAGAAGCAGAAATAAAGGCATGGAGAATATGAGGCCGGCGGGAGAGGAGCTAATATGGGCGGGGCACAATCGTGGGAAGCTTGCTGCCATCAGGCACTGGGTTCAGTCCCCCTGGGGACTCTCTGAGACACAGTGTGAAATGCACCTCAAAATCACCTTGGCTCAGGATGGGGAAGCACAGATTTCCTTGATGGCTGAAGGTCGCCCTTGAGGTGTGGAACATGACACCCTCTCACCCTTCCTGGTTCACAGATGCCCAAGAAAGCTCTTGGGGCAAGGAAGCAAGCAGAAGGAGGAGCTCGAGTGGATGGGCCCTCAGCTTGCTGGAAAGTACCACATTGGCAAGGGACCTCAGAGAATGGATGAGGGGAAAAAAGAGGCAGGCATCAACACTCCTATTACCTTTTGAGCCTCTATTTTTTTTGTCTGAAAAAACAGAAAGACTATGCCATACTTCCCAGAGGGATTAAATGAAGTAAAGTATTCAAAACTTCCTAACGACATGTCTGACACATAGTAGATAGTTAAGAAATGGTAGGTGTGGTTGGGCTCAGCATAAATGTCAGCTCTTCATAGAATCCTTTCTGGACCATTGTTCTCCATCAAAGCATCCTGTCTGTTTCCTGTAGAGCACTTAATGTAGCGTGTAATTATCTTGGTTATAATGTTTGTTTATTATCTGTCTTTCTCAGATAATAAACAGAATGAAAGCACCATGTGGGTAGGAAATTAATTTCTCGATTCACCACTTGATCTCCAGTGCTGAACACAGTGCCTGGGACATACCAGGGGCTCAATATCTTTTTTTTTTTTTTTAAGATTTTATTTATTTATTTATTTGAAAGACAGAGATCACAAACAGGCAGAGAGGCAGGCAGAGAGAGAGGAGGAAGCAGGCTCTCTGCTGAGCAGAGAGCCCAATGTGGGGCTTGATCCCAGGACCCTGGGATCATGACCTGAGCCGAAGGCAGAGGCTTTAACCCTCTAAGCCACCCAGGCGCCCCTCAATATCTTTTTGAATGGGAGAAGAATCATTATATTAACAATAAGAGAGAAGGACAGTTACTATTTTTGACCTTTATGAAGCATATACTCCATCTGTTTACAAGACGTTAGACCTTGCTGGATTCATTTGGACTCCAGCTAGGGCCCAAGGCTGAAAAGAGTAGATGTGGCTGTATTCAAAGCAGGACCCTTCAATTCCTCCTACACTAGCCCACTAACTTCCAGCCTGTAAGACAAGAAAGAGCTGAGAGTATTCAAGCAGATCTCAGCCAGGACAAGGGTATTTGGAGAGAGCTTGTTTGACGGCAGTGATTTGAAAAGAATGAAGCTATTGCATAATTTTGCCTCTTCCCAAGGTCAGAGTTGTAGAGAATGTAATGAAGTTTAAGCTTTCAAGTCATTTCCGAGGCCCTGGAAGGGGGCCCAGCAATGTGTGCACGTGGCCACATGTTTTACAATGTTTGAAAAAGTACGACATTGAAAATTCTTTTTTTGTTTAAAGGGGGTCTCCCCAAATTGGATAAACACCAAGCCTCACAAAACCTGGATCCTCTTCTGACCCCATCAGATCCAAGCGATTTAAGTAACCAGTGATCCGTGCATGAGCTCACTTGATCCTTGCGTCAACTCTATAATGTAGATGCTATTGTTGTCCTCGTTTACAGATGAGCGAACTGAGGCCCAGATCTCAGTTAGTGAGTGGCACATCTGGGATTTAAAGTTCGCAGCCAGGGTACCCAGGTGGTTCAATGGGTTAAGCGTCCAGCTCTTGATTTTGGCTCAGGTCATGATCAAGCCCTGCATCGGGCTCTGCACTCAGCGGGGAGTCTGCTTGAGGATTCTGCCTCTCCCCCTTCTCCCCACTCTCGCATTCTTACTCTCTCTATCTAAAATAAATAAATAAGTCTTAAGAAAAAAAAAAGCTTCATAGCCTATCTCCAGGGCTCAGACCCTTAACTACAGCGCTTTCCAGTGGTCTGTATTTGTTCTCTTGCCCATTTTTCCTACCAGTCATGAGGTCCCTAAGGACACGATGACAAGTAATTTCTATACACCCAGCACACAGCCCAGAGCAGACATCAACAAATGTTGGTATATAAGAAAGAAGAAAGCAGCTCCTGACCTCCAGGAGCTGGCCTGGGACTCACAGTTCTGTTCCTAAGCTGAATGGAAACAATTTCACAGAACATTGACATCAGTGGGACCACTATGTCCGTGATGCGTCAAGATACAACCAGGACCTTGGCACCTGGGTGGCTCAGTCAGTTACGTGGCTGACTTCAGCTCATGATCCCGGGGTCCTGGGATAGAGCCCCACATCAGGTTCCCTGCTCAATGGGGAGTCTGCTTCTCCCTCTCCTTCAGCTGCTCCCCCTGCTTGTGCTTGTTCTCTCTGTCAAATAAATAAAATCTTTTTAAAAAGATGCAAACAGGACAATTCCATAATCACCTCTGAATATAGACAAAATGAACATTGAACATTGTCCAAGCTACAAGAAACACCAACCATCCCCTATCCTGGGTAATAAAAGAGACTATTGCTTCTTACTAACGACAGCTGTCACCTTAGTGAATTCTTCCCTCCTTCTAGATAAAATTAAGATCCTCAGTCATAGAACTACCCCTAATTTTGCATAGCATCCAATCCAGAGCAAAGCCCTGCTTCCTTCAACAGTCCCTGAAATCATCTAACAAAAGCCCCAATTCCAAGTCTTTTCTGATACCCTCTTTGTGAGAGGGCCCACAGTTCTCAATCATGTCTGCTTTCCCTCACTACAATGAGTACCCAATTTATTCAATTACAGCTCTGTTTCCGGTGTTCTTTTACTGCAGTGGCATTAACACAAGTATCACCCATTGAGGGGTCATTGAACGTAAAACATCACTGTCAGAAGTTCCAAAGTGTTGCTCACCCAAAACTAGTTGATAACGATAGGAAAAGAGTGGCTCCCTCTGGGGGATGAGCGGTTATTAATAGGGAAGGGACATGAGGAAGCCATTCAAAGTACTGGAAACGTTCCACATTTCAAACTAAGTGATGATTACACCTGTTTTTTTTTTTTTTTTTTTTTAAGATTTATTTATTTGAGAGAGAGAGAGAGAGTGCCAGGACAAGGAATGGCAGAGGGAGAGGGGGAGAGAGAGAGGGAACCTCAAGCAGACTGCCCACTGAGCATGGATTCCTGACTCTCTTTGGGGGCTCAATCCCAGGAGTCCAAGATCATGGTCCAAGTCGGAACCAAGAGGTGGATACTAACCAACTGAGTCATCCAGGTGCCCCTATTTATTTATTTGAGAGAGAGAGAGAGCTTGTGTGTACGTGAGGGGGGAAGGGGCTGAGGGAGAGAAAGAGGGACAAGCCGACTCCAAGCTGAGTGCAGAGCTTAACTTGGGGTTCAATCTCATGACCCTGAGATCATGACCTCAACTGAAACCAAGAATCAGACACCCAACTGACTGTGCCATCCAGGTGTCCCAACCTACGTCAAATATTTTTTAAAAAAGATTAAGCTGTCCACTTACTAGTAGTGCACTTTACACACTTTATTGTATATATATATATATATATATATATATATATATATATATATTACAGTTTGATTTTAAAAAGTATTGTCCAACAATTTTGGCAGGTAGTGCAGAGAACAGGAGATCCAAACTAGTCACTTAAATATCAAGTTAGTAACTTAGCAACAAGGAGAAGGCTGGAGTGGGATGGTAGCCAACTGGAAGGGAACCTTGGGCTGTTGGAGGGCAGGATTTATGCTGAAAGCCTGGAACATCAGCTGCTTGCTAAAAATTTAAAGCATTTGGGATGTTTATCCCCAAAAAAGACGAGACTGGAAGGAAATGCAATTGAACTCGAGCATTCTATTTTGCAACAGGAGTTTGGGCCCAAGACAGATCTTCAGTGACAAAGTGACAAAGTCAGTGACAAAGGAGGCTGTGATGTCCCTGTCCCTGGGAAGCTTAAAAGGCAGTTGCCCAGCAAATACCCCCATCATAGGCTGGTCTGGGAGTAGGAGACAGAGGAATGACCCCAGCTGCTCTCATGACTGGGGACTCTGGTTGATCCTTGGTGTTCTGGGCCAGGTGCACAGCACCAATTAATTAATGCCAAAGAGAGCATTCTCCGACGTGTGCTATGCTTTTCTCATTCTGCTGTCACCGCCACTAACCATAGCTTTAATTAAATCTGGGGCTTAATTACCACAGTGCGGTGCTGCCGTCACTCTTTCCTGATGACTTTATCGTGGCTCCTGGAAGGATGGTGGCATTGACAGAGTCAGCAGCAGGGGTGAACCTAAAAAAGACCAAAACAGGGACTCTGGACACTTGAGGGTATGTGAGGTGGGGGTGGGTGGGGATCACCTGTAGGACTCAGCACCTGACCTCAGAGACTCACAATTTCTTGCTAAGCCCCTACATGAAAGGTGCGCACAAATATCCCAGCAACTGACCAGGGCAGAGGTCCTTTGAGACGGGAGGAATCAGGGAAGCTTCATGGGGAGGAGCGCCTAACAGCATCAGACCGGCCACCTGGCAGCATCTAGTGGAGGGAAGAGCATGAGTGAAGGCGTGGAGGTAACAACAAAACCCAGATCCATCTCGAGAATGACGAGGAGGTGAAGGTAGCTAGAGGCAGAGCAGAAGAGAGGACATCCCTGTCAGAGTGAGCGACACTTCTGGGGAAGTAGTGGGGGGCCAGGTTGAGGAGGACCTCCAATGCCAAGCCGAGGCACGGAAACCGAAGGGACCCCATGAGAGAAAAAGCTGTTTTTTGTTTTTGTTTTTCTTCCTTTGTTCCTTTTTGGGCTTCTATTCTTGCTAGACCTGCACCCCTGCCCTACACATGCCTTATTGTATGTATGTCCTCCTTGTAAGGGACATACATACTTTGTCCCTTGTAAGGGACAAAGAGTTAATGATATCTTTGGAGGCTTCCAGCACAATAGATAATATCTAAGGAACTACTAGGCAGAGCCATCTTGTGCATATTCCAAACCCCTGGTGCTAGAAATCTCAACACCAAGACCCCTGGCTCCGAGAATGCGTGACCTGGGATGGACATCTGGACCTTGTCCTTGTTTTGACCAGTTCCTGGCTGCCTGAGAGGACACGTGCATGGGACCATGATTGTCAGCAAATCCCCCAGACCCCAAGCAAAGATGAGACTCACATTCTTTTCCTTTCTGAGTCTCCCAGACGCTTTGCCTGTACCTGCTGTTTCTATAACCTCAACAAACCTCGTGTGTTGTTGAAATTGGGACCTCGTTCGGTAGGTAGTTGGAAGGTGTTGAAAGTTTTTAAGTCGCTTGAATGATCCAAATGTCTTACAGAAGCTTACAAGACTCGAGGACGTGGCTCTACCTACCTCCTCAGGTGTCTCTCCACTCCCTCCCTCACACTCCTGTGCTCCATCCCGCCTGAATATAAGGCATTCTTCACTATCCCCTTCCTGGCTAAGTCTTATTCCCTCAAATCTCAATTTTAGTGTCTCTCTAAGATCTCTAAGAAGCTTTCTGTCACTGTTCCATTTCCCCGAAGCCTGCGGGCGCCTCCTTTCAGGGTTCCCACAACCCCCTCTGTTTCCCCTATTAGAGCACGTATCGCTGGTGGTGTAGTTCTTCATCTGTCGGAATCCTCCGCTAGATTGTGATTTCATTTGAGGCTAGGGACAGTATCTTGGTCACCACCGTGTCCCTAAGAACCAGCATAGGGACTGCAAAGGGATGACGGCTGAAAGGGCTGGGCTGGAGGGGGTGGGGGCACTGATCCCTCCGGGTCCTCCCTGTTCTCTGTCAGTGAGTTTCTGAAGAAGGACAATGGAAAATCCCAAGTGTCAACAAGTATCGGTTGGTAGAAAATGTGCGCTTAACTTGAATGATCAGTTTCATACTTTCACAGAGTGCAAAGTAGGGGTAAATCAAAAAAGGGTCATAACTTCCTCCAAACTCCGCACTCCCTGAGAATAAGACGAAGCCATGGCCATTTGTAGGCACGCCCGGGAATTATTTGAGGAATGGTGAGGCGGAGGGTTACTAACCGGAACTATAAGCGGTAACCCTCCGCTCGAGTCTTGTAATCGTGGAGGCGACGCCTCAGACCACCAGGGGGAGGAATCGCGCCGCACCCCGAGACTTGGGCGGTATCATTCAACAAAGAGGGGATGCGTGGAACTCTGGGGATTGTAGTTTTAAGGATCGCAATGCGCAATCTTGCGCGATGCACCTCGGAAGTTGTAGTTCCAGGCAGAGCGGAGGGGAGTGCTTTTAAGGGTCAATGATGAGTTCTGAAAACTACACCTACCAAAGGGCCACGGGGTTCGGAGTAGTTTCTGGTTTCGGTGGAGTTGACCTTCTCGGTTACTTCTGAGGGTTCAACTTGGCTGGGTAAGTTGGCTTGGAGAAAGCTCTTGTTCTGACCTGAGCTATCAACTGGTTTTTTTCATCCTCCAGCCGGGTTTGGGGGCTGCTTGTCTCAATCCCAGTAACTCCGCATTAATCCTTCATCCTTTCCTGTTTCCTCTTCAGACACTTCCAGTATCTACCCTCACCCTTAATGCTCCCACTATCATCTCGCGCCTTCACTCCCGGCGCCCCTGGAATCCCACCCTGAGCTCTGGTGGTAGGACCCAACCCCCACAGCCCCATCCGGAGCACACAACGTGACGTCCCCGAAACCTGGGCGTCTTTATAACCCACGCCTCCCGTGTGCTTCTCTCTTCCCTTCACTTCCCGCTATTTCATGCTAGTGGAAGAAGGGTAGCCATTCCTTCTTGTCACTGTAGAAGAAGCCCTGGACTCAGCAGACCCAGGATCTGCCCGCCGCCCCCCCCCCCCCCCCCCCCCCCCCCCCGCTCGCTCGCTTTGTGACCTTGGATCTTGGGCAAATCAAGCAATCTCCCTGGGACTCCGTTCTTCGTTTACAAAATGGAAATGGCAATTGCTCTGTCAGTCTTAGGGTGAGGCTCTTCGGTGGAGCCAATAAGCTAATATGTGTGAAAGGGCTTTTTAAACTGTAAAGCTTCCACAAGCCAAAGAGGTTATTTTTATTAGAATTATTAATGCTCTCAGGTGCTTCCTTAGCGCAGTAGGCAGCGCGTCAGTCTCATAGAATTATTAATGCCCTGGAACACTCTTATCTTGGTGTGTGTGTGTGTGTGTGGTTTTTTTTTTTTAATATTTTATTTATTTATTTGACAGACAGAGATCACAGGTAGGCAGAGAGGCAGGCAGAGGGAGGAAGGGAAGCAGGCTCCCCGCTGAGCAGAGAGCCCAATGCTGGGCTGGATCCCAGGACTCTGGGATCATGACCTAAGCCAAAGGCAGATGCTTTAACCCACTGAGCCCAGGCGTCCCTTTATCTTGGGTTCTTTTCTCTCTCTGCCCACTTGTTGCTCAAGCTAACCCCTTGAATGCTTGGTGTCTCCATTCTCTAAGAGCAGGATATTTCCTCACTTCCTCCAGAGACCAAAGGTTAGACGAGCTTTAAGTCCCCAGAGAGCTTTGTCTGAAAGGAAGCCCCAGAGAAGTGCTTCTCTTGGACTCTGTCTTGAAATAGCCAGTAATGAAAAGTCCACACAGCTGGCAAAAGGGTGGCTGGTTTCTGCTCACTGGAAACAGGATCCCGGCAGGAGATGGGACAGCTGCATTGTAGGTACTGTCCATCTCCTGGGCTCTTGTGGGCCTTTTTAGTACACTCTGATTTTTGCTGGGGTGTTTCGGACTCAAGAAGGCTGGGAGAAAGGTTCCACTTTGCCAAAGGGTTTAATACAGAAAAGATGAAAGAGACCTTGGCGCCTTGGCCAGGTATGATGAAATAGCATTGTTAATTAATTTTTAACATTTTGTGAGCACTTAAAATGTACCAAGCCTTAGGCAATATAGCACTTTTCTTATTTATGTATTTTTTCAAAGTTTTATATATTTTCTCAATTTTCTTACTTAAATTTAACTTTTGAAGTGGCTTCATTTTACTTATAAAGAACTTAGGCTTAGAGAGGGCATGCTGTAGTAATTACTGTACTTAGAGTTACTATCTCTGGTTATAGTGCCTTCTACATGTCAGGTGTTTTATATTCATTATTTAATCATCGACAACCTCATGAGTGCTGTTATTTCTGCCGTATGGATAAATTCTCAGAGGCTTAGAATTTAAGGATCTTGCTCAAGATCACAGCCATTTAAGAACTGGAATTCAGACTGTCACCAAAGCCTTTCTTTTTACACTATGCCATATAGCCTTATTTTTGGATTAAAAAAAAAAAGAGAATTGAGAGGGTTTAAATCAAAGCCAAGTAAAGGAGCATTTAGTGGGTCCTTACTACATAAGGAAAGCATGAGGGTAGATGGTTCGGCCTACAAAGAAGTATAAAACAACCTTTGTATAGTATGTGTATCCAAAGAAATGAGGCATAAGTTGTGTAAAAATTAAATCAGATTCATTGAATAAGTTAATTATTGAGACCAGTTTTATGCAGGGCACTACATTAAGCCTTGTGATTGGCAGGAACATGGTTCTAGGTAGCCACGGGGATTGAACCCAGTGAAATCCATCTTCATTTCATTACCATAAAATGGTGGGCTGGAACATCGTATACTCCAGCAGGTGTTTGTTGCGTGGGTGCATCTCTGAATAAAAAGCCCTATGTGTCCTCTGGGCCAGAGGTTCTCAAACCTTGCTGGTGAGAAACATGGGAAGTTTTTAAAAACTGACCTCTGGGGGCACCTGGGTGGCTCAGTCAATAAGCATCTGCCTTCGGCTCAGGTCATGATCCCAGGGTTCTGGGATCGTTGCTCAGCGGGCAGCCTGCTTCTCCCTCTCCCACTCCCCCTGGTTGTATTCCCTCTCTCACTGTCCCTCTCTCTGTGTCAAATAAATAAAATCTTAAAAAAAAAAACCAAACTGACCTCTGGGAATGAGGACCCTAAAATCTGTATCTTTGAAAGTTTCCCAGGTGACCGTGACAGTAGACCCAGGAACCTCTGAACTAGGTTCTACTTGGGCCACTTGTAGGCAGGCAAGTCACTGATTGAAAACTGCTAGAATAGGGAATTACCCAAGAGCTATCCTAAGGCAGCCGGTGATTGGTTAGCAGGTGAGGGATTCGGACAGTGCTTAGAGTGGAGAGGAGGGCAGGTGGAAGGACTTGTTAAAGCACAGAGAACCAGAGATTTCCGTGGGCCCTCATGAATGGGGCAGGCTTGCATGGGTGGAGAGACTTCTAGACAGGCACCATCATGAATTGTGTGGATGAGCTGAGCAAAAGAAGGTAGACACACCTGGGCCGATTTCCTTGGAAAATTACATGACATTTATTAGAAAGGACTCTGGATACTGTGGGTGTGTGTCTCTTGGGCAAAATAGGGTTTTCCCGTCTCCCTACTTCCTTGGGCATCAGTTAATGTGAGCCCAGAGAAAGCAGATTCATTTTTGTGTATACCTCACTCTGGCCAGTTAGCTTTAGTTTGTATTTATTTCCAAACTTAGTTAAGATTCTCCCAGAAACTTTCCGGGACTACTAGAGAGTCTAGTCCTGTCTGTTCAGCAGTTTTTAACTCCACTCATCCTGATTTCTATCCAAAGCACTCTTCTCTATATGGGATAAGACCGAAATGTCTTCACATAAGAAGTTACTATCATTCTGGTCACCCAGTCCTGAAACCTGACTCCTCTTTGGCTCGTCCATCTCCCTTGCCTCGCCAAATCCACTCATTTGCCAGATCCGTTGTTTCTACTTTCCACTCAGTCAACAAGTACTTCCTGGATACTTCGAGAGAGCCAGGTACTATTGAGGTATTCTAAATGCATTATTTCATTTCACCTCCCTAGCAACCCTACGAGGATGGATAGTTTTCCATTGTACCCATGGGGAATCAGACTCGGTGAGATCAGAGGATCTGCCCAAAGTAAAAAACCTATGCAGCAAAGGAGCTGGGCTCAAACTTGGCTCCTTCAGACTTAATATCACTCATTTGAGGAGTAGATTCAAGCTCCTTGTCTAGCACTAGAGAGACCGCTACCCTCCATGTCCGTTGTACCTTTCTCTTCTCCCATGTGCTTTCTTACCCCTGTGTCTTGGCTCACGCACTTTCTTCTACTTGAAAAGTCAACCTTTGCCATCTTCCTCTGCCCTCTGCTGCCAAGCTACAGAAGTGTGCTTTTTTTCTCAGAACTCCTGCATCAGATCCTCTTTTCTGCCCCTCTTTTTTTGGCAGCTAGAACTCAGAGCTGCTTCATTGTCATGTGCCGTGTGTCATGCGCCCCTGCCTATGTCTTCCGTGTGTGTGCCCTCAGCAGCGAGGGGGAAAAGGTCAGGGTGTGAGACTAAGTAGCACATACTCAGCTTCTCTGGCTAGCCAGTCCACTGACTGCATCCGGACCTCAGTTCCTTCCTTCTTTTCTTTCTTTCTTTTTTAAGATTTTATTTATTTGAGAGAGGGCAAGAGAGCACAAGCAGAGGGAGAGGGAGAAGCAGGCTCCCTGCTTAGCAAGGAGCCCGATGCGGGGCTTGATCCCAGGGTCCTGGGGTCGTGACCCAAGCCTAAGGCAGATGCTTAACCCACTGAGCCACCCCAACGCCCTTAGCTTAGTTTCTTTTTAAAAAGAACTGCATTGGGACGCCTGGGTGGCTCAGTTGGTTGGGCTGCTGCCTTTGGCTCGGGTCATGACCCTGGGGTCCTGGGATTGAGTCCTGCCTTGGGCTCCTTGCTTGGCAGGGAGCTTGCTTCCTCTTCTCTCTCTGCCTGCCTCTCTGCCTGCTTGTGTGTACTCTCTCTCTCTGACAAATAAAATCTTAAAAAAAAAAAAAGAACTGTATTCTACTACTACTGAGTAGTAGAAAGAAAATCATTTGTTATATTCCTACATTAAACAGAATGACATTCAGATTTTGGTTATTTGGTTATTTGGGGTTTGCCATTGGACCAGACATTTGGAAGTTGGCAGCCAGGAGTTGAATGTGTGATAATAGTTCTGCTTGTGACGTGCAGCTCACTTAACTTCTGAGGACCTGTATGTAGTGGGGGTGGGGGTGGGGGTGGGAGATGATTGTGGCAAGGATTGATAGAAGTGGCTTATAAGGTCTCTTCTTGCCCAGACACACTTGGATTTGAACTTTCTGATCCATTCCAGAATGTCTTAAAGCAGAATAGTGTAGTGACAAAAAATGTAAGTGTGGGACTCAGTGTATTGGTTTAGATGCTTTTGGTTCAGGCAATCGAAATCTAAAGTCATTTGGTTTTATCAAAAAAGGGACTTACTGACTCATGTAACTAGAAAGTCCAGAAGCCGGTCAGGTTTTTCAGGTAGTGTCTGATCTAGAGATTCTTAATGTCTTCATAGATATGACTCCATTTGTCTGATTCTCTCTGCGCTGCTGTCCTCCGTGGGTAGCTTCATCCTCGAGGTAGCAAAGCAGCTGCAACACTTCAAGGCTTCATACCTGCTTATCACTGTAGTTCAGAACAAGAAAGAACATTTCCATCTTCAACCATCAAGGTCCTGGGCTTTACTCTGAATGGACCAATTACGTCATGTGCCCACTCTTCATCCAGTGACGGACCAGGGGACGCCGATCGGTTCAGGTCAACTAAGGCCCAAATCTAGAAGTTAGGGAAGGGGTGTCAGACCCACCCAAGCCACCCAAGCCACGGGGATACTGCATAGGAGGGCAGGATAGAAAGGATATGGAGAAGTTTGGCCATATTCTCCACGTTGCCCCTGATCAAATTCTGGCTCTGTTAGCTAGATGTTCTTGGAGAAGTTACCGAACTTTGCCAAGCATTGGTTTCCTCATCTCAGTTTTTCAATTAATGATGTATTAAAGAACATAATGTAATTCCTGGGACTCTGTAAGTGTCGCGAGGATGATGATGCTGGGGATGATTAGATTGAAGAGGGAGAGAGCAATGGCATTGACCCCAATTTAGGGAGCAGCCGAGTTACAGGAATGTTTGGTAGTTAGGAACACGCACACCTGCTTGATGAGGCTGCTGCCTGATCTGCTGCCTCATCCTGCTCTTCTCCATCTCTGCCCTTCTGTCCTGTGTAGGAATGCTTTCCTTCCTCTCCCCTGCCTCTAAATCTACCTCAAGGCACAGCCCAAGTGCTACTTTTTTTTTTTTTTTAAAGATTTTATTTTTTTGATAGAGACCTCACAAGCAGGCAGAGAGAGGGAAGGAAGCAGGCTCCCCGCTGAGCAGAGAGCCCGATGCGGGGCTCAATCCCAGGACCCTGAGATCATGACCTGAGACGAAGGCAGAGGCTTAACCCACTGAGCCACCAGGGTACCCTCCAAGTGCTACTTTTATAGTAGTTTAGGTCTGTGTTTGTGTAGACAGGTAACTGAGTCTCCCCCATGAGCAGGATCAGTAGATCCAAGTAGACCTAAGAGCTTAGGTCTGGATTAGACAGACCTGGTTTTGCGGCCGGGAAGCAGGATCACGTGGGAGAGTTATTCAGCCAGTTTCCTCATCTGTAAACAGGGTCTTCACAGGCCCTTCTTCAGAGAGTTGTGGAGAGAATGAAATAACGTACTGTATGGAAGGAGCTTAGCTCAGTGCTGACACAGAGCGAGTAATGCACCTTATCCTGGCCTCATGAGGTCACAGTCTGAGTTACAGTCTCTGAAGAAGTTACTGCCATGCTGGGCACGTGGTAGGTGCTGAGTAAACACTTGGCAGTGGGTTTTGTTGTTGTTGTTTTTTTAAGAATTTTTATTTATTTGAGAGCTAGAGTGCGAGTGAGGGGAGGGACCGGGGAGAGGGAGAGAATCTTATTTATTTATTTATTTGACAGACAGAGATCACAAGTAGGCAGAGAGGGAGGCAGAGAGGGAGGGGAAAAGCAGGTTCCTTGCTGAGCAGAGAGCCAGATGTAGGGCTCGATCCCAGGACTCTGGGATCATGACCTGAGCTGAAGGCAGAGGCTTTAACCCAGTGAGCCACCCAGGTGCCCCGAGGGAGAGAATTTAAGCAGACTCCCTGCTGAGTGTGGAGCCTGACAGGAGGCTTAATCTCACGACCCTGGGACTATGACCTGAGCTGAAACCAAGAGTGGGACCCTCCCGTGACTGAGCCACCCAGGCGTCCCCTTGCGAGTGGGTTTTGGGGAGCATGGGGGCTCTTTTTCCCCAACTGTCCCTTCACCCTGCTCCTAGCAACAACAAAGCAGCCCTTAAGCCTTGGCAAAGTCAATGTAGCAAAGTAGATGACGTGGAAGACGGAGTGAGTCTCTGGCAGGGAGATGGGGTGATAAGGAGCATGAGACACGGGTGACAGATAACACATAGAAGCAACAGGAAGCTAAAAGGAAACCAGCAAGAGGCTGTTCTGTGTTCCGCCCTCAGCCATCAAGTCCGGCTCTGCCCAGGTCGTTGTTTGTTTCAACTGGTGATAAAATGGGGGTGAACCAGTCCATGGGCTTCCCGCCTGTCACAGGACCCCACCTCGTGGGCTGCGGGGATGTGATGGAGGGACAGGGTCGCCAGGTAAGTGCTTCAGCTCCATCCCCTCACATCTCCCCCGAAGCTTCTGTGCCCTGTCAGTAGCCAACCTAACAGGTGTGGTTCTCTGAGTTAGAGCTGGATTTGCTGATAGAGCCCCCAGGTCTGTCTTTCCTGACCTTTTTCTTTCTCTTTCCCATTAGAAACCTCTCAGTAGCCAGAGATGGATTCTTTTGCCATCTAGGAGGAAGGCAGGGGCTCCAGCTCCAAAGGCAGCTCTCAGATCCCCTGCCCAGTCTTGAGAGCAGATGCCCAATCTGGAAAGGTTTCCAGTCTCGTCCCAACCTGAGGGTGTGAGGGGGGAGCAGTGGACCGTGTGCTTGTTGTCCTTTTACTCTCCAAACTGGGTAGGAAGACTTGCTCCTCCTCCTCTTCTCCTACCTTTATCCATTTTCCCTCCTGCTTTGGTTCTGGACTTTCCCTCCACCAGTTCCCAAGTGCTTCTCTGCCGGCCCTTGGACTCCCCCTCTCCCTTGGAAGAGGCACGTACTTCCTGTTGACCTGTCACCCACTCCCATGTGAAATGAGTGTGTTGCTGCTTCCTAAGGGCCAGCCTCGAGAACGGGTCTGGGTGACCTCAGATGCTGTCCCACCAGCATGAGGGCTAATCTCATTCCCAGGGCTCCTCCAGGCCTGGGCTCAGGGCCAGATTTAAATCTCTCTGATCCAAGCACTGAAAATATTTCAGTGTCCCCCAGATGTCATTGAAAATACAGTCGGCTATTTGAAATAACATAAGCCTTACATGTATGCTAAAAATAAAATTGCTGCTTTCCGGATTTTCTGGATGTAAAATTCAGGTATATGAATGGACGCTTAAGTGCCCCATTTTGCTGGCTTGCTTTGCTGGTAAGCCCACATACCCCGAGTGTGCCTGTTGAGAAATCTTACCAGGCTTGGGTTCTTGCTCTGAGCAGTTGCTCTCTTCTTTCCTACAGGGAAGCTTCTTTCGACTCTTCTACCCCTGCCAAGAGGCAGAAGAGACCCCGGAGCAGCCGCTTTGGATTCCCCGCTATGAGTACTACATGGGCCTGGCCAATTATCTGCGCTTTAACAAGCGCTGGGGGGGGTTGCTGTTCAGCTTGGCTGTGGGTAAGTGCTCCCCCCGCCACTCCACATTCCCAGCTTTTTAGTTCTGTTCCTGGGAGATCCCTAGGCAGGCATAGTACTGTAAAGCTGGCATCGTCCAGCCCTCTTGCAGTGGGACATGCATGAGCTGGTGTGGTGTGGAGAGTTAGGAGAGGATTACATACATTGGTTACAGAGCTATGTTGTCCTGGGTTCAAATCCACACTTCATCATTGAAAGTTTCTCCTTAGCTCTCCTCTCTCTGGGTAAAGTCATGTTGAATCATCCACTTCCCCCAAAGGCCCCACCATGAGGAACTCTAGTCAACTGCCTTGGCATCTCAGGGGTTTACCCCATAGTTGTTTGGTACTTCTTTGCATTTATCTTCCCATATTCTATCGTATTTGTACTTTCTAAGGAAGAAAGGGGGAAAGTAAAGGTGATTGATTGTCCTGGACTGCTCAGGGGTAAAAGGTGCTTCTCCAGTGAGGAGGGCACATGTCCCCACCCATGCCTTTGCCCAGACTGTCCCTGGGATTCCGGCTTCAGGGCAGCTGGAGATAATATAGGACCTGTCTCTGCTAGGATCTTGTCGCCTGCCTGTTAGCTGGAATGGCCCCTTTAAGACAAAGGACTCCGGATACCCTCTGATCATCTTCTCCCATGGCATGGGAGCCTTCAGGTAAGAGCTTCTGTCCCTCAGACCTTGTCATAACCCTTAACTCATGGCAGCTGCTGAGTCTTCACTTACTCTCAGAGGGCAGAGAGACAGACATTTCCATCTGCCAGCACTGGGTCCACCGTCCCATGAAGGCCGTCCCTAAGCCTCTGTCACCTGGTGGGGTCTTTCCAGGGTCTTCCCATCCTTCATGTCTCATGTTCCTGCATGGATAAATGAATAAGCAGACCTAATTGATTACATGTTTATATTATATTTAAAAATAAAAAAACATTTATAAATAAGCACTTCTAGCTCTCTTCCCATATAAACAGCACAGAAGTCTTAGAAGGAGCTGGAGTATTACAGCCAAACTCGTTCCCTCAGTGCCTGTGGAGGAACAGCTCTGCCATGGCGCCAACATAGTGGTGACACGGGCCCACTCCCTGCACGCCTGCAGTGCAGGGCCCAACCCGGGAGGCTGTGCCCCATGGGAGCGCAGCACAGCTGTAGAATTCTTGGGGCCTAGATATCCTCTGCGTGGTGTGTGAGGGTTCAGTTACGCCGGCACCTAGCAAGCGTGTACACACAGTGCTTGCTCTCTGCGTGGAGGACACAGGCTGGGGAACTGTAAGGTCTCTTTTACCAGACTTCGGGAAACTCTGCCTGATGTTTGTAAGGCAGTATCCATTCAGAGGTCTTCCTGTGGAGACTGATTTTCCCACCTTGCTGTGTTATGTAGCTTTTTTTTTTTTTTAAAGATTATTTATTTATTTGACAGGGATCACAAGTAGGCAGAGAGGCTGGCAGAAAGAGGGGGGGGAAGCGGGCTCCCTGCTGAGCAGAGAGCCCGATGTGGGGCTTGATCCCAGGACCCTGAGACCACGACCCTTGCCGAAGGCAGAGGCCTAACCCACTGAGCCACCCAGGTGCCCCTGTGTTAAGTAGCTTAATAACCATAATTCATATGTTGCTGTTTAACTTTGTTACTATTCTGTCTCTATGTTTATTATCAACATGTAAGTCTAGTTTATATCCTAGAGTGTCACACGTTGTAAATGTGTCTGTTTTTGCCTTCCCACTCCCCAAACCATTGTCCACACTGTAGCCAGGGAGATCTATTTGTTTTGTTTTTTATTTTTATTTTATTTTTTAATTTTTAAAAAAGATTTTATGTATTTATTTGACAGAGAGAGAGAGACAGTAAGAGAGGGAACACAAGCAGGGGAGCAGGGAGAGGGAGAAGCAGGCTCCCCACTGAGCAGTGACCCTGATGCAGTGCTCGATCCCAGGGCCATGGGATCATAACCTGAGCCGAAGGCAAGCACTTTAACAACTAAGCCACCCGGGGGGTCCCTTGTTTTGTTTTTTAAAGATTTATCCATTTATGTGAAGGAGAGGGAGACTGAGCATGAGCAGGGGAGGGGCAGAGGGAGAGGGAGCAAGAGAATCTCAAGCAGGCTCCCTGCTGAATGTGGACCCCGACGTGGGGCTTGTTCCCAGGACCCTGAAATCAATACCTGAGCTCAACCAGCTGGGCCATCCAGGCGCTCTGAGAGAGATCTGTTTTTTGTTTTTTGGTTTTTTTTTTTTTAAAGATTTTATTTATTTATTTGACAAGTAGGCAGAGAAGCAGGCAGAGAGAGAGGAGGAAGCAGGCTCCCTGCTAAGCAGAGAGCCCAATGTGGGGCTCGATCCCAGGACTCTGGGATTGTGACCTGAGCCTAAGGCAGAGGCTTTAACCCACTGAGCCACTCAGGCGCTACCCTAGGGAGATCTGTTTTAAAAGCAAATATGACCTTTAATTGCAATACCTAGAGCAGTGCTTGGCAGATAGTAGGTGCTCAGTAAATAGTTGTTGAATAAATGAATGGATATCGCTTCCCTACTTTGTCTCTACAGTAGCCCTTTGAACTTAATTTCAACTCCTCTCAGGGTCTTACCTGAATTTATGTCCCAGATAGTTTCCAGCCTTGTTTCTTACTACTTGCCCCACTCCAGCTCTCTAGACACACTGACCTTCTTTTACTTACATAAAGGCACTACGGTATTTTCTGCTTCAGATTTTTATCTGTTCTGTGCTTTGTGGCTGTTCCCTTTGCCTGGAATATTTGCTGTTCTGCCCCTCTCTTCCTCCCGTGCTCCCCACCCCTTCATCTTTGCCTGGCTAATTCCAGATCTCCCTCAAGGTCTTAGTTTGGATGTGGCTTTCTTAGGGACACCCATCCTGACCCCTGTATTATATTAGTTAAAGTTTTCCCATAATGTGCTTTCTTTTTATTTTTATTATTTTTTAAAATTTTTAAAAAGAGGGCGCCTGGGTGGCTCAGTGGTTAAAGCCTCTGCCTTCGGCTCAGGTCATGATCTCAGGGTCCTGGGATCGAGTCCCGCATCGGGCTCTCTGCTCAGCAGGGAGTCTGCCTCCTCCTCCTGTCTCTCTCTGCCTGCCTCTCTGCCTACTTGTAATCTGTCAAATAAATAAATTTAAAAAAAATTTTTTTTAAAGATTTTATTTATTTATTTGACGGAGAGGGATCACAAGTAGGCAGAGGGAGGGTGGGGAAGCAGGCTCCCTGCCGAGCAGAGAGCTGGATGGGGGGCTCGATCCCAGGACCCTGAGATCATGACCTGAGCCGAAGGCAGAGGCTTAACCCACTGAGCCACCCAGGTGTCTGCATAATGTGCTTTCATAAGATAACCTGTACTTTCCAGTACTTAACACAATTGTAGTGAATGAATTACACGTGATTATTCTTTAAGGTCTGTCTTTCCTACTAGATTGTAAGCTCCATGAAGGCAGGAACCATATCTGTCTTCTCTCTCTCCCGGTACCTAGGACAATACCTGGAAAGTAATAGTTTCCCAATGAATATTTATTAAGTGAGTGCAAGGGCTATGTTTTGCTAGGCTTTCATTCATTTAGCAAGTACACGGCATAAGAAGAAGGTGAGTCCTCTGGAGATAAGTCAAGGAATTGCATCCGCTTGGGGAGCCCGAACATGGTCTCTCGTAACTGTAGCCCGTGGCAGGAGAGTAAATGCAGAGATGAGGCCGTAAGGCAAGTGGATGGTTTTCAGTGTCGCTTTCTTATTCAGTAAATTTAGTACCTGCCATTTGCTGGGCCTGTGCTGGGGTTGTTTACTCATTAGTGAGTAAGATAGAGTCCCTTCCGTCAGAAGGACTGTAGTCTAGCAGGAAAAAGAAGTCAGAAACATTCTCTCCTAAGCTCACAGGTATTTATACAGAGAGCAGGTGAGCACATGACTTTGGAGAGTGGTCTTTTAAGAATCTGTATTGAGACTTCGCACGTCAATCGACCTGGGTGACCCAGTTATAAGTATTCTTCATTCGTCAGAATGAAACTCCAAGCCAAAGGGCAGGGAGGGAGAGGGACCTGGTTTCCTCCCGTTGCACAAGTGGTTAATTCAGGATCTGAAATCCTTCCAAACCTATGTGTTCCCACCCCAGGGAGCAGTATGTGCATTTAAACGTTCCCTGCTTGCAATGTGCTATTGTTCCTTTGGTTTCCACACAGTCCTGTGAGGTAGGCGGTGGGGGTGTGTATCTTACAGATGACCAAACAGGCTCTGAAGGGCGGGCTTGCTGAAGGTTACACAGTCTGAACTGGGAAGGGATCAGAGATCTCTCTGGGTCTGCCTCCCTTGGAAAAGTGAGAGAAGGTGAAAGGAAATGTAATGTCTGTGCTTCCTGACTTTTCTGAATCAGTTAAGATCCAGGCAAATTGTAATAATAGAAAAACCACCAACAGTAGTGGCCTAAGCAATAGGAAATGTGTTTCTTGCTCAGCTCAAAGAAAGCTAGTGGTAGACAGAGATGATATGGTACTTCCACAGAGTTACCGGAGAACCAGACTTCTTTTATCATGCTCTGCCCCATGTGGCTTCCATTTCTAAGGCTGTCTAATGACGTCAGGGTGCTGCTGTAGCTCCTGCCATTCATCTACATTCCAGGCAATAGGAAGGGAGAACTCTCCTGAGACCTTTTTTTTTTTCTTGAAAGTTCTATCCAGCAGCATCGGTTACATCCCAATGACTAGAACTGCTCTGTTCATTTTAGTAGCTTCTAGCGACATGTGGGTGTTGAACGTAGCAAATATGGCTGGTGTAAACTGAGATGTACTGAATTATAAGATACTGGATTTCAAAGACTTCATATGGGATAAAAGAGCTTAATAAAATATTTCATTAATTCCACATTTCTTTTTTAAAGTAATCTCTATACCCAACGTTGGTCTCAAACTCATGACCCTGAGATCAAGAATCAGATGCTCTACCGACTGAGCCAGCCAGGCACCCCTAATTCAGACATTTTGATTATATGTTAAAATGATAATGTTTTGGCTCTGTTAAATTAAATAAAATATATTATTTAAATTAATTCCACTTTTTTAACTTTAAAAAATATATCTACTAGAGAATTTTAATTACTTACGAGGGCAGCATTATATTTCTGTTGCTGGGCTGGAACTTAATCACATAAATAAACCTGGCTACAAGGGAGGCTGCAGATGTCGTACTGATGGCTGTATCTTCAGCTGATAATCAGATTCTGCTACTAAGGAGGACAGAAAAATAAGTGTTTAGGCAGTTGACAGTGTCTGCCATATTCCTTTTTTTCTAGGAAGTTGGAAGCTGGACAGATTGACGTGCTAAATTATAGGTGCATATTTGCATATTACAGAAAGGGCCAGAGTGCCTGTCTCCGGGGATCTGACCGGCTAATTTGGGAGACCTACAAGAATATGTAGACAATAAAAATGCAATTGTTGGAGTAGCCAGACTATATTGGGGGTGGGTGGAGGAGAGGAGTCAGGGTCCATATGGGCTTGAAAACACCATGGATGGATTTACACATGGTTCTTGGAGCCCTGGGGAGACGAGTGCTCTGCTAACCAGAGAAAGCACCTTGAGGAGGGAGGGCTGCTGCAGGTGAAACTTCCTCTCTTCAGTCTTTTGAGATGGTCACCAGCAGAGCATGGTTGGAATGGGGGCTGCAGGGGGCCATTCTTCTGAGTGCTCCTCTCCTCTCTCGCATCTCTAGGACGCTGTATTCAGCCTTCTGCATGGAGCTCGCCTCCCACGGCTTTGTGGTTGCTGTCCCAGAGCACAGGTGAGGGGTGAAGGACATAATGAACTCTTGGATCGGCTGCCACCAGTGGGCTGGGATAGAGGCTAGTCCCTTACCCATATATTATTTCTAATCTTCACAATGACCATGCAAGGCAGGTATTCTACTCATTTTCAAGACAAGGAAACCAAAGTTCAGAGGTTCACTTGCTGGAAGGGACACAGCTGAGTTGGGGCCCAAGTCCAAGTCAGTCTTTAAAATCAGTGTTTTTTTCTTTTTTTTTTTTTTTAAGATTTTATTTATTTATTTGACAGAGAGAAATCACAAGCAGGCAGAGAGGCAGGCAGAGAGAGAGGAGGAAGCAGGCTCCCTGCTGAGCGGAAAGCCCGATGCGGGGCTTGAACCCAGGACTTGGGATCATGACCTGAGCTGAAGGCAGCGGCTCAACCCACTGAGCCACCCAGGCGCCCCAAAATCAGTGTTTTTTTCTACTCTCCTGTGTATGGCCCCAGATCTTTCTTCCTGCTAGCCAAAAGATGACCTAGAGTGTCTTGGCGGAAATGGAGGATTTGGCAAAGGGGAAAAGTAAGCTCAAGGGCATCCTCTAGTTTCTCCAGTGGCACGTGTATTTCAGGGATGGGTCCGCCGCGACCACCTGTTTCTGCAAGCAGGCCCCGGGGGAGAACCAGCAAACTCCCGAGCCACTGGAGGAAGAATGGATCCCTTACTGTCAGATTGAGGAAGGGGAGAAGGAGTTCCATGTCCGGAATTGCCAGGTAGGCTGTGCTTGTGTTGGGGTAGGAGAGTTAATAAGCCTGTCCTCTTGACACTAACAGTCCCTAAGAAGACTGAACTAAGAAGACTTTGACCTTCTGTCCTAAAATCTCACTCAGAGTGAGTCTGAGCTTGCCATCGCAGAGAAAGGGGGTAGTAATCAAGACTCTTCACAATTGCAGGTGACAGAAACTTAATTTAATCTTGGTAGGCAAACCAGAGAATTGACTGGCTTATACAGGCTGCATGTAAGGGGCGGGACCACTGGAGCCCGACCGATACCATCAGGATGTTTTTTCCTTCTCTGTCTCCTCTGCTGGTTGGTCTTATCTGCAGACTGGCTTAGAACCACGAGGTTAAAACCACAGCTCTGGACAGACTGAGTTTGCATATACCTGGCCTCACCACCAGAGAGAATAGGGCTCCTTGGAGGGTCATCCCCCAGTCATCACACCTGCCTCAGGCTGCAGAATGAAAAATCCTGGAGGGAGGCTCCTGGGCCCAGGAGAAGTACCCAAATGGGAAATTTTCATCAGAAATAGGTCAACAGATTTGAGGGGGTCACAGTCCTCAAAAGTCAGGGGTAGTGGCTGAATTGGGGGCAGGTAAGCGCTAGGCAGACGAAAACAATAGATGTGTGCTATAAATAGGCAAATAGAATCCAGTACTGGATTGATTCAAAAAAACACTCATTTCTTTTGTGTTCAGGGTGCTTTTCTATGTGTTGTCTTATTGGGTCCTCCTGACGCCCCATGGGGAGGGGGGCAGAGTGTGAAGGGCCGTGTTGACGCCAGTGGACTATTAGGTGGCGCTTGCGTGAGCTGCTGGGAGGTTGCTGAGCCCTTCTCAGGCCGTGGAGCCCACGGTGCTTGCTGAGCACTAGGTGGGCACACTCTCCCCACACCCTCCCTCGGCTCTTTCAGAGAGTGAGTTTCTTGCCGAACGGTTGTGCCGTGTTCTCTTCCCGCCCCCCCACGACTCTGTGTTGCAGGTGCATCAGAGGGTGAACGAGTGTACCCAGGTGTTGAGGATCCTGCAAGAGGTCACTGCTGGGCAGATCGTCCTCAATATCTTGCCCGACGGGCTGGATCTGATGACCTTGAAGGTATGGCAGCAATTGGTGTCACCTGGAGCACATGTGTTCATCAGGACCTTGGGGTCTGTTCTGTTACACATAACAAAAACCTAAATCATTGGCTTAAACCAGAAGAGAATTTGTTGGCTCCGATAAGTGAAGAAGACCAAACGCAGACTGGCTTTAGGCCAGCGTAGCGAGATCCAGGGTCTCAGACATTGTCATCCAGGCTCTGGCACTGTCTCTTCTTCTCCTGGCTCCCTTCCACTCCACGTGTGGGCTTCATTCTCACCGGACTCTCTCCATTAGGCAGGAACCCTGGTTGCTGGCAGCCCAAGCCTATATTTCAATGCAGCTTCAAATTTAAAAGGAAAAGAGATTCTCATGGCTTCCACTGTTCTGAGAAGGCTGTGGCCCTGCTTGGGTTACATGTCCCTTCCGGACCAGTCACTGTACCAGAGGGACAGGGTGTTCTGATTGGCCTGCCTACGTTATACACCCACTTCTGGGTCAGGGGAACCTGAGCGCCAGGACTGGCATCCCTACGGGGCCACGTGGATAAGGGAAAGATGTCTCGTTCCCCAAAGGAAGGGCTGTTGAGCAACAAACAACCTGTGTTCTTTTCTAATTCTTTCCTTTGAGGGAATCCCAAAAATCCTTCCAGGAGGATAGAAACTGCCCCAGCTATGGAATCTGGTTCCTATGCAGATACATTCCGAGCAACCACCCCCATCTTTCCCACCTGAGTTCAAAAGTAGCTCAGGCTCTATTTAGAGAACCAAGAAATCACACAAAAGCATAAAGAAAAAAAGCTTTTCTTTTTCCATGTTGACGTTTGTCTTTCCAGTTCCTTCAAAACGCGTAACACATATGTTAATGTTTTTAAAAACAATAATGTTATTATTTAATACGTGCTGTTTTGTGGCCCTTTTTTTCACTTAGCATACTAGTCTGAATGTCTTCCTATGCCGGTTAATATTTTTCTATGGCATGATTTTTTGATAGCCATGTAGTATGCCATTGCACAAATGAGAATGGGGTGTGTGTGTGTGTGTTTGTGTATGTACATACATACATACATACATATATATAAATTAACAACTACTGTTGTGTGAGTACTTAAAATGATAAGAGCCCCTTACAGAAACTTACGCAGCAAGCATTATTAGCTCTTTACATAAAAAGAAACCAAGGATCAAAGACGCTAAGAATCCACCCAAGGTTACACAGTCAAGTAAGTGGTAGAGTCAGACTTCAAACTGGGGCCTTTTGATCCCAAAGCCTGTGCTGTGTGCCCCACAGACTTACTAGCAAATGCCTTTTAAAGGCTCTGGTCGAGTCAAGGCCATCCAGGGCACGGTATCTGCCTGGAGGGCAGCTGGGAGCCGACATCTGAAGCACTTCTCCAGCAGATCGCTGTGTGCTGCTGGCCCCTAGCAGACAGACAGGGTTCCGGTCACTGAAGTGCAGGGTTGCGTGCCTGTGAGCCTGCGACAGGCCTTGGGCAGGCTGGAGTTGAGTTGGATTATCATTCGGAGAAAGACGGCATAAAAACAGCTAAGAACATTTTCACCTAGCAGAGTAAGTTCTAAAAATTGATTACTTACTCTTGTTGGCAAAGCTCTGGAGAAGTAGATACTGTGTTGGGTTGCCCGTGAGAGTACAGATTGCCCCACGCAGAGCAGTTTGGCAATAGCTATCAGCAGTACAAACGGGCATATTCTTTGACCTAGCGATGTCCAGTTCTAGGAATGGATTCTGTAGATATCTGCACGTGCAGCTTGATAATATGTACAAGGTTATTCATTCCACTGCTGTTGGTCATGGCAAAAGACTGCTCATATCCTAAGTGTTCTCCAGTAAGGGAAGTAGTAGAAAAGATTATGGGATAATGGATATTAGTTTTGGTAATGCTAATTGCTGTAACTCCCAAGTCCCAGATCTCAGTAGCTTAATGCAATACAAACTTACTTCTCTCCCACGCAAAGTTGCAAACAGGTGCTCCTCTTGCAAGGGGTGACTTAGGGATCCAGGTTCCTTTTAGCTTATAGCTCTACCCTCTTCCACTTGTGAGACACAAGGCCACTGTGTGCATTAAGCCAGGAGCGGGGAAGGGCATGGAGGTTTGTACAAAACACTTTTTTATGGGCCAGGCCTGGAAGTGGAGATACCGCTTTCATGCTCCTCCTGTTGGCTGGAACTCAGTCCCAAGGCCATGTCCAGCTGCTGGGAAACAGAGTCCAGCTGTATGTTCAGAAAGAAGAGAAACAGATTTGGTGATCAGCCAGCCGTCTACGCCATGGGGAAACCAGATGTAGTTATAAAAAAAGGATAAGGAAGGTCTTTCTGTAACTAATATTATTATGCACAAAGGTAAGTTTTGTGTAAAGAGTGGGGACGTAGAGATTCGCATTTACCTGTGTGTGCATTAGTTCTCCATTAGCTCTCCATTAGCTCTCCAAAGACACTGAAGAAACTGACCCATTTGGGGATACGTGTTGGGCCACTATGTGGAAAGGGAATGTGGTATGTGGGTGACTTATTTATATGCTCCTGATTTTCTGTATATATAAATATATTAACCTATGAAAAAAAGCAGAAGTGGCCATCAACCAAGTTGTTGGTCTGAAGGTACTAAGCAAAGGGAGAGAATTTAAGTACAGAGCCTCAGGGTGGAAACTGGGGAGAGCAGAGGAGAGCACGGGTTCAGGGCAGAGCCTCGACCACAAAGGCTAGAGAGATTTCCCGAACCCCTCGGCAGGCAGCTGCAGTGGCTTCTTACATAACCGTGCCCTAGAGGCTTCTGGGGACAACTTGAAATAGATATTTGCAGAGCAGGAAGAGCAAGCCGACTCATTCTGCCCGATCAAAGTCAGGACAGATACCCAGAGGAAGTAGAAGCTGGCTTTGTTTCTACACAAGCAGCCCTTGCCTTCAGAGCGACATGGAAGAAGCAGTAGCTTTCCGTTCTGTCCCCTACTTGGCTCCTGTGTCACCCTTTGGTCTGGCTGTAAGGCAGGGATCTAGGGGTTGGAGACGGGTCTCGTTCCTAACGTGCTCGCACGGATGGATCTGTGTGGAATCCATCATTTAGGCCCAGTCATTTCTTCACATATATTTAGCTGTCTTCCTGGTCCAGGCGTCACAGGTGGTATGCTTACAAAAATGAAGATGAGGGGCTCCTGGGTGGCTCAGTGGGTTAAAGCCTCTGCCTTCGGCTCAGGTCATGATCCCAGGGTCCTGGGATCGAGCCCCACATCAGGCTCTCTGCTCAGCAGGGAGCCTGCTTCCCCCTCTCTCTCTGCCTGCCTCTCTGCCTACTTGTGATCTCTGTTAAATAAATAAATAAAATCTTTAAAAAAAAAAAACAACAAAGATGAAGAGCATAATTTTCAGAATTCCTGACTGCAGGAAGTTGTCTGGTCTGGGGATTGGCTGACTGGCCGCTCTCCGTTGGGCACGAGGTTCCTGCCCTACAGGTGGGACCTCACCTGCTGTACAGTGCTTCTGCCTCATTGTCTCACTCTCTGCTTCCTGTCTCTGAAGAATTCCTGGAAAAGCAGCCCCACATTTCTGATTTGGTTCAGTTCTCTGCTTTCCTCAGGGCAGCATCAACATGAGCCGCGTGGCTGTGATGGGACATTCATTTGGCGGGGCCACAGCTGTCTTGGCTTTGGCCAAGGAGACCCAGTTTCGGTGAGTGTCCTAGCGACGCTGCTGTGAGCTCTGCGCACTGTTCTGTCATTCAGCAAGTATTTGTCACAAGAGTGTTATGTGCTAGGCCTTGGTTTGGGAGGTGGCAAACAAGAAAATAAGGTCTCTGATTTCATGGAATTATGTTATTGTGGGAGGAGACGGACAAGTAAACAAGCTAACAGCCAAATCCCCAGCATTCAGGTGCAGTGAAGAAAATAAACGAGGCTGATAGGCCAGAGTAATTTGAGGCTTCCTTCGGAAAGTGACGTAAGCCAAGACTTCAGAAGCCAACCGTGTGAAGGTCTAGGGAAGGATCATTCTAGGCAGAGGGAACAGGTCATGCAAAGGCCCTGAGGTAGAAGGAAGCTTGCGGTGTCAGTGTAGGAATGGCACAGTGAGTGAGGGGGAAGTGGTTCAAGATAATGATCAGAGAGATAAACAGGCTAGATCACACGGCCTTTTGGCCAGAGTGAAGAGAGTTCAATTTTATTCCAAGTACGATGGGAAACCATTAAGGGTTTTAAGCAGAGAAAAATATTTTAAGTTTTTATTTATTCATTTAACTAATCACTACACCCAGCGTGGGGCTCAAACTCACAACCCCGAGATCAAGAGTTGCATATTCTTCCAACTGAGCCAGGCAGGCGCCCTGAGAAAAGTCTTACTTACGTGTTAAAGTATTAAGAATACAGTGCTGGGACGCCTGGGTGGCTCAGTTGGTTGGACGACTGCCTTCGGCTCGGGTCATGATCCCGGAGTTCCGGGATCGAGTCCCGCATTGGGCTCTCAGCTCCATGGGGAGTCTGCTTCTCCCTCTGACCTTCTCCTCGCTCATGCTCTCTCTCACTGTCTCTCTCTCAAATAAATAAATAAAATCTTAAAAAAAAAAAAAAAGAATACAGTGCTGATAGTTCCAGGAAAAATCAGTGGATTAAGTGTCCAACTTGATCTCAGCCCAAGTCTTGACTCAGGGTCCTGAGTTCAAGCCCTGTGTTGGGTTCCACACTAGGTGTGGAGCCTACTTTAAAAAAAAAAAAAAAAGAATTAAAAATTAAAAAAAAAAGATCCCTCTGGCTACTGTATGAAGAGTAGATCATTGCAGGACAAGACTGAAAACCAAGAGGCCAGTTAGAGGAAGGCTATTTCAGAGTCAAGGTCAGAGATGATGGATTGGCATTCGGATGGAGGTGTCAGGATGGAGAGATGCAAATTGAGTCAGGATGTTTTAGAATTTGAGTGGGGGAGATAATTGTCCTTTATTGAGATGGAGAGGACTGGAGGAACTCTGGGTGGGGGAGAGGAGCTAATCTTAGGGCCTTAGTTTTTCCCCAGGGCACACAGATTGCTGGACATACTGGCCATGTCTTTGAGCTGTGGCACCACAGAGGCTTTTCCTGACCTCCTGTACTGTGCACACTGTGGGCTCACATAGCTCCTCATGCAGTCAGGGCACTAAGCTCTATTTTGTTCCATTGTCTGTTCTGTCTCCCCTTGCTCCTTAAGATCAAGAACTGAGTTATGTGTCTCTGTATCCACAGCATGGGGCTAAGCACATAGTAGGTACTCAATGAATGTTGAATGAATGGCCTTTGAGTAACCCAGGTCAGCTGCCTGAGAGTAGACCCGGGAAAAGGTCTGATCCTTGCTGTCAGGGACTTTAAAATCTAGAAGGATCTGGGGTCTCTAGCTGGCTCATTGAGTAGAGCATCCAATTCTTGACCTCAGAGTTGTGAATTCAAGTCCTGTGTTGGGCATGGAGCCTATTCTAAAATAAATATAAACAAACCAACAAAACCTAAAAGCATCTTTGGTGACAGGTAAAAGGGACGTCTCTCCAAGATCCCAACTAAAGCATCTGGGGGTACCCCCTTCCTGGCTTTCTGAGCCTTCGTCCCACTGAAGGGAAGAACCCTGTCCCTCCCCCACTGGCCTGAGTATTCTTGCCTGGGTTTCTGCACAGCAGTTCCAAATGTCTGGTCCTGTCGCAGGTGTGCTGTGGCTCTGGACGCTTGGATGTTTCCTCTGGAACATGACTTTTACCCCAAAGCCCGAGGCCCTGTGTTCTTTATCAATGCTGAGAAATTCCAGACAGTGGAAAGTGTCAACTTGATGAAGAAGATATGTGCCCAGCACGAACAGTCCAGGATCATAACTGTCCTGTGAGTAAGCCCCTGGGTCTTGATCAGGATCCCCAGTGTCCTCTCTGTTTGCTACTTGGTGATGGCTCTCTTAATTTCTTGTAAATTATCTGTAAGTTCTACCCATTAACACAATACTTAAATACTTCCTGAAATGCAAAGTGTTAATTACTTTAGGATTTCCGGTCTGTCCTCCTTCATCTAGCTCTACCTACGGCAATTCCTTTACTACTTTATATGACCCGATGATGTGATTTACCTGTTGCTTCTGGAAGGAGAGTATTGTCGGATTGTGAGTTGGAGAGGGAAAGTATGGGTCGATGGACTTTAGAGATCTCTAACCTCTTTGGGAATTTTATTGAGTCTTTTGAAGAGTGTAAATACAACAGACCCTTGACATTCACAAGGTAGACTTTTGGAGACTTTGAATACCTCAATTCAGATATCGTCCATAAACCATCTATATTCTCCCCAAGAGAAACCACATTCACTTCCATTACTAGCATCATCAGGTGGTTTTCTCTTGGGAGCCACTTATCACAGAAAGAAAATTTTGAATGACCTTCAGATCCGTACCATGGATCAGAAGTGGCACAGAATTCAGGTGCAGGGCTAAGGGCCCATGGACAAGTCTCCCAACTTGCTTCTGCCCTGCACTCGAGCCTAACAGAGCCTGACCACATATGCCTCAAGGGCCCCAGGTCCTAGTTCAGCAAAACAACAACGAACTACATGTCCCAGGTTTCTGGAATCACTCGGGTAGTTGAAATCCTGACTCCAAAGCCCTGGAATGCTGGGAGTCCCGTAGTCAGTACTTCTTCCATGCTTCTCTTGGCTAGGCTGTCTTCCTTAGGGCCAGTGCTCCCCTGTCCTTCGGATCTCATGGCTGCAGGGGACTGCTTGACAATTTCCCCAGCCAGTCAGATGGAGGATAATAGTGACCTCTGGAGGGAAAGGAGGTGAGAGCAGTTGGCAAGGAGAACCCAAGGGCGATCACACTGTATTCTTAAACCGAGTGTTGGGTACCCAAGTGTCCATTATATTATTCTTTCCACTTTTTCATCTGCCTTAAACAACACATTTTAAAAAACAAGTCGGGTTTTCTGCATGATGTCAACTAAAGTTTAGCGTTTAGATTTTCTTCCCTCATTGAATTGACTAGTAAATACTTAGCTGTGAGTCATAGCCCAAAGTGAACCTAGTGGGAATTTCACTTTTGAATTAAATGCGTTTGATAGCTAGGAACTTAAATTCTAATCCAAAAGCCCTCTTTTATAGGTGTTTGCCCTTACTTTTTTGATTACTTCAATAAAGGCAGGTGATTCCTTCTCCTGTTTACTTTGTGGCACTATTCTGATGAAGAAGGAGCCGATATGTATTGTGACTATTCAAACATCACCAGGGAAAAGCCACAGTGGTTTATAATGACAGTGGAATGGCAGGTACGGCAGGCCTTGCCTCCTCGCTGCCTCGCCCTGCACCTGCCCTACTCTACTTAACTCAGCCTTTCTCGGCACTGTTAGACGTGGTCTGGGGGTTGAGGCAGCTTTGAAGCCAGACACACCTGCATTTAAGTCCTAGTTCTCTTCCTTCCTGGCTGTGTGACCTTGGGCAGATCATTTCCTCTGATTCTGTCCAAAGGAAAATGCTTCCCTTCCGAGACTGTGGTGAAAACTCAGAGGTGGTGCAGATAAAGCCCCTTGCCCATGGTAGGTGCTTAGCAAATATTCGTGTGCTCTCACCTCCAGACCTGTACCAGTTACTCATTTCTCTTTGCCTCTAGTGGTTCTGTTCATCGGAGTCAAACCGACTTTGCTTTTGTGGCTGGTAACTGGATCGGTAAACTCTTCTCCACGCAAACTCGTGGGAGCTTGGACCCGTATGAAGGTCAGGAGGTTATGGTGAGGGCCATGTTGGCCTTCCTGCAGAAGCACCTAGGTAAGTAGAGAACTGGGGTTTGTGGGCAGCCCTGGGGGTCCCTTAGATTTCCTTACCCAGTGGCCTATCCTGACATGTCCCAGGTCAGGCAGATATATGGCAAAAGGAAAAATCTGAGTGAAGGAGAGAGTTGTATAGAGTTGCAGACAGAATGCTTAGCTGTAAGTTTGCAGACCCTAACTCTTGTCTCTTACTCTTCGAATGACCTCAGCCTAGTCATTTTACTTCTGAGCCTCGGTTTCCTCACTGTAAATGGCACTTTCACCTCTCTCTCTCTCTCTTCCATTACCTGTGTCCTAACTCATTCTCACTCCCCTCACCTGTACTGCAGAGGAGGTTATGATGCCACATGGGCTAAGTTTGTAGACATACTTTAAACAAAACAAAGCGTGGAAAGCTTATGACCAGTGTCATCCATCACTGACCAGCTAAGTGGCAAGGCCTGTAGAGGTCTTTGGTGCAGGGGACGTCTCCTCTCCCTTCGTCCCACCACACAGTCAGGCAGCATGGAGGGTGCACCACTACGAGGGTCAGCCCCCTCTGCCTCTCCATTTTCAGACTGATATTCTAGTTAGGCTCCTTTTGGTTATGAGGACTGGAGATTCCATCATTTACCTTGAGAAAAAAAGGAGAGTACCCCTGAAAGTATACCTGGCCACGTGGGAAGTGAAGAGTTAGGGGAACCGAGGTAGCTTAGCAGGACTGACTGCTCTCTCTGGTCTCTTTCGTGGGCTCAGTCTCTCTGTCTCTTCTTCTAATAACATCTGTTTCTCTTACCTCTGGTCTATTTTCTTCTTTTCTACTCTGGTTTTTCTCTTGCTGATAGCATCTCCTTATTCATAGGTAACTATGTTCCTCATAGCTTCGGTCAGCTCAAACCACTCACGGCTTGGTCTCCCTACTTCGTGGCATCCTTTTCCTCTGTGGCTCTCGGTCCTCACTGCCATATTTTCTTGGGTTTCTTCGTCCAGATTCCCAAGAGAGACAGCTTGATCTCCCAGCTCACCTTTACTTAGCAGTATGTTGTAGGCCAGTGCCCCACTGAGGCCTGGAGCTCTCTTGACCAATGTCCTTTTCTAATCCAGCCAGCATAGAGGAGGCGAGGGGCTGGGTGGCTCAGTCGGTTAAGCATCTGCCTTCGGCTGAGGTCATGATCTCAGCTTCTTGGGATGGAGCCCCGCATCGGGCTGTCTGCTTAGCGGTGAGTCTGCTTCTCCCTCTCCCTCTGATCTCTCTTGCTTTCACACTCTCTCAAATAAATAAAATCTTAAAAAAAAAAAAAAAAAGAAAGAATGGAGGCAGCTACCACTGTGTGCCTCAGACTGATCCCTCAGCGGTGTTGTGCACAGAGCAGTTTCCTTCAGAAGGGAGCCAGGCCACCCCGAGTGTCCAGGGTCACCTCACTCTAGCCTAAGACCGAGATCTGATCCTTTCTGACTCCTCTCTGCTTGGCCTAGTCATCCCCTCGAGGGCCACCCATCGAAGCTGCAGACCCTTTGCACGTGGCAGCTGTTCAGGTACTCAAAGTCCCCAGTGGTGTCTTCTCTGCGTTTTCTGTTCGGTAAGCTCGATGTCCATGGTACTTCCACCTGTTCCCCATGCAGTTCCCCATGTCGCCATTTATTATCCTCTTTGGATGCACTGTTTGTCAGGGTGCCTTTTGATGTGCGATGCCCTGACTTGAACCTGACATGCTGGATGTGGTACATAGAGCAGGACGGTCACCTCTATGCTCTGGACACTAGACGTCTAGTTGCATGGCCTGAGTGCCTAACAAATTTGGTGTGAATTCACTTTGCTTTCTTTTTTTTTTTTTCCCCCTTGGTGTATTTATTTATTTATTTATTTTAATTTTATTTTTTATAAACATATAATATATTTTTATCCCCAGGGGTACAGGTCTGTGAATCGCCACGTTTACACACTTCACAGCACTCACCATAGCACATACCCTCCCCAATGTCCATAATCCCATCCCCCCTCTCCCAACCCCCCGTGAAGGGCAGAGGGAGAAGCAGACTCGCTGCTGAGCAGGGAGCCCGGTGTGGGACTCGATCCCAGGATCCTGGGATTCGTGACCTGAGCTGAAGGCAGATGCTTAACCAACTGAACCACCCAGGTGCCCACGGATTCAGTTTGCTTTTAAAATATATTTGTTCTGTTATGAATGTATTGATTCTCTTAACCGGAATTTACATATCTACGTACATGTTCATTTCATCTTGCTCCTGTCAGCCATGATGCCCCCTGGGTTTAGAGACCTTAGGGTTAATACTTTAAAGCAGCGCCCTATCACCGCATGGGAGAGGGAATGGATCCGTGACCCTAGACTGCAGTGGGGACTGACTACATGGTCCTCGGCCCACTCTCCCTGGTCACTGTTAGCATCATGTCATTAGCTTTAAAGAGTGAAAGTTGGCAGGGGAGGCCACAGTGGCATGATCTGGCTGCCTTTAGAAGTGGTATCTGTTGAGCTAAGATGCTCATTACTGGAGACCAACAGAAGAGCTGGGAAGGAGAGTCTTAGACCATAGGGAGATTATCCAGAACTTGCTTTATGCCAGGCCTTCACTAAGTACTCAGATTCACCATCACATGTAATCCCAAAGATGGCCCTCTCTGGTAGGTACTCGTTTCATTAAGGCCATTTTATAGATGAAGAAATGTAGCTTTGGAAATTTAAGTAATTTGTCCGCAGTTATCTGGTTATGAAGTGGCAAGGCCAAAATGCACCTAAATTGCCTGTTCCAAAGCCCACATACTTAGCTGATGCCCTGTCCTGCCAGCGACTCCAATGACCAAGGTGTAGCCTCAGTCTTGAGGAGACACAGAGAGCAGGCACCAAACTGATGGAAGGGAAAGGACAGCCAGAAGAGGAGGATCCCCAGACAAAGTGATGCGTGTCTTTAACCTTAACAGATGAGTCTGGTTCACCAGGGAAGGGGCCCAGGTCTTGTAAACAGAAGGCACAGAGGCTTGTGTGGTTGGTTTGGAGAAACTGGGTTTAGTGTGTCTGGCGCCCAGGAGAGTGAATTGGCAGAACTTAAAGGCAGAGAAGTGGGCAGAAGCCAGGTGTAAAAGCCACGGATTTGCTGAAATGAGTGTGGATTTTAGTCCATTGGCAAGGGAGTGTCATGAGTAGACGTGTGTGGGCCGTCCGGCTGCATCATGGATGACGGGCGGTGGGCCTGTCTAAGAGGCTGAGGGTCCCACTCCGAGGCTCTGGTGTCACTAGGCGAGAAGAGATGGGACAGAGTCTGAAAAGGCAAAGCCTCTCCGTTTGGGGCAATTAGCTTTGCAAAGAGAGAAAAGCATTTTGGTGGCCACATGGTGCATGTCACACAGGAAACCAAAATGGGTTGCAGCGAGCTGTACCTCTCCCCGCTCCTAAAAATGCCTCTGGGAGCGCATCTGCCACTGACCCAGGGATGTTCCTTCTCTTTTATTAAGAAGATCGGTGCTTCTGTCCTATGAGTTGTAGGCAGCTTCTCTCTCCACTCTTCCACTCTCCCTTCTCCTTTCTCTGCAGACCTCTGACACCCTCCCCTCCCCTGTCTCTGAGCTGATAAACTTGGCCTCCCGGCTCACTGAGAGAATGGAAGTAGCCGATACTTCCTCGAAATCCCAGCACCTCATCCACCCACCTTTGTGTGGTGCTCTGCTCCATGCCTGGCTACTAGCTCCCAGTCCGTTCTCTAAGGCCAGCCCTACTACCCGCACACCACGTTCCCTTCTCTCCCCCGTGGGTTCAAGGTGATTGTGACAACAGGTTTTTCCTTTTATCTGCAGACGTCAATCTGCCCCTCTTGACCTGGTTCATTTCACCCTGAGATTTCTCTCTCTCTCTTATTTTTAAAGATATTATTTATTTATTTGGGAGAGAGAGGGAGAGAGGGAGAGAGAGACGCAGCACAAGTAGGGGGAGAGGAAGGAGAGGGAGAAGCAGACTCCCCGCTGAGCAGGGAGCCTGATGCAGGACTCAATCCCAGGAGCTTGGGCTCATGACCTGAGCCGAAGGCAGATGCTTAACCAACTGAGCCGCCCAGGTGCCCCTCACCCTGAAATTTCTCTTAAAAGATACCTACTTGACCCCACTTTCCCCTCCAGTTAGCGCCCCATTTCCATGTTCCTCCTAACAAAACTCCTTGAAAGAATGTCCGTCTTTACTTTCTCTGGCTCTTCTCTCCACATTCTCTCTAAACCCACTCTAGTCAGGCATTTGCATCCCAGTTCCCTGTGACAACTGCTCTTGTCAACATGGCCAGTGACCGTCACAGCCCTCAGCCCGGTGGCAAGTTCTCCTTCCTCATCTGCTGCATGCTCAGCAGCTTCTGAGAGAGCTGGTGATGCCCTCCTCCGTGAAACCCCATGTTTGCTTCCAGAATACCCCACTGTGGGTGTTCTCCTGTCTGGACGTCTGCTCCTCCTCAGTCTGCGTTACTGCTTCTGGGGCTCAGGGCTTGGACCTTGTCTCTGTATCCCCTCACGTTATCTATCCACTCTCGTGGGTAAGTCTCAGGCTGACAACACCCCACTTTATGTCTCCAGTTCGATCTCTCGAGCATCAGATCTGTATAACCCACCACTCAGGGCTTCTCCACCCAGTAGACATCCCCAACAAAACCCGATTCCGAGTTACTCAAGCTGACATCTTCATTCTTGTCTCTGCTCCCCTTTCCGATCCCTCAGAAATCCTCTTGGCTCTACCTTTCGACTACATGTGGAACCTCGTCACATGCCCTCACCCCCATGACTGTCACCCTGTCCAAGTTGTCTCTCCCTGCCCTTGCCTCCCCACATGGTCTTTTCTTAATCGAGTGGCCAGAGTGAACCTGATAGAAACTAAGTCCAGTCTCTCACACCCCTCTTCCGAATCCTCCATGGCTCCCCATTTCTTTGAGAGTCAAAGCCAATGTCCAGTGTCCTGCTGGCCCTGTATGATGTGGCCCACGGTCCCTCCTGACCCCCCCTCCCTGCTGCTCCTCCCCAGGCCGCCTTCAGTGTTGCTGCGCAAGCCTCCGGTGCTCCAGGCACACACCCACTTCGGGGTCTTTGCACTGCTGTTCCCGCTGTCTGCGACACTGTTCTGTTTGGTCCCGTGGCTTCTTCCCATCTCCTTTAGGTCTTTGTGCAGATCTCTCCAGTGAGGCCCACCCTGACCACCCTTTTATTATTTTTTTTAAGTTATTTTATTTTATTTTAAAGATTTTATTTATTTGTTTGACAAACAGAGATTACAAGTAGACAGAGAGGCAGGCAGAGAGAGAGAGAGGAAGAAGCAGGCTCCCCACCGAGCAGGGAGCCCGATGCGGGGCTCAATTCCAGAAGCCTGGGACCATGACCTGAGCCGAAGGCAGAGGCTTTAACCCCCTGAGCCACCCAGGTGCCCCTTAAGTTATTTTGTTTAAGTAATCTCTATACCCAGTGTGGGGCTAGAACTCATGACCCTGAAATCAAGAGTCATACATTCTTCTAACTGAGCCACCCAGGCACCGCTGATCCCCCTTATTACGGCCCTGTACCTTCCCTTCCTCCCCTCATCCCCATCTCCCAGGCACCACCACTGCTTCTCTTATCCGCTCTGTTTTTTCCCCATAGTACTTACCACCTTTTCCCACACGATATAATTTATTGTGTTTATTGTTACCTCTGCCTATTAGATTATGAGCTCTACGAGGATAAGGGTTTCTGTTTTTGTGTGGATGTATTTTTAGCACCAAGAACAGATTGGCCCATCATGGGTGTGCTTGATAGTTTCTGAATTGATGAATATGTAACACTTACTTGTTGAGGAACTCTTCCCTGCCAGGTTTGTGGCAGGGCACTGGGGATCCAGAGATGAAGGAGAGTGGTCCCTGCCTTCTGTCCCAGCTTTTGTTTGTTTGGAACAAAAGCACCATTTGCCTGTTCAGCTGTGCCCTGCTCCCTCCGCCTGAGGCCTTAGTCCGTTTTTGACTGTTCTTGCTATGGTAGACCCATCTGCCTGCGATCCCAGGGCCCTCTCTGGAATCCTATCCGGTGATGGGCTGCCTCACGATGTTGCCATCCAGTTCTCTCCCACCCATCATGGAAGTCCCCTGGCTGACGTGCAAAGATCCCTTCCTTCCTGCTCAACGGCTTCCCTGAGCTTGGACGTGGGCTTTCCATTTTCTCACGCCTTTGACCCAGGTTTGAATTCTGTCTCTACCACTTCTCCATTGGAATGACCTTGGGTGAGTCGGGTAGCTTCTCTGAGCCTCAGTTTCCTCCTCTCTAAAATAGCTAATACAGGACTTTCTGTGTAGGGAGACTGTGAAAATTACATGAATCGGTTCGTGTCTGGCACCGTTTCTAGGATGGATTACCCTTCGGTAAATGCTGCCTTCTGCTATTATTATTGCCCTTACTGGGTTGTTCCAGGTCAAGCAAGTCATTTATGAAGCACACTGATGAAACATTCAGTGGATACTAGTTACCATAGTGCTCTCAACCATCACACCCACCATAACCAGTCCTTTCCATATCCCTGGTGCTCTTCTCCAGGATGACCCCTGAAATCCACGGTAGCTACTCTTTGAACTAACCTTACAAAGATTTCCCTAACCTTCCTGTTTTTTTCCCACACAGACCTACAAGAGGACTATGACCAGTGGAACAGCCTCATTGAAGGCATTGGACCATCGCTCACCCCAGGGGCCCCACACCATCTGTCCAGCCTGTAGGCGCAACCGGCTGTTTGTGAAAGGTCACTGAGCTGAGTTCCCATTTGGGGCCTGCCCAGGGACATGTAGCCTCCTATCAAGAAGTGGCTGATGTGACCCTCACAGATTAAGAGGATGTAATTACGCTGCTGATTGGATAACTGGGTACTTTGATCTTGGACTTGCTGATCTTAAACTCACGCTGGGACTTGGATCACTTACTGACTTTCTGGGAACTGAACCCTGATGGTGTGTGTGGGGAACAAGCAGTGGGGTAGAGCTGGGGGGTGGGAGGTTGCTTCAAGCTTTAAGCTGAACAGTATTAACCCAGGGGCCTACTCTCTCCCCTTGGGCCATTGTATCTTCTGCTGTGGAATAAATGAAACCAAAGGATGGAGTGAAATTCCCACCTTCAGGACCTCTAGCCCAGCTTAGCACTACCTCTTCCTGCCTCTCAGCCTTTCCCTCCCCAGGGCCATTTGGTAAGTTCTGAGCACTTTAGGTAACTTTCTAGGACGTGGAACACCACCAAGATTCTCCATTTATTTTCTTGTTCCATGAAACATGGTCAGGACTCAGACTTGTGAGCCCACAGAGGAGGGTGGGAGTAGTGTCCTCACAGCATAGGGAGAGAAGCTGAGGTCCAGAGTGGTATCACAGAAGCTCTGGGTATCAGGGAGGTTTGCCAGAAATGTACCTTAACAGGAACCCACACAAGTTGGTGGAGATGGAGAAGGTAGGTTAACACCGTTAAGTGGCTGTTTGAACAGGCCCTTGCCACAGGAGGGAGACGGTTTGGTTGGTTATAATTCAGCCCCCCTGCCCCCCGGAGATATCTAGGAACACTTTGGTCTTTTCTCTTACCTCAGGTATCATGAGCCTCCAACGTGCCCGGAATCAGGGCGCTATAATTGTCTGTTTTCCGGCTCTGAGGCCCTAGCCTCAAATGTATGTCAAGATATAGACTGAATTTCCATTCTGTTCCATTTATAATATGAATGATATTAATACTCATGTTTGCCTAATGATACATTGGAATATTTTCTTTATTTAATCTACATTAGAGCAAGATGGCGAGCCATCTGGAAGTAACTTTTCCTTCTGTCTTTCTTTGTTCGCTTACCACTTATGCCCATGTGGGGAAAAAAACTTTAAAAGGAAAGGAAATCTTCCTGGAGATCTAACTCAAGGTTGTCCGCGAACATCATCCAAACTCTCCTCTCCACTCCTTCAGACATCATACCTCAGCCCAGGTAGGGACCCCAGATGAGGCAGGAGCAAAAAGGGTCTACACAGTAGACCCAAGGTCAGTGCCACCAAAGCAAGCAGGGACCATGTCTCCCATCTCAACAGCTGTTCTAAGACACGAAATACCGGGTCCACTGAGACTTGGGAGAATCTTAGGAATTCTGGCAAGACAGAGTATAAAGAGAAAATCCTTTATTAAAGCGCTGGGCTCTAGAATTGTGTATCCTGGTTTTGAGTTCCGACTCTACCACCACCGTGTAAATTTGAGCAAATTGTGTTCTCTTTCCATTCTCAGTTCCCGACTTTCTAAAACGGGGATCTGCACCATGAATTGTTCAGCGGATTAAGCGTAAGGATGTGTGACCCATGGGTTATTTAAAAGTATGTTTCCTACTTTCCAAATATGTGAGATTTTTTTTAACTATCTTACAGCTTTTGTTTTCTGGCTTGATTGCGTTGTGGTCAAAGAAAATAACCCTATGGTCTTCATCCTTCAACATTTGTTGAAACTTGCTTTTTGGCCCACTGGAAGATCAGTTTTATAAATATTCCATATATGATTTAAAAGACTGTATATTTTGAAGTTTGGGACTTGCCGTTTTACTCAACAACACATTACGGACTTCTTCTAGGAGAGTGCATACAAGTATTTTAGAGAGCCTGCAAACCCCCGTACAGGGACCAGAGCCCGTCCGCACTCAGAGAACCAGTAGATGCCACTTCTTGTGCGTGGGGCTGGTCCTGCAGGTGCTGGGGGCCAGTGCTGGCAGCATTAGCCCAGGAGACCCAGCAAGTATGTCCCATGTCTATGTAGGTATCGTTAAGAAGGTACTCAGAAACTGGACCAACCTCCCCCATTCAGTTCATGATCTGGTATTGACTCACTTATCTGGCAACACTGGAGTAGGTGAATCTTTATATAATTGAAAATTATCCTTTAAGCCACAAAATAGAATATTTTGAGTGGCAATCTACCGAAAAGATAATGCACACATTTTCTTAATGTGAACCGACCTCTGACTTTTTAGGATGTTTCTGTTAAGATAAACTAGATTATGTAGTCGTTAACAAGCAGTCCCCAAAGGTAACAGGTGTATTTCTTGCCCATGTCCTTGATCTCTGTTGGTTGGGGAAGCTCTGCCTGGCGGCATCTTTATCCGCACTTGGGGACCCAGGCTGGCTGAAAGCTTTCGCTGCCAGCTGCCGTGATGGTATGCCGTGATGGAGCGCCCACTAGTGCTTGAACCTTCTGCCCAAAAGGGCCACCCACTCCCTGTTTCCATTCACATTTCATTAGCCAGAGCAAGTCATCTGGCCATACCTAGTACCCCACACCACCCGCAGGAGAGCTGACCTATCGGTGGGCAGGTCTGAGGTCCAAGCAGCGGTACCCTCCGGTCTGCAAAGACGTGGAGAGCTGTTTGCTTCGACCCTCTGCGGCCCCAGTGGCTGTCAGAGAGGGCGTTAGAGACTCTCCTGCAGTTAAAATGCACTGCCTTTAGTGGCTGGACTTTGTAATCCTTCGACTGCTCAGGAGGGATGTCACAAGGCCTTTGGTCCTTTGTCCTGGGTTGTGTTTGTTGTTGTTTTTTTTTAAGATTTTTATTTATTTATTTGACAGAGATCACAAGCAGGCAGAAAGGCAGGCAGAGAGAGAGGGAGAAGCAGGCTCCCTGCTGAGCAGAGATCCTGATGCGTGGCTCAATCCCAGGACCCTGGGATCATGACCTGAGCTGAAGGCAGAGGCTTTAACCCACTGAGCCACCCAGGCGCCCCCCTTTGTCCTGGTTTTTTGTTCGCTTCCAGGGGATTGAAAGATACCAGCTAAGTGGGCCTTTAGATAAATAAGGTAATCGTGCATATTGTTTATCATTTGCTGGTAAATAACCTTCTGGTAAATTACCTTTCCAAAAGCTAAGAAGAGGTTTTGGGTTTCTTTTTTATTATTATTTTTAAAAGATTTTATTTATTTATTTGACACAGAGAGAGAGATCACAAGTAGGCAGAGAGAGAGGGGGAAGCAGGCTCCCCGCTGAGGGGAGAGCCCGATGCAGGGCTCAATCCCAGGACCCTGGGATCATGACCTGAGCTGAAGACAGCGGCGTAACCCACTGAGCTACCCAGGCGCCCCTTGGGTTCTTCTGCATCTTGTTCCCCATCCCATTCTGGGACTGTACCTAGGGAAGCCTCCTAGTGGTACATGGTGAAGCTTCCGTGCGTGGGATGCCACGTGAGGGAAGGTCAGTCAACACAGACTGGAATGAGATTCCTCATCCCTTCCCCTTCCCGGACTTGTCACGCTGAGGCCCATCGGGTTCTTGCTGTGCCTCCCAACACAGTCCCCAGGTGTCTTTCCTATGTATGTCCTGACATGGCTGCCTCCTTGCCCATCCTCAGGAGGACTATGGGGCTCTTGAAACGTCAGTGGACTTCAACTGCGTGTCTGGGCCTTGTGGGGGTCGTATATCTGCTCCCCTTTTCTTCTGGGGTCCCTGGGCCTACCGAGTGACAGAGGGACAGGAGAGCCTGCACTCTATACTCAGGACCCATGCTCATTAGGAAGATTACTTCCTGTCCTGTCACAACCACATGCAGATGCCCAGTGTCCCCAGCCAGTGCCGCATGGCGAAGGGACCGAGATGATGATCGCCACAGCCTGTGTTTACCGGGCCCTTCCTGGAGTCAAGGATTCCGCTCTGGGCTTCACACGTATCATCTCGCTTGCTTCTCACCTGAACCCCCTGAGCTCGGGTGCAGTTGGCCTCGTTTTACATATGAGGAACTAGAGCCCTAGAGAAGTGACTTGATCAAGAGGTCACAGCAAGAGTTTGGCAAAGCTGGCATTTCAGCATCAAAATCCAAGCTCCCAATCACTGAGCCGTACTGTTGGTTACACAGTCTCGGTTTTGCACCTTCCTCTGTCTCTAAACTGTCAGGGTAAGAAAAATGTAATTTCATGAGGAATGGAATCAAAAACAGCAAACTCTGTGAGGTGCCTGGCTGGCTCAGTCCCTGGATGGAACAGGCAACTCTTGATCTTGGGGCTGTAATTTCGAGCCCCACATTGGGCATAGAGCTTGCTTAAGAATAAAATCCTTTAGGGCGCCTGGGTGGCTCAGTGGGTTAAGCCGCTGCCTTCGGCTCAGGTCATGATCTCAGGGTCCTGGGATCGAGGCCCGCATCGGGCTCTCTGCTCAGCAGGGAGCCTGCTTCCCCCTCTCTCTCTCTCTGCCTGCCTCTCCGTCTACTTGTGATCTCTCTCTGTCAAATAAATAAATAAAATTTAAAAAAAAAAAAAAGAATAAAATCCTTTAGGGGGCGCCTGGGTGGCTCAGTGGGTTAAGCCGCTGCCTTCGGCTCAGGTCGTGATCTCAGGGTCCTGGGATCGAGCCCCGCATCGGGCTCTCTGCTCTGCTTCCTCCTCTCTCTCTGCCTGCCTCTCTGCCTGCTTGTGATCTCTCTGTCAAATAAATAAAATCTTTAAAAAAAAAAAAAGAATAAAATCCTTTAAAAAAAAGTCAAGACTCCAGCAATTTTCTGTAGGAGTATTTAGACTCAGTGGCACCCCAGCATTATCGAGAGATGGGTTGCGGGGGGAGTGCCCCTCTTCAAGGACTGTGGCTCAGGTGTTTGGTTGGTATAAGCCCTATGACTTCAGGCTGTTCGTGAACTTCGGTTTCCTCGTTTACCAAGTGAGAATTCTAGTAGTACTTCCCTCTGCGAGCTGTGGGAACAATTAGGTGAAGTACTGTGTGTAAAGCCCTTAGTCTTCTCAGGGCTTCATCAGCACTAGCTGTGACCAACGCTGTGTTCTTCGGTCCTCCTGACATGCCTATACGGTCAGGTGTCGCTTGCCCTTCCCTAAGTGGACCCCGGTGGGCCTGGCCTCAGCTCTTACTGTAGCTTCTCTGGTTTCTCGGGTATTTCCGTCACAAGAAACCACCCCGTGCCACCCAGCTGCTCTCACTGTGCAAGGGAGGAGCTAGATGAAGACAGTTTTTCTGTTCTCTTGGCTCTGATTTCTGGCTCCTCACATCAAACTCAAGACCCGCCCCACAGTTCTAGCCTGGTAGGCTCTCTTCGCCACCAGGAAGGGTCTACGCTCTTAGGTTCTGGTCTGGGTTTTAGTTTCACTCCTGATCATCCAAGCACACGTGTCTATGCAGCAGATAGAACCTGGAGGTCCTAAAATGTTGAGTGGGAAACTCACAGGCCTGTGTAGATGTTGGTCGGAGGGAGGAGGACCTGGAGGCAGGGAGTGTGTAGTGGTTGTAGTGTAGTTTTCTGCTGCCTCTGAGGTGGGCATAAAGGGGTTCAAATGCCCCATGACCTCCTTAGGAGACACCCCCAAGGCCTGACGAGGGCCTGAGAATGACCTCAGCTCTCCCCCTCGCTTGCTGCTCTGATTTCCCACCAACACCGCTGTGCCCTCCCCGCTGCTGGTTTCTGGGTCCTTTGAGGCCAGTCTGACCAGCAGCTTACCCCTGGACTAATCCCTTTCCCCCTGTGTCTTGCTGCCAAATCTGCCCTAAAACACTCCTTTTGTATCAAAATGCCAGTCTGGCAAGGTGGTCTGATGGGAAGAGGACCAAACTGCTGGTCTGGAGCCAGGGTACTCGTCTTGTCTCTGTCATGGTCTCTCTTGCTCTGTGACCTTGTGTAGGTGCTTTCCCTCCGTTGACTTTGGTCTCTCTATCTGTATATTGGGCTTTGGGCTTGTGGTTGTTGATCTAGCTGATATCTGAGGCCCCTTCGGTTCTGCCATTCTGGGGCTCTGGCCTGGAGTTGTCAGGAACCTACAGGACTCCCTTTTCCCTGTAGGATGACATCTCGCCTCCTCACTCCGTCTGGTCTTGCCCTATCCCTTCTGTCCTCTGCTTCTTACCATGCACTCTTTTTCCCCAGTCCCCCTAACATGCCCACCCAGTTCCCCAAACCAACATGCATGCCCTTTCTCATGATATTTCTTGCTTGGTGGGGGGGAGGGCTCCCAGCCCTCCTTCCTGTACTTCTAAGTACTGCTAATCCTTTAGGCCCCTTTAGAGTTTCCCTCTTCTATAAAAGCCTTCTTGATTAGACTCAACCAACATTTGATCCCTTGGCCTCCTGCTCCCCAGGAGAAACACATCCGTGCCATACTTAGTGTTGGGCTGGATTACATTATTCCAGGAGCAAGACCCATCTGTTGCATGGGAAAGCATCCCCCTGTTGACTGACACAGGGAGCAGGGATCAACTGTCCCCTCCCTGCTTGTCCCCTTCTTGTTCCCCAGTCAGACTTGGGAACAGCTGGTGTTCGCCCAGGCCTCTCATGGCTCCAGCTGCCCCTGCTTCCCTTCCTTTTGGTTTTCTCAGACCCCAGCTGTGGGGCCCAGGGGCAGAGCCAGTGATGACGCGGCCCAGGGCAGCTGGAGTGAACAGAGATACACGGAAGCGGGGCGCCCAAGAGTTAGAAGGAAAGCAAAACTGAGCACAGATCACACTGATACTAAAAACGAGGGAAAGTTTGCCAGCTTATTTTCCCCATCTTGCTTTCGTCTAAAAAAAGAAGCTGCTCCAAAATCCAGTCCTCCTCAGCCTGCGAAGCCAGATGGTCCCTACATGCTCAGCCTGCCAAGTGTGCACGTATAATTACTCATTTGCATGGTATCACACCCAGGTCTGAAGCCAGACACACTTTTTTGCCATTTGATCTGGAGCCAGTGAACCCTTCTGAGCCTTCCTTTTCTGTAAAATGGGGTCACTGATGCCTGCCATGCCCACCTCAGGATTGGGGTGGAGGGAGGGTTTCAGTGTCAGATGCAAGAGCGGCTTTGTAATTTGCAAGGCACTAGACAAATATGTATCGCTATTAATAACAGAAGTGCCATATTTTGTTTTTGCCAGTGTGCCGCTACATAATGAGCACTTGTTTCAGGCCAGATTCTGTGCTAAGTGTTGCACATACATTGTATCATTTAAGCCTAACAACATCCCTGCAAGGTAGTGCATGTTCTCCCCATACCGCAGCTCGGGAAAATGAGGTTCAGAAAGATGTCGTGGCTCAGCCACAGTCACCAGCATGTGATTAAGTCCTGGAGCCAGGACTTGAACCTAAAGTGTCAGGTTCTAAGGCCAGTGCTCTGAATTTCTGAGCATTCCCATCTCACAAAAAGAAAGCAGCTCTTTATCCTATGTGGGCGAAAATCACCCATGATTTGCTCTCCAGTAAATGCCCTCAACAGTTGGATCATACAAAGAGTCATTTTTGTTGATGGTCCAACTGGGTCCTGATAGTGCACCTGGAACGCTTTTCTAGCAGTTTCTAGCAGTCGAGGTGGGCTGGTTCCAACAGTCCATCTGTCATCTGTCCACCGCACAGAAAGTGAACAGTTCAGAGAACAAACCCATGGGGCTGACCAACTGGCAGAAAAAAAAAATTTTAATCTCTGACATACAGGGTAGATCAATGATTCTCAGCTCTAGACGCACATCTGAATCGCTTTGGAACTTTGTGCGAATACGGATGCCCTGGCCATGTCTCCAGAGACCCAGAGAAGCTGATTCAGAAAGTAGAGGGTGGGCTTCAGGGGTGTGTGTGTGTGTGTGTGTGTGATAAGCTCGAGGGGTATTCCTGATAAGCAGCCTAGTTTGAGAACCCCTGCTATGGATTTAATATTATTAGCCTATTTTTCTCTTCTTCTATTTTTTTTTAAGATTTTATTTATTTATTTGACAGGCAGATCACAAGTAGGCAGAGAGGCAGGCAGAGAGAGAGGGGGAAGCAGGCTCCCCGCTGAGCAGAGAGCCCAATGTGGGGCTCAATCCCAGGACCCCGGGATCATGATCCGAGCCAAAGGCAGAGGCCCAACCCACTGAGCCACCCAGGGGTGCCCTATTTTTCTCTTCTTTATGGAACAAGAGAAATAGCTGAAAATACAGAATCATTAAATTTTAGAATAGGAAGAGCCTTTTGGTGCATGAGGAAACCAAAGCTCAGAGAAGTTCCTGAGGAAGTTGGTAGAGAATTAAAATCCCGATCTCAGGCTGCTTGGTTGGCTCAGTCTGTTAAGTGTCTGATTCTTGATCTCAGCTCAGGTCTTGATCTTGGGTCAAGCCCTGTGTTGGGTTCCACCCTGGGCATGGGACCTACTTAAAAAATCAAATCCAATCCAAATCTGACTTCCATTCTAGTGCTCTAGATGCTTCTAGAGATGCCGCGATTTTATTGGATTCATGAAGAAGATCCTCAGGACCCACTCACCATGACATCCATGGTTTCCAACAGTCCTATCTTGGAATTTTTGTGTAGAGAAGAAGCCTGGGCTAAAAGGTCTGTGGGAATCAACTCAGATGGCCTTTCTCACATGTGTTCATGTACTCTCAATGGATGGCCCCGTCCTCATGAAACTGAATCTAGAGGGCAAGAGAGGCCAATAGTTAGGCCCTGTGTCATGAGCGCTGTACCAGAGGCTATCTGAGGCTCTGAAGGGGCACAGGGTGATGAGTTCAACTTTAGCAGAGGAGAAAAGCTCTCGGTATCATATACTTGAGCTTGGGATTTGTATTAGTCATCACGGCATAATAACCCCAAATTTAACAGCTTAGAACAACAAACATTATCTCACACTTTACGGCTCAGGAATTCTGGAGTGGCTTAGCTGGGTGGTTCTGGCTTAACATCTCTCCTGGGGCCGCAGTCAGGATGTCAGCTGGGATTACTGTCATCTGAAGGCTTGACTAAGACTGGAGGATCCATTTCCGGGCTGGCTCACTCATATGGGCGCTGCCAGGAGGTCTTACCTCACGGAACGTTCCATGGGGCTGCTGCTTAAGACATGGCCGCTGGCTTCTCCCAAAGCAAGGGATCCAGGAGAGAGTAAGATGGAAGCTGCAGTGTCTGTTACGACCCATCCTTGGAACTCACATTCCATCGTATCCACAATATCCTGTTATTTTTCAGGCCAGGCCTGTTCAGTAGGGGAGGGGATTCTACAAGGGTGTGACTACCAGGATGTGGAGATTACTGGGGGGTCGTCATGGAGGCTGGCTGCCACAGAATTGAGGACGGATGGAATTTTCCAGATGGCTAAGGGAGAAGGCCTTCTGAGCACAAGAAATAACATGTAAAGATCCAGAAATATAAATAGCAAGGCAAAGCATATTCAGGACATTGTAACTGGTTTGGAGAAAATAAGTGAAAAAATGGGAATATAGGGAAGCTTACCGAAGAAATCAAGGCCTTTTGTGTCAAGTGAAGGAGTTAAGCCTTTATCATTTGGCCAGTGGTTTTCAGATGTTTCCACACGTATTGGAATCATGTGAGAAGATTTTAAGACTTCCAATGCCAAAGCTACACCCATATCAAGTAAGAATCTCTAGGGGTGGACCCAGGTATTCTTAGTTTTAAAAAATGTCTCAGGTGAGGGGTGCCTGGCTGACTCAGTCAGTGGAGCATGCGACTCTTGATCTTGAGGTCATGAGTTCAAGCCCCACATTGGGCATGGAGCCTACTTAAAAAAAAAAAAAAAAAGTTTCTTAGGTGACTATAATATGCAGCCAAGTTGGAAAACCAGTGCTGTAGGCCACATGAAGTAACCAAAAAGCTTGAAGCAGGAGAGTTAGGTGACCAGACTTCCAGACTCTTCTAGACTCTTCTCAGGGGTGAGGAAGTGAAGCTGTTACTTTCCCTCTTGGCTCACCTCGAAAGTTACCAGTAGAATTAGAAAGGCTCCATCCTCTGCCCTCACCCCTCACTCAGGTAGTCCATGGGTCATCCTCTTTACTACCAAAAATGGAGCAGAAGTATCTAAACTTTAGCAGCTCCGAGTAACTTCTCATCATCCTAAATTGCCTATTTATAAATTTCCAAACCTAGTGTGGATGCCAACTTTCTTACATTAACATAATCACTCTTGAGGATTTTTTTTTTCTCCTGCTTCACACTTTCATATATCCATTTGTTTATCTCTGCACGGTCCTCCCATCCAACAGGAGCATGTGAGTGAGGGCGGGGGTCTTCTCAGTCGGATGGACCTCTGGATTGGAGTCCTGGTGTCATCCCTTATTATCGTGTTGGGTGACTGAACCTCTCAGGGCTGAGCTAACTCATTTGAAAAATGCAATCCTATCTGCCTCAGAAGATGCTTGAGGATATCAGAGGAGGTCCTGCACTTTAAGACCTCTCCTCGGTGCCCGGCACACAGCATGCCATCAACGTTCACTACCGTTCAGCATTCCAAACGACATTTTAATTTTCTGTCGCATCAAACACACCACTGTCCCGTTTGGGTCTACTTAGCAGCTCTCCCCCTTGCCAGGGTTTTGAGCCATTTTTAGTTGTTTTTACAACTCTCCTATTTTACATTCCTTTGTATAAATTGGTGGGATTTCTCTTTAACATTCTTTCCCTAATATTTTAAATGTAGAAATTGAAAATTGGAGAAATGAGGTAACTTGTCAAATGAAGGTCTTACTGCTTGTTAGTGTCAGAACCAGGACGAGGGCCAGGTCCCAGATACCCTGAGGCTTACCCTTGTGTTCTTTCTCCCCTGCCACCCAGACCCCGTACTCACTGGAGACTTGAAGACCGGCCCTTCTTGCCTTCTCTTCTCCAGGCTCTGTGATTCAGATCTCCCAGTGTGCCCTCTGAGATGCCCTCTCCCACCCTTTCATCATCCTAGAGGCCCCTCATCAATCCACTCTAATTGGAGCAGCAGCCCTGCTGGTCCCCTGGGGGGTGGGATCAGACGATGACTAATGCTTTGGAGACCTGGACTCCTCTCTCGGCGCCTCTGGATCTCTGTTGGTTGATGTTGTGCAGTCGGATGGGGATGGGGATCCGTCTGACTCACACCTCTCTCTCCTACCTGGAACATGGTCTGATTTCATCAAATCCACCTTTCCAGAACAGTAGAGCTTAAAGGGACCATAGAGATCGTGCTCTAACTAGCACCTGTTATCTACACAAGGAGGAGACAGACGTGGTGATGCAGACTGATCAGCAGCAGATCTGGGACTGGGACCCAGGCCAGGAGACTCCCAGCGTGGTGGTGGGGAGAGGGCTCTGGAGCCCGGCAGGCCTGGCTATGAGTGAGTCCCAGCTGTGTGAGCTTGGGCAACAGAGTTAAGCGATGCCCAATTTCCTCTACTGTAAGATGGTGATGCCCGGCTCAGGGATGCGATAAGGAGTGAATGAGGTAATGTTGAGTGTGGAGCACTGTGGTCCAGTAGAGCACAGGGGTTAAGAGACTGGGCTTTGAAATCAGGGAACTGTTCAAATCCTAGACACCCACTCATGAGTTGAGCTGTGCGATCTTGAACGACTTATTTAACAAGAGCTGATACTTAGTGAATTTACTTGTTCCAGGCATTATGCCAAGCTCCTTAGGGATATTATTTCATGTAATGTTCGCCATACTTTATGAGATAGGTGCCGTCAATATCCCTGCCTGTACAACTGGGGACACTGAGGTATGCACCAATTTAATAATTTTACGTTTCTGATTATTCTCGACTTTAAATTCTTTTCTGCCAAGCACACCCATCTTCTTCCATGAATGATGAAGAATTTTCTCTTGCTTTTGAGCTTTGAAACAGGCTGTAGTCTCTTCTATCCCCCCTCTCCTCTTCTCTTCATCAGATTCTGTTCCTCCCCTCTGTTCCAGTGTTGCCATGGACTTTTCTCTGGAAAAACCCAGCCTGCAAACCTCACACAAGCTGCTCCCCCATCTTCTCGCCCCTGCCTGCTGCCGGCACCCAGGGCCTACTCCTCGGGGCTGTTAGCTTCTGCCACCCAGGTCCTCATGCACACTGGTTCCCCCGTCACACAAAAGAGCCTGTGAAAGACAGGCATCCCTGGCCAATTCAGTTCAACCAACGTCATACTTGCTTGTGTCACTGCTGGACCAGATGTCGGGCACTCTCTCGATGGTTCAGATGGTTCAGCCAGGCTGACAGAGCCCCGTCTGCTCATTCCTACTCTGTAAAAAAGAAACTCAAATTTCACACCACAAATGCAGAAGTCTGAAAACACGAATGCCAGTAAAAATGTGGAACTGGGGGGAATACTCATTGGGAATATTCACGTCCTTCTTGTGGCACACCAGTCAGTTGGTGCAACCACTTTGGAAATGCACATACCCAACGAGCAGCAAGTCTACTCCCAGACAAACCCAAAGAAACAAAAAAAACCAAAAAACAAAAACAGAAACAAAAACAAAAAACACCACCTACAGAATCACACATACACCACAAAAACCACACATACACAAAAAAATCACAGACAACAAAACATCACATACAGATTTCTTTTTTCTTGCAGCACACGAATCTTTCTTCGTCGCAAAAGTTATTGTTTCGCCAAAAGCTCCTAAAAAGAAAAAAAAAATCCTGAATTTTTTAAAAAAATCACATTTCCTTTAAAAGTTTATTGTAAAATATACATAACATGAAATTTACCCTTTTAATCCCTCTTAAGTGTACAGGTCTGTGGTGTTAAATGCATTCACATTGCATAACCTAAAAATCCCATGTTTCTTGAGAAGCACAGGTTTAAATACCTAGATGGTATGACCCAGTGAATTAGGAACCACCTATGTTGTCAACAAAGCATTAAATAAGCTATGTTTTAATTTATCCTAGCATTTAACTGCCCCCTTTTCTTATTGACACAACATTAAATGTGCTGCTTAATTTTTTTCTTCCTGATCCCTGTGCTTCTATTTTTTCCCCAACTTTGTATTATGAAAAATTTCAAACATAGAAAAAAGTCGAAATCATAGTACAAAGAACACCACCTGTAAACCCACCACTGGATTCAATAATTTGAGACTCTGTACTCACGTAGTTCCTAAAACATTGCCATCATGGGTCTCTTGGGTTAGTCCTCTGTTTCCTGTATCCCATTTGGGTCCATTTCTTTCTTGACTTCCTTTTCCCTTTTGCGTGAGTATGCATACTGCTTTGAAAGGTTGTGTGACAGGGAAACGTGGAGTCCTTTAGGACCTCAGAAGTGTATGTTAATTTGGCTGGGGAGAAGATTCTAGGTAAAAATTCATTTTTTTTCCCACAGACCTTTGAAGACCTCACTCCTTTGTCTTGCAGCATACAGTACTGTTGGTAAGAGACCTGATGCCAGTCTAAGTCTTGATCCTTTATCTCTGGGAACTCTAGAGGCCAACTTCTATCCTCAGAGGTCAGGCACTACACCAATATGTGCCTGGGTATGTATCTCTTTTTGATTGAAAGACATTTATGAATAAAGACTTGGTTGATTAGTGTAGATACATAGCTGGTGTGGGTTCCTCTGATGCCTGGGAGGTATTTTTTCACAGGGGATCACTTTTCTCTGTGGGAGGTCTGATTATATGGGCTCTGAGAATAAGGGCCTGTCAATAAGCAAGCCTCCCATCAGACAATCTCGGGATCCCCAAAGTTCTAAAATAAGAAGTGGAACAGTGTGTTAGTGGTCTGTTAATTATAATGGACAGAAAATAGGCATGACCCCGCTTAAGCAAAGACAATTCATTGGCTTAGGAAGTTTGACTAGGGTTGCTGACTATCTGCATGGTGGCAAGATGGCTGCCAGCAGCCCCACACTGCCATCATCTTTATAGTCCACAATCCCGGAGGAAGATCCTAGAGTGTTCTCTCCCAGGCACCATATTATTAGACCTGTGGAAGGAGGCTGACTCTGCTTGGTTTCTGTACCTTTGTCTTAGACCACTTGCTGTGGACAGGAGATAGGTACTAGAATTGGCCAGGCTTGAGCCGTGGCCCACTTCTGTTGCCTGGGGCAGGCATGACACTGTGACTGTTTACCAGAACCACATGGGATGGCAGAAGGGCGGGCAGCCCCGCAAAGGGCAGAATTCCAGGCAGGCAGACCACCTATATCCTCATAAGGATTCTAGGGTTTTTCATTCTCGTATGGAGCTGTCTCTTTTTCCCTTCTGGGACCTCTGGCTTTTTCACCTGAGAACCAGCCCTCCCTGAGATATCTAGCTTTGTTCAGAAATCACTTCCAATACCTTTAGCAGATTTAAAAGTGGCCATTCATGGGTGCCTGAGTGGCTCAGTGAGTTAATCCTCTGCCTTCAGCTCAGGTCATGATCTCAGGGTCCTGGGATCGAGCCCTGCATCAGGCTCTCTGCTCAGCAGGGAGCCTGCTTCCCTCTCTCTCTCTCTCTGCCTGCCTCTCTGCCTACTTGTGATCTCTGTCTGTCAAATAAATAAATAAATAAAATCTTTAAAAAAATAAAATAAAATAAAAGTGGCCATTCAGCCCTGGAATGCATTGACACAGCACTGTTCATATGAGGACTTCTACCCTAAAAACCGAATCATTAAATTTGTAACCTTTTTTTTCCTGTCAAGCTATACAGGCAAAGCAGACATCCTCACTTCCCCTCCAAGCCCCGCCCAATGCCAGCTCTCACTTCCGAAAGTCAGGAATGATCTGCAGTGGAGAAGCGGTCAGAGAACGGTAGAAATCAGGAATGGAGTCAAGGTTGGATGTGGAATGAGGGGAAAGAGGAGGGTCTGAGAGAAAGTAAGGGTTGGAAAGGTCTTTCAGAAGTTACTTGTTTTTTTTTTTTAATGATAATTTTCTCTTTTGACTCAGTTCTATCGAAATGTCCCCCATATCGAATTGGTTTCGCCCAACTGCCCTGCTCTGAGGCCCAGTTGGAATGAGACTCAGATCAGCTGACTCCCAGGCCAGTACTCTTAGCAGATGGTGTACAGTCTCCTTGCAGGGAAGACCCAGACACAGACAGGGCAGATTCCTGACAATTCCTGAGGCTCTGCCCTCATTTGTCTCCCGTGGGTTTCTGCCTGAGCAGATGCTCCACCCATCCTGTGTCCCGCTCCCCACACCCCCTTCCTCTTCCTCCTGGGTTTAGATCAGGAAGGTGAGTGTGGAGCGGTCAAGGGTCAGCTAACTGGTGGCTCCCACCTCCTAACCCCTGCCCTTCTAGTCTCTCCGGCCTCCTTGTCTTCCATCAGTGAAGGCTGAGGCTCAGAGGATGCCCCCACTTCCTTGTCCCCCCCCTGTTCGCAACCAGAGCTCCAGAGCTTGGAGACTCCCTCCACACCTCGGCGGTACCTGGGAAAGCCATAGGCCTTGGTGGTCCCCACAGCCCTGGAGTACTGGGGCAGACAGATCAATTGTTTCCCAGGGGGCAGTCCCTCCTCAGGTGGGGTCTCACCCTTGAGTGAAAATTTTTGGTATTTAATTTGGTTTCTCTTCCCTTCTTCCCCTCTTGTATTCCCACCACCCCCCAACACACACACACACCCGCCACCCCCATTCTTTGAGTAAGGGATGCTCTCCTGTTAACTTGGGCTGCCATAGCAAAATATCACAGACTGAGGTGCTTAGACAACAGACATTTGTTTCCCACAGTTTTGGAGGCTAGGAAGTCCCAAAACGAAGGTGCCAGCTGATTTGGTTCTTGGGTCACTCTGCGTGGCCTGCAGACAGCTGCCTTCTCCCTATGTCTTCACAGGACCTAGAGAGAGCAGTCTCTTTCTCTCGGTCTTCCATTCCTCTAGAACCACTGATTCCATCATGAGGACGCCACACTCATAATCCCATTGGAACCCTATTACCTCCCAAGGGCACCGCTTCTCAATGCTATCACATTCCCAGTTAGAGCTTCAACGTATGAATTTTAGGGGGACACAAATATTCAGTCCATGTTGAGGATGCAGCAAGATGCTTGCCTCCGAACCCGGAGAGGGGCTCTCACCAGACATGTTATCTGCCAGCGCCTTTAGCTTGGACTTTCCAGCCTCTAGAACTATGAGAAGTAAATGTTTGTTTTTTAAACCACCCACTTGGTGTTTTGTTATAGCAGCCTGAACAGACTGAGACTGTTACCATTGGGGAAACCTAGGCGAAAGGTATAGAGAATCTCTCAATATTACCTCTTATAACTCCATGTTAATCTAAAAATTAACCCAAGGGGTGACTGGGTGGCGGCATTCTGTTGAGCGTCCGACTCTTGGTTTTAGCTCGGGTCGTGATCTTGGGGTCATGAGATCGAGCCCCGTGTTGAGATTCCATCTCCCTCTCACCCTCCCCCTGCTCATGCGTGAGCCTGCTCTCTCTCTCTCAAATAAATAAATCTTTAAAAAATAAATAAAAATGAACACAAAATAAAAAGTTTTAAGGAATGTATTATAGTGGACATCTTCCGGATGTACCTGTATATCTCAACTTCTAAGTATTTCCTTTAGGTTGATTGCTATGAGAGAAATTATTCATTAAAAACTATTCATTTCAGGGTGCCTGGGTGGCTCAGTGGGTTAAAGCCTCTGCCTTCAGCTCAGGGTCCTGAGATAGAGCCCTGCATTGGGCTCTCCGCTCTACAGGGAGCCTGCTTCCTCCTCTCGCTCTGCCTGCCTCTCTGCCTACTTGTATCTCTCCCTGTCAAATAAATAAATTAAATCTTTAAAAAAAAAACTATTCATTTCTACTCATTAGCAGAAAAGAAGAGCTCTGGATCTCAGCACATTGGGGCTTCCTGGCTATCACCCAAGAAGCCTTGTGGGCATAGAAAATTGATCTGTATGTCAGCAGAGGAGGAGGGGTTAGCCATACTCACAGATTGTTCTATTAAACCCAGAATTCTAGCTCACTATTTACAATGAGAAACGTCAGCGAAGGGGACCAGACTCCCGGGCTCTTGGCCAGAGCTTTCACTCCCTGTAGGCCCTCCACTGGCAGAGTCAGGGGAATTAGGTGACATGATTCAGATGTTAAAGATACCAAACTACACACATTTCCATAGTAGGACTAAACCATGGCCACCAAGGACAGATGAATAGGTTCTTGGCCCCGGACATTCCTCCCTAAGCAATGCTTGAATAGGGACAGCCTGTATTTGCCATTTCTGTGCTCCCAAGGTTGATTAACCCCTGTTCCGGTTAACACATTGTTTCTTTAGGTATATAATTAAGTTCTAGTGAATTACAGCCAGATCTTGTTGACCCTGGAGCCCTTCTATCTCATTAAAGCACTTTTTCTTAACCCCTTATTCAGTAGAGCTGGAAGGCTCTAGAAGGCACCTAGCCCCTGTGAAATTGTCTGCAGAATTTTGACATTTGACAGAAATTTGACATAGTCAAATGTGCATTTTTCTGGAGAGGGGTTGTCATTTATCATTTATCAGATTTTCAGAAATGGATATCAATTTAATAGTGAACATCCATGGCTCCCATGTTCCAGATCTTGTACTCAGGGTTTCACATACATTATCTCGTGTTATCCCCACTGAGTCAAGAAACTTGACCCAAGTTACCAATTTGGGCAAGTTAAGAACTTCTTCCTTCCTTCCTTCCTTCCCTCTCTCCCTCCCTCCCTCCCTCCTTTCTTTCTTTCCTTCTTTCTTTCTCTTTTATAAAGATTTATTTATATATTTGAGAGAGAGACAGAGACAGAGAACCCAGTGGGGAAGGGCAGAGAGAGAGAATCTTTTTTTTTTTTTTTTATCTTTTTATTTATTTATTTATTTTTAATTTTTTATTTTTTCAGCATAACAGTATTCATTATTTTTGCACCACACCCAGTGCTCCAAGAGAGAGAGAATCTTAAGCAAACTCCCAATGCGGGGCTTGATCTCCAGACCCCGAGATCAGGGCCTGAGCTGAAAACCAAGAGTCAGAGGATTGACCGACTGTACCACTCTGGCACCCCAAAGAACCACTGCTTTCAAGTGACTCTGAATCTTTTCTCCGGTATACAGTTGATGTCTGTCCTACCGGGAAGTCTTATTCCCACCCACCCCCCACCTTTTTAATCTTCCTAAATGAAGAATGAGTTATTGGCAGCAGCACACCCACGTCCCATGCCAGATGAGGCTGTGGAATGGCTTTGTTGATTCTTCCTAGAGACTGAGCCCCACTGTCTGTCCCAGCATCTCTGGTTACCTGTTTTATTCTCTTATTCACAGATCTCTGTGCGCGCTCCAGTTAGCTTGTGAACTAGCGCCTCGTGTCTGCATCTCGCCCACCTTGGCATCTTGGATAACACCTTCTGCGATCCTTTCTTCCCAAAGGCAGGCCCGCTGTCTGTTTACTCTCCCTTTTACTCCATCAGAGTCTAGAAACTTTAGATTTTCCAAAAGACCACGGGGTTGCTTTTTATCAAAAGCGGTGGGCATTTCAATGTTAGTTTTCCAGTAGAAAGTCAGGCAAGAGGCTTTTCAACCTTTGTTTATTTGCTAGATATTCCTTAGTCTTCTAGGTACTGTTCTAGGCCCTACGGATATGGATAAACATCTTTGCCTTCGTGAAGCCTAGGTTTTAGGGGAAGAAAACAGATAGTAAAGAAATAAGTAAAAAATATAGTAGGTCAGATGCTTTTAGGTGCTGAGCAGAGGAAGAAAATAGGGGCAGAGCATAGAGAGTGCCAGGGACGGGGCTCTGCATTTTTGCTTCGGGGGGGTCAAGGAAGACCTTGCTGAGAAGTAACAAGTGAGCAAAGGCCTCTGTGGTGTCGTGGAGAAAATGTGAGTTTTGCTGCCAGACAGGCCCAAGTTCAAATCCCGAGTCTCCACTTTTAACTGTGTGGCCTTGGGCTGGACCTTTGCTAGACCCAGCTTTAGTTCCTTCCCTTACAGCATGCAGATCCAAGGACCTACTTCATGAGAATGCGGTAGGATTGGAACCAAAAATATCTATAAAATGTCTGGCACCGAATACATGAATGGGAACCACTGTCCTAGCTTTTTGTACATGATCCTGAGGGTCCATCCAGTCCAATGCCCCCTTAGTTTCAGAGGAAGGTCTTACTTGGATCCAGAGTCCCCAGGGGAAGGTCTAGAGTCTCCTTCCTTCCTGAATGCGGCACCAAGAGAAGGTCTGAACCTTCTCTAGTGATGATTTGGATGCAGGCTGGTCTGCAGCAGGAACATGGACACTCCTTCCTGAAAAGAGAGGCTTTTTGTTCTTAAGGAATAGTTCATATTTCTCTCTTCTCCCTGCCTGACAAGGGTGTGGTCTGCCATCCGTTCCCTGATTGCAAAAAGCTCCACTGATTCCACACCCTTGATCTATTTCCATCTCTCCACCACTTGTTTAAAATAAGGAGCTCATTGCTATTCTGCCCACGGCTGCGTCTAAATCATAACTGGGCTGGGAGTTGAATACATTTTTCTCTCTTCTGCTAAATACCACTTTTATCTTTCCGAGCCCGCAAGCCCTCGGACGACAGTCGGCTTTAGCAGTCCAGGTGAGGGCCCGAGGACCCCTCCCCAGCTCAGAGTGAGCCTCCCTCCCCATGAACTGTGCGTCTCCCCCTGAAAATCCTCCCGCACCAAGAGCTAGCCAAAGCCACCTTCCGAGCTATCCCCTCCTGTTTTTGCTGTCCTTCACTCCTTGGCGGGCGTGGGCACTCTGTGAGCCTGTGAGTCTCCCGTCTGTCCTGTGAAGGCTTGAGCCTCAGCACCCTCTGGTCTCCCGTCTCCCCGCTTTTTGGACTCCTGTTATAGGAGGTAGAAGACTGGCAAAAATGAGGGATTCAGGGAACTCCAAAAAGCAATTTCATAAACACGACTTAAAGGCGACTTTTGATTCTGAAAATAAATGATGTCATACTCTAAATTCAGCCTGAAACTCGTGCTTTTTCATCTCTAATCTTTTCCCTTCTAAGCCTTAACTCCTCCTATGTACCTCCTCTTCCTTCCCACGAGAAGGGTCAGCATTATTATCATCATTTTATAGACCATCAAATCAGCCCTCCTGGGGAGGGAGGCAGTGGCTTGGCCCAGATTAGGATGTGAGGCTCCCTCGAGGACAGACGAGCCTGGAGTGTCCCTCCACTGCCTCATTATTTTAATCGTTATGAATTTTTCCGTATTACAAGTCCCCGTGCACTTGTGATAAGAAACCCTTGTTCCCACCGTTGCAGTCATGGGGTCTAAAGAAGAAGGATAAGTGTCCTGTTCTGTTGTTGGGAAAACAGAGAGTCACTGGGAAAACAAAGAGCGAAGACCCCAGAGAAAGTTGGGAGGACCGGATAGAGGCTCAGGGCTGGGCTCTGCCTCAGCTGCAGAAATGGCCTTCCAAAGGACAGACTTCCTCAGCAGGGGTGGTGGGTGGCCGGGTACAGGCTCTGAAGCAAGTCAGCCTCTGTTCAGTCCTACTTCTGCTCTTTCCCAGCTGTCTCCCTGGACAAGCTATCTTGCCTTTCTGAGCCTCAATTTCCCCATCTGTAAAATGGGAATCATTACATTTCTACATTGAGATATTGTAAGGATTACATGAGAGGATAAGCAAAAAAAGTACGTAGCACAGTGTGCGACCACCAGTAGCTGTAATTATTAAATGCCTTCAGTGCACTGGGCGCTGTGCCAGTCACTGGAAATACATGAATAAGGTGGATTCCTCGCCTTTGAGGAGTTGACCGTCTGGTGGACAGTAGAAGAGGTGAGCAAACACGTACCACACTGGGCATTGGGAGTGGCACCGTCTGCAGCAGGGACGAGAGCTCTCTATCTCTAAGCAAAATTGTATGTGTGAGGACAGAGACTGAACCCATGACCTTAATAGTGGACGTGTAAAAAAATAATAACAACAGCAAGTAGCAACTGGCCATTTCCGGGGAGAGGGTGTAAAATGGCGGCCTGTGATTATCATTTCCTCCTTGGCGGGTCTGGTGATGAGTGATGAAAGCACTGAGCGTGGCTTTTCTAGAGCCTTAATAAAAGTAATCATCCCTCAGGCCCTGTGCGTACCAACCCCTCCGCCAACCAAGACCAGCGGGGTCAGAACTGGTATGGTGTGGGCTCCCCACCCATCTCTCAGAGTTGAAAATAAGTAGCAAAATGGCCAGAGGGCGATTTGGGAAGAGGCTGCTGGCCAGAACCCGGGAAAGTCTACTAAGCGGATCACCAGGGCGCCCGGCTGGCTCAGTGGAGCACGCTCAGCGTGCGACTCTTGATCTCGGGGATGTAAGTCTGAGTCCCATGTTGGGTGTGGCCATTACTTAAATAAATAAAGTGATGGCAAAGTAAGCAGATGGTTTTTCTGAGATCAAGGAATTTAGGAAAACCTCTTTTTGCAGGTTTAGGTTAAAGTGGAACCCTCTCCACGTGCTTCCCTCAGTTAGCCACGAGCATGGCAGGAGAGGTGGGAATGATACGACAGAGGGCAGTTGGCCCTGTCGCCCTGCCAGCGGCTTCTGCTCACACACAGGGCTGCGTCTGAGGGCATGTTCCCGCGCAAGCTCAGACTTGAGGTCTTGTCCACCATGCTTTGTTTGCCCTGTCAGTTTTGTTTTTCCCCTCACATGCATATGATACTTTAACAGGGCATGAATTCTTTTCAGCTCTGGAAACCCGCAGATTCTGTAACACCTCTGTGAAGCAAGTACTTGTCACTTCTTAGGAAACTGAGGCTCAGAGAAAGTAAACAACTTATCCAAGATGAAATCGCTAGAATATGGAAATCCCAAATCTGGAACCCAACTCTGTTGGCTGTGCGCCCAGTTCTTCCACAGTTCTAGATGCTTCCTTCCCTAGGGCCGTGGGTTTGGGTTTTTGCTAAGAAGGAGAGGGTCCCACAAAGGGCCGAAGATCAGTGTGGCCTCAAAGCTCCCTTCCTTTTCTCCATACTCCCTTTCATGTGGGAAGTCACAGGGACATCAGGAAGCCAATGGGGTGTGTGTGTGTGTGTGTGTGTGTGTATGTAATGAGCCCCAGCTTCAAAAGCAGGAGGTCAGAGCTTTCCTTCAACTCTGAGCCATCTCTCCTGTGACCTTGAGCAGGTCACTGCCCTTCTCAGAGTCTTGGGGTCCTTCTCTCCTGCGGGGAGTCTGTGCCCTCTCCCTGCCTACCTTGGGTATGATGAGAATCAAAATAACAAGTAATATCAGAAATGCTTTGAGAGTATGAAAAGCGTGGTAACAAGTGCTAGGCACGATTCTGAACATCTTCACACGAACATGAGGTCTGGAGGCCCTCAGACTGTTTGCCTCATGCATTTGCTCAGTGCTAGAAAAAAAAATGCTTGTAGAATCCTTCCCCTGGGCCAGACACTGAGACACTGTGTTCAGCACTGGAGACCTGAGGGAATCTCCAGGCTCTGGGGAATGCAAAGGGTGAAGAGACAGATCTAGACAAAAAATGATGGAACCTAGACGTGAGGAGTTTAAAATGATGTCCACAGTCAAGACCTCTAACTGAGGTGTCCCAAGGTGCTGTGGGATTTAGAAAGGGGTGTGGTGAGCACCAGTCGGGACCAGAGAAGGCCCCACAGAAGGCAGATGAGTGGGAAGGTGGCAGGGGGGCTGTGTGGAGCGGAAGGAGCGTGCACAGTGTGTGGACGAGTCTGTGGGTAGTGCAGTGTGGTTGGAGCATGGGCTGGTCAAGGAAGCGTGGTAGCTCTTTCTTATCGTCAGAATGGAACCCCAGGGTCTCCCTGGAGTTCTCTTTGCGCTATGTTTAGGCAGGTATGTCTGTGTGTATTGGGTTGCCTTTCTGGGTTACAAGAAGCCCATGTAAATGAAACTCAGTGACGGAAGTTTGTTGTGAGGCTCCCCTGGATGGGGAGAGATTTTCTGTTGCTGTTTTAAACTGTCTCAGCTGCTACCTGGCCATGCTCAGGATCTCCTGCTTCCAAGTGCAGAGCTGTTCAGTTATGGCCTGAGCTGTAGGGACCCCCTGGCTCCGCTGGCTGCCAGTGGTGGCAGTTCCACAGAGAGAGGCCGGGTACCTTGGTTCGCTCCCAACCGACGCAACTCGCCCCAGTATGTGGGGTTTTCAGTCCAGCCCCCATGGCAGGAGCTGGTTTTCACTGGGCCCAGCATCCACCAGGCCATCCCATCCTGGGTCCACAGAAGACTGGTTTTGATCACAATCCGCTACAACTTCATACAGAGAGAACTCAGGACGCCTTCCTCAGAAGCGACTGTGAATAGGGCAGGTCACTTAGCTTTCCAGAATTCATCTCAGGGAAGCCATTTCATCTGCATAGACAGTGTTATTTATCCTGTGAGCCCTTTCCCATTGGGACATTAGGGCTCAAAGTTACCATCCCATGATTTCTTTTTTCTTTAATCGATCCTGATCTTGTCCCAGTTTCCCCTACAGAAAGCTGTGTGGATTTCTGTCCTGGGCAGAGAGGGTTGGAACGGAGGAGAAATCTTTACAGATCACAGTTCCACCTCACAGATGGGGAGAGTGGGGCCCAGAAAAGGCAACAGACTTGCTCCAAGTTGCACAGGAAGTTAGCTACAGGGCTAGGCCCAGAACCAGGTCCTCTGATACATGTCAGATTTTTTTGGTTGGGGTATAAAGGTGCTTTGGAAGCGTTCATGAACCCATCTGCTGTGTACAAGGCAATAAGCCATATCCTGGGGAGACACGGCCGTATAATCCCTGTCCTCTAGGAAGTTACAGCCAGGGTAGCAGAGCACACATAGAAAAAGATAGCTGTTTGATTTCAAACGGCCCTGGGGGGAAGCCAGTAAAGTGAGGCAAATTTGACTATGTCTAGGGGAGAGATCTGTAAAGCTCCGAAGGCCCACCTAACCCTCCATGCACTTCTGAGAGAGGCAATCATCAAGGTTTTTTGTTTAGAAAAGAAAAAAAAGACTCCAGTCTTGTTGGAACCACACAAGCCACAGCAGGACTTCTGGACCAGCCACAGGCCGGCAGAGAGCAGTGAGGAGCTTGAGGGAATGCAAAGGAGTAAGACGGGGGACCTTACGACAAGTGAACCTGTTCCCTAAGCCATCTGTTTTGGCAGATCCCTCCTAGCAGCCTGGAGCTACTAGGCAGCAGGATGGGGGTCTCTGAAACACAAGTCACTAGTGGGAATAAGGCCACTGGGCAGGAGGCTGTTTGTCTTTCCTCCCTCTCAGTGGGTGGAGTTTACAAAGGACACACGGAGTATTTTTTCTGGCTGGCCCGGTGTCCTTCCCATGGAATGCCTAGGGCATGCTATCAGAGGCTCCTGGGAGTGGCAATGGACTGGCTTCCAGAAAGACAAGTTAAAACCCTGCTCCAAGGTAAGCTCCGGAGCCTGGACCCTGGCAAATTAGTCTTTTGGCCTGGTTGCCATGGAGACAGACAGGCAGCAGCTGCGCCGGGAAAGGGACCAGCAGCTTCACCAACATCTAGGATTCTGAGACAACCATGAAGGGGGAGGGGGCTTAACACTGCCCTTTCTCCCCCAGATACAGAGGCTCCTGTCTGCCCCCCTACCCCCTGCCCCAGTGCCCAGACTTGGAGGATCTGGTGAGTTGCCAGGGTCACAAAAGGGGCCACAGCAGTGCTGGCTCCTGAAACCCTGCTTTTCTTCCTTCTAGGCCATGGTAATTGTCTCCTGCTCAGCTTTTAGAGCAAACAGATCTTCCAGAGCTGAGCTCCTGGGCCCTGGGAAGGTTCCCTATAGCTCCCTCTTGGAAGTGAGTCCCAGGGTGTTGGCCACTGGGGACCAATTTGGCCCCATCTTCTGTCGCAGTCTCTCTGGAAAACCTGGCAGAGACCGTGTGGGGATGTGACCATCCATTGTCTGGGAAAGGAGCTTGAAGCTGAGCCTAGAGGGAACTCAGCAAATGATGGGGTTTATTGTTCCCTCATTTGATGCTAACTGATATCATTAATGTGTGGCTTCAAGCCCTATCCTCCCTCGCCTGGTGGAAACCAGTCCTTGGCACTCCCTTCCTATGGGTTCTCTCTGGAAATTAAAGGTGGGAGAGCAGGGGCCTGGGATCCAGGTCGCCTGTGTCCACTTTCCCGGCAGAGCTGCCAAAAGGTTGGGTCTCAACGTCCTGGTTTCCTCCTCTTTGGTAAGAGGAGAAATGAGCCTGGTATTGTCCAGGGCTTTGTACGCCTGGGCGGTGCATGTGACTGGGGTTGTTACCTAAGAGAGCCCTAAAACAGGGACAGAGGAGAGTTGGAGAAATCCAGAGGACTTTCGATGTTGCTGTTGTAATTATGAGGGTAGTTCATGTGCGGGTGTGGAGAAAAAGTGCCGGAGTATATAAAGTAACATTGAGAAAGCGACCCATCACTTCCAGCCCCAATCCCTCATTCCTGCTGAAAACTACTCATAATTTTGTTGTCTATCATTTTAGATCTTTCTCTGTGCACACACTTTCCCCCATATTAGATTATGTTTTAATTACATAAATGATACGAGAACACATTATCATTATAAGAGAAACAAACATGGCAGATAAATGTAGAGTCCAAAGCAGGAGTCTCCTTTTCAGTATGTTCGCTCCCCCAAAGACAACTATGGGTCAAGTTTAACATCCTCCATACAGTTACGTACAGACACAAACACAGAGTTCCAGCTTTTCTTTCTTTAGCATGAATGGAATCATAACATCCGTATTCTTCTGCAAGTTGCTTTCCTGTCACAGTGATATGTTACCCTGGGGCGCCTGGGTGGCTCAGTGGGTTAGGTGCCAACTCTTGATCTCGGCTCAGGTCATGATCTTGGGTTCATGGGATCGAGCCTCACCTCAGGCTCCTTGCTCAGTGTGGAGTCTGCTGGCGATTCTCTCTCCCACCTCCTCTGCCCCTCCTCCAGCTCACTCTCACTCTCTCTCAAATAAATAAATAAATCTTTTTTTAAATATTTTTTTATAAATAAATCTTTACAAAATATATCTTACCCTGTAGATTTTTCCACATTGGTATACCTATCTCATTCTCTGTAACTGCCGCTTACTATTCTCCTGTTGTGTATATTCTGTACGTGTTAAGTGATCTCGTCTGATAGACACGTGAGTTGTTCATAACCTTCTGTTATTCATATGCTCTGAACATTTGTGCATCTATCTATGTTGGGTTTATTTCTAGAAGTAGAATTGCTAGGTTGACATGTTTTTATATCTTTAATTTTTCTAAATACTGTGGGGATTTATTTTTAAGTGTGTGTGTGTGTGTGTGTGTGTGTGTGTGTGTGTGTGTGTGTGTGTGTTTAATTATCCAAGACATGGTTGCAAAAAAAGGTGGAAAAGTATAGAAAGCTCTGTAGGAAGAAAAAAATCACTGACAGTCCCTCCGCCCACTTGCCACAATTGTTTACTTTTTGGCACGTTTGTTTCCAATTATTTCCTATGTCCAATTGTGGTTACAGTGATCAGATCATACTGCAGAGAAAATTTCTGTCCAGCTTTTTTAATTTAATGTAATAAACATTTTCCTATGTCACTAAAATATTTTTGTAAGCATCCATTTTATGATTTCATGATAGGTATTGCATGTACATACCAGAGTTCCTTAGCCGTTCCTCTACTGTTGGACTTTTGAATTGCTTGTATCTTTTTCACTGTAACACCTCAGTGAATATCTTTTTGTATAAATCTTTGAAATCCAAAAATTTCCTTAAGCTAGATTCCCAAAAGGAGAATTACTGGGTCTAGAGTTAGGATTTTAGTGCATCTGTTTTTTAAGTGGAATTTCAAATTGCTAATAGGCATGCATGGTACATAATTCCAAAGGTACTATTTCATTACACAATGAAAAAAAAAAAACCTGTATCGTATTTGGTCCCTCAGCTATGGTGTTCCTCCATAAAGGCAACACTATTACCTGGTTTCTTCTGTATCTTTCTTAGAAAAAACATATATATGCATATACATATACACACATACATACAAAGACACATATATATGGACATATATATTCATTTTTTCATACAGAAATAGCATACCAGATGCATACTCTTGTACTTTCTCTCCTCACTTAGTATTTTTTAAAAGATTTTTTACTTGTTTATTTGACAGACAGAGATCACAGGTAGGCAGAGAGGCAGGCAGAGAGAGAGAGAGAGGAGGAAGCAGGATCCCCACCAAGCAGAGAGCCTGACGTGGGGCTTGATCCCAGGACCCTAGGATCATGACCTGAGCTGAAGGCAGAGGCTTTAACCCACTGAGCAACCCAGGCGCCCCCACTTAGTATTTTTAAAAATATTTTATTTATTTATTTGACAGAGAGAGAGACCACAAGTAGGCAGAGAGGCAGGCAGAAAGAGAGGGAGAAGCAGGCTCCCTGCTGAGTAGAGAGCCCGATTCGGGGCTTGATCCCAGGACCCTGAAATCATGACCTGAGCCGAAGGCAGAGGCTTAACCCACTGAGCCACCCAGGCGCTCTTCACTTGATATTTTTTGATGATTGGTCCATATATGAAAAGAACTGCCTCATTTTCTAGAAACATTGCATAGAATTTCTTCAAATGGATGTGCCATAATGAATTCTATTGAAACATTTTTAGGTTGGTTCCCATCTTTTGCTATTGGAGCTGTGCAGTTTGGAATGTCCTTACATATATACCATTTTGATCATGTATATGCTAGCACACCCATCTATAAAATAGATTCCTTTCAGTGGAATTTCTGGGTCCCTGAAAATGTACGTTTTACACAGTGCTAGCTAGTGTGGTCTCCCTAGATGGTGCCAATTTCCTCATTAAAGGGCAAGGACAGTTTTTAAAAGCTCTCAATCCAAATGGCCAAACTGCTTTCCAGAAAAGTGTTATCTATCTAAACTCTTGCCAGCAGAACCCAGCACTCTGATCCCTCCTCCCACTGAGTAAAAATAGCTAATGCTTGTGGTGTTTGTGCTCAGTTGTCATTTTTTTCAAAAAGGACCCGTGAAAGACTAGTGGAAGTGAGCAAATAGTTAATTTTTTTTTTAATTTATTTGACAGAGAGAGATCACAAGCAGGCAGAGAGGTAGGCAGAGAGAGAGGAAGGTAAACAGGCTCCCTGCTGAGCAGAGAGCCCGATGCGGGGCTCGATCCCAGTACCCCAGGATCATGACCTGAGCCGAAGGCAGAGGCTTAAACCACTGAGCCACCCAGGTGCCCCGCAAATAGTTAATTTTTAAACCTAAAACAGTTTTTAAAACATAGCATCTGGGAAAATGTCTAATCCCACCTTGGCCACTTCTATATGTGTGACCTTGGGAAATTGCGTATCCTCTCTGAGACTAAGGTCTTAGAGTTGTCCAGAAGGGGAGATGAGAGAATGCGCTTAGTACAGCTCCTGGCATATAACAAGGGCTCAAAACGTGGTAGCTAAGAAGAAAAGTTAGCTGAGGAAAAAATGCCAACCCTCCAAATAATCCCAACTGTGAGAGGAAGGGAGCTCTGAAAAGAAGGCTGGGCGGTGCCAGCTTTGTTCTTTCCCTCAAATTCTCCCTCTGGTCTTTCCTGCCTTGAAGAAAAAGGGAAATCTGGCCAGCAGCCCCTGGGGAGAAGCACCTAACACTAAGACTAGCTCTAAGGAGGGTCTGGGATCTGGGACCTCACCCAGATTCCCCTCCTGCGCCTCGCAGGGGGAACGCAGGCAGGATTAGTCTTCATCCTCCGTGGGGGTCCCTGTCTCAGAGCTTCCACAGCCCCATCGGAGTCTGGGAAGTGAGAATTGCTGACCGAGCCTTGGGTCTCTTACTCGTAGCTAACAGCAGGCGGCTGCTGCCAGTGCCTCCAGGGTCCAGCATCTTAAATCTGCGCCGGTGCGTGGGCGCGGCTGCGTGCTTGCTGGCCCGGGGAGGTCTTGGTGACTTGTCCTTAGTGCCGTTTTCTGCAGCGCTGGCTCCCTTCCAGCCACTCAGGCGCTGGCTGCGGGGCCCCAGACAGAGCCAGCCCACCCTCGAGGTGCTGCAAGTGGCAGGGAGGGGTCGCTGGGGCTCGCTCTGGGTGCTGGGTGCTGTGGTCGGCTTGGCGAGCCTGGGATGCAGGGTGGCCTCCCTGAGCTCCGCACCTGCAGGAGTCCCAGGCTTGCCCTCCCCCAACCTCCCGGAGCAGGGATGCAGCCCTGAAAAAATCGGCTGCTTAAGAGACGCCATTTCTGTCCCCACCCTTGTCTGGGCTGGAAGAGCCAATCACATCACAATACACGGTGCCTGTGTGTAGCTGTGAAAGCTGCAGGTAGAAACCGCCTCGGGTGGGAGAGCAGATCCGTGGAGCACAGTGAAGCCATTTTCTGGGATGATTTGGAGGTCTGTCCACTCACAGTATAATCACCATGCTGGAGAATTTCAGCCATTCCCTCCCCACCCACTGCCTTAGACGCTAGCCTTTCCCTTGATTTTCCAGGGAGAACCAACAGTGACTATATGGATTGAGCCCTGTGGAACCAGGGGGTGTGGGGCCTCCTCTTGGACCTGAACCCAGCCTGCTCTGTAACTATGAGAAAGCAGTACAGCCCCAGGCCTGTCTTCTCATTTATAAAGATGCAAGAAGGAATAGAGTTAGACCACGTCAGGTGTGGGGAAATGGGTTTATACCCTGTGTCCTGACAATTCTATTTCTTGGTTTCTACCCTGGAGAAATACTTAGGCGGTATATTCAAGGAGGTTGGCCACTGCAGGCTCGTATCTAATAACAAAGCACGGAAAATAGTTCAATGGCCATCAATAGGGAAAGTATAAATAAAAGTCTGTTTTCATAATGGGTCATTAGATTGCAGTTAGAAGGAATAAACTGGGTCTATATATGCAGGGCCATGGACAGAGCTCAAAATATATTAAGACAGAAAGTTGTAGAATAATGCATACAGCACAATACAACGTTTCCAACATACCAAACAGAGCTGTGGTATATTCAAACATATGTAATGCATTTTTTGAAAAATGAAAAGATACACTCCCAACTCAGAAGAGTGGCTTTCTCTGGCGAGAGGAGCAGGGAGTTGGGATAGCCAGTGGAGGTGAAAGTGATCTTGAGCTTTCCTTGTAACATTCTAACTTTAAAAAAGTGACAGTGCATTCATATGTTGCCCAAGGAATTTAAAACTATATAGTCATAAAGAAAACACTGGGAAACAAAATATGTCAAAACGTAAACAATGGTTAATTCCAGGGGGAGAGGAATGTGATTGTCTTCTTCTTTGTACTTTTTGGGGTTGGTTTTTGTTTTTAAAATGCAGGAAAGGGGTTCAAGAGTGACCCATCAAGTCCCTCAGCTCAAAGGGCCTGTGATCTTGTGCTTCTAGGGCAGCATCCTAAAGTCCTTGCCGCCCGCTGAAGGGCTTTCAAGGGCCCTGGTGCTCCTGCCCCACCCATTCCCCAGACTTCAATTTAGTCTTACCCGTTAAAACCCAAGACCACTTGCGGTTCACTACTGTGCTTGGCTGACTCTCTCTTCTGGGCGTTTAGTTGCCCTGTTTCCTCTTCCTGGCACCTTCTTCCCTTCTGGAGACTACCAGAAGCTAAAAGCACAGCACATTCTTCTTCATAGCTCTCAGAAGGAATGAACCCTGCCATCACCTTTGATTTCAGACTTTGAATCCAGAACTATGCACCAGCACATTTCTGTCTGGGGCACCTGGGTGGCTCAGTTGTTAATCGTCTGCCTTTGGCTCAGGTCATGATCCCAAGGTCCTGGGATCGAGCCCTGCATTGGGCTCCCTGCTTCTCCCTCTGGCACTCCCCCTGCTTGTGTTCCCTCTCTCACTGGCTCGTGCTCTCTCTCTCTCTCTCTCTCTCAAATAAATGAATAAATGATCCTAAAAAGAATCCACTAAATTCCTGTCATTAAAGCCACCACCCAGCTCCAGCTTGTGGCCCTTTGTTAAGGCAGTCCCCGGAAAGTAACACACCCCACACCCTCCTGCTTAGATGGGGGGTGGCACTCTTCAGAGACCTGAGTTGGCAGGGGTCCATGCTGGGAATGGATTTGAGGGAGGGGGCGGGCGGGAGACCAGTGAGGAGGTTGCTGCGGTAATCCAGGAGCGTGGCGGGGTCTGCCAGAGCCCAGCAGTGCAGATGTTAGTTACTAATCAATACAAGGGTTCAGCAATAAGCCCGTGAAAGTCTATAAATCAACCCGAGTTCCAGCGACACATGAGCTTTTCTCCCCCCCCCACCCCGTGTATTCGCTCCTGTTCAACATCCCACCCTTCTCCTGACACCCCAGCCACCCCCACCTTCCGCGCTTGAATTCTACTCAGTCTGTACTTTCACCCGCCCTCCAATGGGTGTGATTTCAGCAGGCTTGGTTTCAGCTTCCTGTGACAGCTGTAACCTCTGTTCTCACTGAATTGCTAAAATTGCTGATAAACGCCAGCTGCTGGGAAGTTTGGGAAGTAACTGGGAACGTGTCCCCATGCCAAGCCGTGGAGAAGTGGTCTATGGAATGGCCCAGAAATTGAATGAACTAAAAGTAACCTGTAAACCCCCTCTATATTTAGGTCTACAGGTGTCCATTCAAGAAGAAGATTAGATCTTCGGACACGAAAGTCATCCTCCTAGTCCCAGGTGGGAAGAACAGTCCACTTACTTGTCTGAAGTCCCAGAGGCCCAGGAGAGGGCAAGTGCTGCGGCCTCATTGTCCCCATACCATCTTTCTTGCTCACATTTTGAATATTTGGAAAAAGGTTTGTTGGAAGAAATAATAGAAAGCAGTCACCCCAGCCTTAAAAGAAATGTCGCTGGGTAAGGAGACATGATGCTCCGTACAAGGTGGTTTTCTAAGTTGGATCCTGGATCCGATGGGAAAATGGAGAATCCTGTTAAAGCCAGCCATTTCCTTGTACCGGTGTTAATGTCTTAGTCCAGATAACTGTTATATGACGATGTAAGATGTTCACTGTTAGGGCAAGCTGGCTGAAGGGTCTATGAGAATTCTGTGTACTACCTTTGCAACACTCTGGAAATCTGAAATGATTTCAAATTAAAAGCTTAAAAGCAAGCAAATATATATATATAAATATATAATATATATATATATATATTTATATATATATATAAATATATATATATATATAAATGTTCCTGGGATGGTATTTTTTGAATAGAAGGAGGCTAGACTCCAGGATAAACCCTCAGTTATACTGTCTGACCCTTGGGCCTAAGTGTTGTTTAGTGGTCAAAAAGATGTCAGCCAAAAGATTCAATATTTGCTGAGTGTCTATTCATGGCACTGCAGGAATGAGAGGAGGAAATCATATGTAATCCTGCCCTCAAGGAACTCACTGTGTAGCAAGGAGGACAAAGATGTGTATGGATCGACTCAAAACCAGGTATAGTCTGGAGGAGGCAGAGATTAATCAAGACCTTGAGGTGGGGTGTCTGGGTGGCTCAGTGGGTTAAGCCTCTGCCTTTAGCTCAGGTCATGATCCCAGGGTGTTGGGATCGAGCCCCACATCGGGTTCTCTGCTCAGCAGAGAGTCTGCTTCCCCCTCTCTCTTTCTGCCTCTCTGCCTACTTGTGATCTCTGTCTGTCAAATAAATAAATAAAATCTTAAAAAAAAAAAAAAAAGACCTGAGGCCAAGGGACTCCAGGCGGAGGATTATTATCAGCAAAACACTGAAGCATATTTGCTGTATGATTTTTCATGGAGCTGGGAATGGTGGAGGAGGTCGTGGGAGGGTAGGGATTTCAGAGACATAGGAGTACCCAAGATCAGTCAGGAGGACAAAATTCTTTTCTGTTTTTAATACAAATGTTTCATAATAATAAAAATAATCCATGTTCACTTTAAGAAGTTTGGAAATTTCAGAGTAGTACAAAGAAGAAAACTAAACTCAATTGTTATTTTACCCTCCAAACAAATATTTTGGTGCATTTTATTTTGCTCTTACTTGAGCTCATGTTGTACATGCAGTTGGGTAGCTTTTGCTGGTTTCTTTCATTGGCATAATATCGCAAGCCTTTCCCCATCACATTAAAGAAGATTCTTTTTTTTTTTTTTTTTAAAGATTTTATTTATTTATTTGTCAGAGAGAGAGAGAGAGCAAGCACAGGCAGACAGAGTGGCAGGCAGAGGCAGAGGGAGAAGCAGGCTCCCCACAGAGCAAGGAGCCCGATGTGGGACTCGATCCCAGGACGCTGGGATCATGACCTGAGCCGAAGGCAGCTGCTTAACCAACTGAGCCACCCAGGCGTCCTTTCTTTTTTTTTTTTTAAAGAAGATTCTTAAAGCATGAAGGGAGTCCATCTTCCTCCTAATGCAAGAATCCTTCTTGTATTCCCAGCAGCTGACTGACAAATCTTTGTCTGGATACTTCCCATAGCAAGAATCTCATTCATTCTTCGGAGGTCCATTCTGTTTTTAGCTAACCCTTTCCATGTATCTTAATTGCACTACCCTGTAACTATCCTTTTTTGAGATGACAGATCTTCAAATGCATCAAAAACCAAAGAGTCTCAGTTTAATTCATCTTGAGGTAGACTTCAGTTAGCTCATGGAGGGTCTCAAATGCCATGCCAGGGATGACCCTTGTCACTATAAATCCAAGGGAGTCATCAAAAAAAAAATTTTTTTTTGTTTCAGGAATTTGTATGCTTCTCATATGATGTGCCCCAAGGTTTAATAGGTCAAATATTTTCAAGCAGAAAAGTGGCATGATCAGAGCTGTGCTTAATGACTAACACTGCAGCTCTCCCCTGTTGAGGGTTTATTATGCATCAGACTTTACATTTAATATTTCAGGTTGTTGTTCCTGATGACAACCCTATGAAGTTGGGGCATTTCCCCGATTTCACAGATGATGAAACGCAGGCCTAAAAAGGGAGAAGACATCTGCCCACACTCACACGAGAGGTAACTGAGCAGTCCCTGGAGCATCATTTTTTTATTTAAGATTTTACTTATTTGTCAGAGAGAGAGAACACAAGCAGGGAGAGCTGCAGCCAGAGCAGACAGAGGGAGAAGCAGGCTCCCTGCTGAGCAGGGAATCCAATGCAGGATTCGATCCTGGGACCCTAAGATCAGGACCTGGGCCGAAGGCAGCAACTTAACCAACTGAGCCAGCCAGGTGTCCCTGCAACATCTTTTAAAGCATAGGATTCAAATTCCTGCTGTGACATGAATTAGCTGTGGTACCTTGGGCAACTGTCTCAAGTTCTCTGGGCCTTTTCCGCCAGTTTGGAAAATAACGGGGTGAGCCAGCTAAAAGCATAGATTTGGTGCCAGGCTGCAAATCTCTGTACTTCTGTGTAGCCTTGGTGGACTAGTGATTTATTCTCTGCAGGCCTACTGCTTACATTTGCCAGACACGAGGCAGGAGGATTAAGAGAGAAGCCCACATACCTAGGTCTGAGTATGTAAGTTATAAATCAAGCTAACAAACTATTTTTTTAAGATTTTATTTATTTATTTGACAGAGAGAGAGAGAGAGAGAGAGAGAGATCACAAGTAGGCAGAAAGGCAGGCAAAGAGAGAGGGGGAAGCAGGCTCCCCTCCCAGCAGAGAGCCCGACACAGGGTTCGATCCCAGACTCTGGGATCATGACCTGAGCCGAAGGCAGAGGCTTAACCCACTGAGCCACCCAGGCACCCCTAACAAACTACTTTTTAAAGATACATGTTTTATCCTTCTACCTTGAGAATAATACCTCCATAATAAACTAGAATGCCAGGTTTTGAGCTGAGAATTCTTGGAGTCTGTGGAGTTCCAGGTCAGAGCGTGACAGAGCCAGGCCCCTTCACTTCCTTTTCCTGGCCCTCATGTCCAGGTTCTGTCCCCACCCCTTACAACTAACCAGCTCTGCACTCAGGCAGGGAAGTTTGCCCTTGGGGGAATGAAGCAAGGAAAAGACACTGGTAGAGATGCTGAAAGTGGACTCAGGTCATTTGGACCAGGAATTCTAGAATCCCGGATACCCACAGTGTGGTTTCAAAGGGGTGCCCAGGTCCTAGCTTGTCTGGGAGAAGGGACACAGCTGGAGGGTCAGAGTGCAGCCCTTGGAAGTGCAGGGCCTAGGGCAAGGACCCTGTTTGGTATGTCTAAGGAAGATATAGTGTCTCTACGTCTCAGTTTCCTTTAGAATGAACAGATCATCCAGGTTTGGCTGGGGCTTTCCTACTTTTAACACTGAAAGTCCTGCATCCCAGAAAACCCCTCAGTCCTGGGCAAGCCAGGCTGGTTGGTCACCCTCCTTTCCTAGGCTTTACAGTTAGGCTAATACTATTTCCTAAGATTGTTATGAGGATTAAATGAGTTATCTCATGGAGAGTATTGAGATCAGTGCCTGCCTCATGGTAAACATTCTGTGAGTATGTTAGCTATTATCATTTTTTTCCATTTATGCCTATTGTATTAAAATACACATATAAAATTTGCCATCTGAACTAATTTTTAAAGATTTTATTTATTTGTTTATTTTAGAGAGAGAGTGTGTGCCAGTGCGGGAAGAGGCAGAGGAAGAGGAGAGAGAGAGAATCTCAAGCAGACTCCCTGCTGAGCGTGAAGCCCCATGGCGCACTCAATCCCACAACCCCAAGATCGTGACCTGAGCTGAAATCAAGAGTCAGATGCTTAACTGACTGAGCTACCCAAGTGCCCCCTTAACTACTTTTAAGTATTCAGTTCAGTGATATTAAATACATTCCTAGTGTTGTGCAGTCACCATCACCACCCAACTCCATAATTCTTTCCACCTTGTGAAACTGAAATTCTGTCCCCACTAATCACCACCTCCCAGTCCCTCCCCGCGCCCCCGAGCCCCAGTAACCATCATTCTACTTTCTAAACCTCTATGATTTTGACAACTCTAAGCATCTCATATAAGTGGAATCATACAGTATTTTTATCTTTTCGTGACTGGTTAATTTCACTGAGCATAATATCCTCAAGGTCCATCCATGTTGTAGTCTGTGTCAGAGTTATTTTGGGTGTATACCCAGAAATGGAATTGCTGGATCATATGGCAATTCTATTTTTAATTTTTTGAGAAACCTTCATACTGTGTTCCACAGTGACTATACCATAGACGTTTCCAAAAGTGTACAAGGGATCCCGTTTCTCCACATCCTCTCTGACACTTGCTATTTTCCTTTTTTTTGGTTTTGTTTTGTTTTGTTTTATAGTAGCCATCCTAATAGGTGTGAGGTGGTCTTGATTTGCATTTCCTTAATGATTAGTAATGTTGAGCATTTTTCATGTGCTTACTGGCCATTCGTATATCTTCTTTGGAGAAATGTCTATTTAAGGCCTTTCTTTGTTCATATTTGAAGTAGGCTGTTTGTTGAGTTTTAGAAGTTCTCTCTGTATAATGGATGTGAATCCCTTATCAGATATATAATTTGCAATTATTTCCTCCCAATCTGTGGGTTGCTTTTTGATTGTGTTTATATTCTTTTGATGTACAAAATTTTGAATTTTCATAAAATCCAATTTGTCTATTTTTAACTTTGTTGTCTGTGCCTTTGACGTTACATCTAAAAAATCATTGCCAAATTGAACGTCATGAAGTTCTTGCCTTATGTTTCCTTCTAAGAGTTTTATAGTTTTATAAAGATTTAGACCTTTGATCCATTTTGAGTTGATTTTTGTATATGGTATGAGCTAAGGGCCCAGCTTCATTCTTTTGCGTGTGAATGAATATCCAGTTTTCCCAGCACCATTTGTTGAAAAGACAGTGTCCTTTCCCTAATGAATGAATCTTGGTTTCCTTGTCAAAAGTATTTGACCTCATATACAAGGGTTTATTTCTGGGCTCTCTATTCTATTCCTTGGGGTGTCTGTCTGTCTTTATGTCAGTACTACACTGTTTTGATTCCTGTAGTTTTGTAGTAAGTTATGAAATCAGGAGGTGTGAGTGCTGCAGCTTTGTTCTTTTTGTAGCTATTATCATTTTAAAGATTCCGTTCTAGTAGAAAATGCTAAGTTTCCATAATTGGAGGCTTGGGCGAGAAAGAGGGAAATGTTGAGTCTGACTGAAGCTTTAAACCTGGGGGGTTGAGTGTCTAGCAAAGCCACCGGCTAAATGGGACACTGTGATGGTTAGAACTCAGACGAGAGGACTGGCAGGATCAGTGCCATCTTGGCAGTCGTTCCACTCACACATTTAATAGGGGCGCCCTTTACCATGTTTTGACCAAAAATGCCATTGATTTTTAAGATACCATTATTTTATGTCCCACTAAGAAAATATGCTCTCAGTAATTATGACATGCTATTTATTAACCATGAGGCACAACCGATTCAGAGACACAAAAATGTGGGGGAAAACATATGTCTTAGAATTAAGTAAGATGCATGCCAGGCACTGAGTCAGGCGTCATGGCAGGGGAGTGGGATACAGCCAAGAAGAGAACCTGCCTTCAAAAGGCTTCCAGTCTCAGAGTGACACCTGCAGACTCTGACACCGCAGGGAGCAGTGGGAGGAGCGCTACCACGCAGGCGCCAGAGCTGTTCTGAAATCAGCTGCTGCTTGTTGAGTATTAATAGGAGGTATTAACATAGACGGAATTGACAGGCACATCTTTCTTGGGATTTCTAGTCCTCCCCCTCCTTTTCCCTGATGCCTGAAATTTGTAGGGACAAAGCCTTTCAAACCATTTTTGAATGAATTGAGATAATGAATTAAAACACCACATGGTGAGTGTTGAACTAGTACAAATCCAAGGGAAGGCAGGTTGGCACTGTCCAAATTTCAGATGCGCTCATGCTTTGACTTCACAATACCACTCTAGGAAAATGTCCTGCAGATCTACTCACCCATGTGTGGAAAATGCCACATTATATAAGGTTATTCATTACAGCAGTGTTTGAAATAGGAAATAATTAGGAATAACCTCAAAGCCATGGATAGGGCACAGATTAACCAGATTATGGAATATTTGTACAGTGGATTTGAGATCAAGGAAACGCTTAATGTATGAACAGGAAAAAGATCCCTGACATGTATTGTGAAGTGAAAAAATGCTAAGTGCAGAACCGTTTCAGTTAACTACCATCCGTATGATGAAGGGGGAGTAAGGATACACATCTAGAAACTTGTTTTTGATTTTTTTATTTTTTAAAGATTTTATTTATTTATTTGACAGAGAGAGGGAGAGAGATCACAAGTAGGCAGAGAGACAGGGGAAGCAGGCTCCCTGCTGAGCAGAGAGCCTGATAAGGGGCTCGATCCCAGGACCCTGAGATCATGACCTGAGCCGAAGGAAGAGACTTAATCCACTGAGCCACCCACCCAGGTGCTCCTAGAAACTTGTTGAATAGACTCTAGGATATCCAGGAAACCGATGATAATGGTTATGGTTGGGGAGGCTTGGTGGATCTGGCAGATGGGGACAGAAAAGAGAAGAGGACTTTTATTCCTTCTTTTTTTTTTAATTTTTAAGATTTTATTTTTTAAAAAAAAGAGAGAAAAACGTGAGAGAGAAAGAGCAGTGGGGAGGAGCAGAGGGAGAAGCAGACTCCCTGCTGAGCAGGGAGCCCCATGCAGGACTCCATCTGGGGACCCTGGGATCACGAACTGAGCCAAAGGCAGACAGACGCTTAACCAGCTGAGCCACCCAGGCGCCCTATTTATACTTATCTCTAAACTACATGAATGGGTTATACAAAATGTTAAATTAACTGCATTTTTAAAAACATCAAATACGAAGAGTTAACCCAGTGACTCTGATTCCTATCAAAGTGTGGGAATTCATTCATTCATTCATTCAATAATCCATTCATTCATTCCATAACCTAGGTAATCAAGAACCTTCTCTAGCAACCAGAGCTAAAACGTGCCAGGCATCGTGCTAAGTGCTCTCCTGGACAACATCTCATTTAGTCCTCACCACCTCTCTTTGGCGCAGGTGTCTAGCATCACAGAGGAGGAGACGGAAGATGACAGAAGTGGCTCTGGCGCTAAAGACCATGCAGGTCCCACTGTCCTGGGCCAAGTGCCCCATTGTGGGCCTGAGAGATGAGGAGACCCAGGCACAAGGCCCGCCCTCTTGGGCGTGTAAAACAGATTCACAGACGGGCTTGAACAGGGAAGGGAGTGTTAGAGCACAGTGCCTGAGGATTAGGAGACAAAGGGAACAGAGTGGCTGGGGACAAGGAGAAAACCTCTCCCACAATATCCTTTTGCCAAGGACAGGCCCCGTAAGCACTGGAACCCAGCGGCGCCCATGAGAGCGAGTGACAACCCCAGCAGCCTCAAAACCAACAATGAACAAAGGCTGCGGTGCTCTGTAAGAACAGAGGCGATCTGACAACAGCCCAGCTCATTTGATCAGTGTAGACATCCCTTCTAGACTTTGAAGACTGAAGTGTTCTCCTTTAGCTGTCTACACAGATCAAATAAGCCGGAGGGCTGCCATATCTTGACGTCGTTTTGTGCTAATCCATAGTCTCAGCAAACCATCTGAGCAGAGGCAAAAATAATTCTCACGGGCAAGGATAGGCAGTTCCAGGACGGAACGTTAACTCCTTGCTGCCCCTTCAGGAGGGAGTGGCTTTTGAAGGGAGTTTCAGCCAGCTTCCCAGAAAGGAGCTTCTGCCCCTCTCCAAAGCGAAGTGGCAAAGCTGTTTTCTCCCCTTGGAGTTGAAAGCCCTACCTACTCCTGGGCTCGTGCCCCTGTAGGAACACCTTATAGGCAGAGTTGACAATTAATAGCTGTGGTCTGGCTCTCAGAACAGCAGCCCTGCCTAGGAAACAGGGATCACCTCACCACGCACGCACCTTTTTATGCAAAGGATTGGTAAAGGGGCAGTCTTACCCCCGCCCCCCTCATGCCTCCAGCGGCAGTGAGCAGCTCAGGAAATCCTCGTAGCAGGACTAGGCGCCTAACAACAAACCCACCAGCTAAGTAGCATCGTTACAAAAGATTAAAAATCTCCATGAGTTCTAACATCTTCGTTCCTAGCTGTGGTTTCCATGGAAATAGACATCTGCTCTAGGGAAAAAGGAAAGGTGGGGGGAAGCGGTGTAAGTGCTTTGAAATAATCAGTGTTTTGAAAGATTTATTTTTTTTTCCTGTCACAACATGAATAGTCAGAAACGTTAAGATTTTTGCAGGGCAATTTCTTGTATTTAAAAGAAATACGCATCCAGTGGGTGGGACCTTCCTCTGCAAACCTCCAGTTCAAGTACAAAGACTTCAAGATAAAGGCTGGTTCGGGGATAATAGACTGTCTTGGCCTTGGGTTCCGGTGTGGTGCTGGTTTGTGTTGCCTGCCAATCTGTCACTTTCCGGTGAGCTCTCATCCCCACCTTTCTCCAGCCTTTCTAACGATTTCTGAGATTTTGCTCAGAAAACTGACAGATGGAAACACCTGGCATTTTGTGGCTAGGTTCGGTCTCAGAGGAAGAAAGCTTTCAGGGCTCAGAATCTGAATTATTCCTGGTCTTGCTCACATGCTAAGGGAAAACCACTTCCTTTGGGGGCGGGGGAGAGGCTGACCCCACACAAGGGCAATTGTTGGAGAAAATGCCACAACAAGCATATTTCAGGCAACAGCGAATTGCTAATTGTTTGCTTTGTGTGGTGTGTCTGCTGCCTCTATGATCCAGTTTTCCTTGTCTCAGGCACCCAGTAATTGTGTTTATCTCTAGCACATCCCCAGTGACTGGCTGGACATGGAGAGTCTTTCACAATCAGGACTGTTGTTTCTGCAGAGTTAGTCATATTTGTTTCTTGGTATGGGAAGACTGGACCCATTGGTAAATAAAATGAAGGTGTCCTTCCACCCAGGCAGGATCTCAGAGCAGGTGCACTGGTGTAGTGATCACCTACCACTGGAAGACCGGAGACACAGCCTTGGTCTGGGGAATGGGAAGAGAGATCTGGAAACCATGTTCAGTTTATTTCTCTTCTGGCCTTTCTGTGGTAAGGAGGCCAGGCATTCTAAGATCTCTCAGGTTAGACCAATTTCCTTTGTGCCTCTGATGTGCTTCTCCTCAAACCAGGCCAGGAGGAACCGTGACCTTGTGGTTCTCCCTTTTGTTTTGATTCTTTAAAAGGGGCCAGCACTGCACTGGAGAGCACGTGCTCCAAGAACAAAAGCAACACTTCACCGCAGTCTGGGTTGTCTGGAACTGCTGTTGCTCTTCCTTCCCTATCATCAGGCAAAAGGCTAGGCAGAACAGATGGAGTCTGCATTTAAGCCGAGTAACTGTTGGACCAAAGGAGATCAAATTCCAGAGCCTCAACACTTTTCCCCCACAGTTCTCTGGTCACCAGCTCCGGTCCCGGAGTATGGTAGCAAAAACGCGCACCGTGGGGAAGGGCCACGCCCGTGACCTGTTAGGGCTGAGTGGGTAAGGAATGACGATGATGTCACAATGCAGATTGCACGCGGGCGTGGGGCGAGGTAGGGCGCCGGGTTGCAGGGGGGCCTTACAGGGGCAAAGAGTGGTATTGTCCTGTAACGAGGGCTTGGACGTCTTAGGTGGAAGCAACGGGTGAGGCAATGTCCGGACACTGCGCTGTCCGAGTGTTGCCCTTGGGGCGATGCGGGGCACGTGGCTCAACGGAGGAGGAGTCCAGGGGGCCACCCTTTGAGAGGTAGGGAGGGACCCCGCCCCGGCCGGCCCCGCCCCGCCCTGTTCTTAGAGATGCGAGAGCTGGTTCAGACCCAGGCTAGGGGCCACAGTATAGCCCTCTTCCGCGGTCAGACAACCCTCCCGGCCCCCTGCTCACATCTGGGTAGACCCCCAAATGCCCCCCATCCCTCGCATTGTCCCCCTACCCCGCCAGGCTGGACTACACTTCCCGAGGTGCTCGGGGGTCCCGAGGGGCGGGGCACCTGGGCTGTGGGGGAGGGGGCGGCACGTGCCGCGGGTTTCAGCCAATGGAGAGCTTGGCAGGGAGGTCACGTGCCGCTGTTTGGCGCTTTTGTGCGCGCCCGAGTCTGTTGGTGCTCAGAGTGTGGCCAGGCGGCTCGGACCGAGCAGGTGGGTGCGGGGCTCAGGGAGGAGGCGGCTGGAGGCTGGGGACCAGCGAGAGGGATGCGGCGGGCGGGAGGGGCCGGGCCGTGGTAGCGGCCCCCTACCGGAGGGCGGCGGGCGTGGCCGCGGGCCCTAAGTGGGACTGGCGGGCGGGGGTCGTTCCGCTTTGTGTGTGGCTCGGGCGGAGCCTAGGCTTTGTCCCGGCTCCCTGGGGGCGCGGCTCCCGTGGGGAGGGGGCGCGGCCAGCTGGGCAAGCCCCGGGCGTTAGCCCGGGGTGCCGTCGTGGAGACAATAAGGGGCGTGGGCCCTCGTTTGCCTCCCTCCTTTCCCTCGCAGGCTCAGCCCCGCTGGGGTCCCCATTGTCTAAAGGGGCGGGGCGGCGCCTCCCCAGGGCAGCGGCCTTAGTGTCGGACTGCGGGCGGCTAGGGACGCTCCCCTTCCCCTCTGTCGCCTTCGCCCAGTGACTAGGACCGAGCCCGAGGCTGACACCCCACGAGAGCCATCCTGTCCTCGCGGCGGGGGGGGGGGGGGCCGCGGACAGCTAGGGTGGAGGCGGGGTGGGTGGGCGTGAAGGGAGGAAGTGGCGGGCCGATGCCTGAGCTACCCCACGGCCGGTTCCCCGGGCCTGCCCCACACGCCGAGCTGCTGCGGGGGTTCGGGGGGGCCTCGAGATGTTTTTGGCGGGAGTTGGGGGGGCGTCGGCGTGCGGGGAACCCGGGAAGGGCGGAGTTACCCAGATAGGACCGTTAGCCCCGCCTATCCCTCCCCTTCCCACGCGCGCGGGCTCAGGGGTGTTGTGAGTTCGGGGAGATTCGAAAAGGCGCGGGGAGGAAGGGGGCGGGGCCAGGGGCCGGAGCGCAGGGCGTGCTCTGATTGGCCGGGGGCGGCCACCCGCTTTTCTTCGCTTGGACCGGGGCCACGCCCATCCTGGGTCCGGTGCTGCTTCTCATGCTCTGCCGGGGTGAGACGGTTTCGCGGCTTAGGGTTTTAATTTCCAGCTGTTGGAACCTTCAGTCTTAGGTTTTCTTACTGGCCTGGGGTGTACAAAGATAATGACCTTAAACAAAATCAAGGAGGGATGTAGAATTTTTCATGATAAAAGGCAGCAAATATTATAACCTATAACCTGGAGGTTCATAAAACTGATTAATTTTGCTCGCTGTTGAATAAGGAGCTTAAGCCCCTAGAACAATAGGAGTTCAACATACTGGTTAATATTAGCTTGGGCGTTTTGTTTTCCACCATGGCAGACGCAGACAAAGCAGGGGTGGGCATTTCATTTGCACAATGAGTTGTAGGCAGTATTAAGATGGCTCCGGTCTCACTGTTGAGTTGAATCTGGAAGATCACTTCGCCGTTTGGGAGGGGAAATTTTTAGGAGTTTTAGGGCAAAAAAAAAAAAAATGTTGTGACTTAACGTCGTCTAATTTTTAAAATCCAAGATATTTTTTGAGCAGGCAAGCTCAGTTGATTCGATTTTCTGTAACCAATGTTCTATTCAGTTCAAATTTACCATTGTTTCGGTATTTTCTAGATTTTTATGATTTTCTAGGTAATGATGTCTTACTTAATTCCATGGTAGTGATTTTTCTGACACTGATTTAATGGATGTGATTTGAGGTTCCTTTGGATCAATGACCTAGAAATGCAAAGAAATTGATCGCATGCTTTTGAAAATCCTTTTCAGGGTTTTCCTTGCCAGTGGATTGTGTAGAATACACTGCCAGTCTCTTGTCTTCTGTTCACCATGGCTTCTTCTGGTAGGTAATCTATTTGGAAAAGCTGAATTGTGATGGGTTTAGGATTTTATAATAGGAGATGGATTCAGGTCTTAAGCCATTAATTGAGCAGTTGTATTTTGGTCTTATCAAAAAACCCATTATATAAATCAGAGAATAAAGAAGAAAAATTATCACTTGAATGTACTGAAGAGCTCCTAATTGTTTCATTATATAATGATTTGGCTTGGTCTAGAGCAAAATTGTGGAGTTTTGCACAAGTCTTCCTTTTGTTTATGAAAGTGATTGTCAGACACGTATCTCAGAATGGTATTTTTTAATCCAAAAATATCGAGCTTTGGTTTTATGGGAGGCAGTATTTAGATAATCTCTTGCCTGCAAACAGCTTCTTCATCAGCCTGAGTTCTATTCATTAAATTGATTTGGTTTATAGGAAATTACAGGATAGTTTAGTAGAATAGGAAAACCCCATTTTTCTGAATACATTATGAATATGATCAAATCCAGATATCCAGGTGAAAGAACTGGAGAAGCGTGCTTCAGGCCAGGCTTTTGAGCTGATTCTCAGCCCTCGATCAAAAGAATCCGTCCCAGAATTCCCCCTTTCCCCTCCAAAGAAGAAGGATCTTTCCCTGGAGGAAATTCAGAAGAAATTAGAAGCTGCAGAAGAAAGACGCAAGGTAAACATCACAATTCACAGAAAACAGGATATTTATTTATGTAATGTGGCAAATCAGTTTTATTTCCATAAGAGGAGGAAAACAGAATTGGAGCTAGATGGGATTATAATTGTGACGATTACATATGCCAGTAGCTAGGAGAAAATGCCAGGCATCTTTTACTGAGCTCCCTATTATGTACCAAGTCCTTTACTTTGTTTTTCTCCTTTAACTCAATGACCCTAAAAGGGTAGATGTCTGAGATCCTGAGATGAGAAAATGGTCTCGGAAATGTCATTTTCCCAAGTCCTATATCTATGAGCATTGGAGCCAGAATTCAAACTTAGGTCTGTCTGAAACCAAAGTTCCGGCTTCTCTTGCTTTCTCTTTGAAAAATAGATTTGTTGGTGGATGATTGGTTTTTTCTTTCCCTCCCCTCTGCCCGCCCCCCCCCCCCCCCCCCCCCCCCCGCGTTTGGTTTGGTTTGTGTGTGTGCCTGCGTGGTTTGTTTTTTTTCCGAGAGCTGTACAATAAAAACATTTTAAATTGCTGGTAATGTGATTGTGTTGCTCAACTGGCATGATAGTGAGGCAGCTTGTCTCTTATCTGAGCAATTCTATAAAATACCCATTTTTAAAAACAAATCAGAAAAGGGGGGGTGCCTTGGGTGGCTCAGTTGGTTAAGCGTCTGACTCTTGATCTCAGCTCAAGTCTTGATCTCAGGGTCTTGAGTTCAAACCCCATGTTACCACTGAGTGTGGAGCCTACTTAAAAAAAAAGAACAACCCAAATCAGAAAGATCAACAAATGCTAATATGCTTATTGTACAAAAATTGGGAATCAGAAGTTTATACATAGGAAATTAAAAGTATTCATTATCCTCCTTCCCAGAAATAACCATTGTTAACATTTTGGTGCATTTCCTTCCATTCAGTATTATTTTCATGAAGAGCTTTATATAAATTCTCATTTATTCCCTTCCAATAACCCTGATTAAGGTGAGTGGGTTTAATTTTAAAATTAGGGAGGGGCGCCTGGCTGGCTCAGTCAATAGCACAAGTGGCTTTTGGATCTTGGGGTTGTGAGTTCAAGTCCCATGCTGGGTATAGAGTTTAAATAAAAAAAAAAGTTTTTAATAAAATAAAATGAAGGAAAGTAGGCACAAGAAGGTGAGGTAGTAACCTGCCCCTGACCAACACAGTTAGTGCAATGTAAAGTCTGACACATCTGACCACACACTGCTGTAACATGTGCCATGTATGTTTCAGTGCCACGTGCGTATTTGCGCAGAGCCGCTGTTGGCATCGCCATTCATTTCACCAGGAAGGGCGGCAGAGTTTGCAAGGGAGCTTTGTCTGCTACCTGCTTTTCTGCACCGATTGAACTCTTATGGGGGATGACGGAGCTTTGTGGACTTTTGAGTTTTCGAGGAAATGCAGCGAATGGCTGGACAGAGAAATTTTTAAGGAATCCACCCTGGCCCTGTAGTCACTAACCTGTGCTTTATATGGTGGAACTTGGGACTGGGATACTGCAGAAGAGAGTGAACAGAACCAGTGGCAGGTGCTCTGTAGTTTTCCTGCCTCAGTGATGCTTCCAGGCATGTCAGAATCTGTGTGGTAACACACTCTTGCGTGTTGGTTCTGTTGAAGACGGCGAACTGTGGTAACCACTCCAGTGGCCTGGAAGTGACTGCAGCTTCCAGAGAGAGAAGCGATGAAACTTTTCTATGACACTGAAATCCCCTTGGCTCAATAGTAATCCCCTTGGCTTAGTCTTAAATTCCCTATCATTCACGTTTTTTCTTTTTATCGATATGCTCACATTTTTTATAATCGAACTTTCTTCAGGTGGACGTTGAAGGTCAGTAACGAGTTCTTGACAGTATAGCTCCATTCCTCCGTGTGCATGCTTAATGGTAACTGCTCGTTACCATTAAGCAGTAAATCTTACAGGGATTCCCTTAGAAAGCAGTGGGGCAATACTCTGGACAAACCTGGGCAGTTGTCCAAAGTAAATGCGAACACTAGAAAAGAAGGTGATTTTCACAGTATTTTGATAACAGACGATTCAGGCCCTGGCTTAGGTTATATTTAAGGAGATCTTAATTTCTGCCTCTTTTCAGTCCTCCCAGTTAATAACAGGGTTTTTTTTTTTTTTTGGTCAAAAATGTAATGCTCAATAAACTTCAGAGGGTCTAGCCTGTTAAACATTTTTCAGTCCCATGAAGCCGAGGTCTTGAAGCAGCTGGCTGAGAAGCGGGAGCACGAGAAAGAGGTGCTTCAGAAAGCCATAGAGGAGAACAACAACTTCAGTAAGATGGCGGAAGAAAAGCTGACCCACAAAATGGAGGCCAACAAAGAGAACCGAGAGGCCCAGATGGCCGCCAAACTGGAGCGCTTGCGGGAGAAGGTCGGTGGCCCAGCTTTGCTTTGAGAGGGTTGAGAGCTTGAAGTCTCCACCCGTGAGGTAGCTCGAACTAATGGCCTTGACTGAGGCGTTGGGTGTCTCTGTCCCCAGTTTCGGGGCTCAACACATTAAACGAGAGGTATCTTATTTTAAAATAAGATGGAATGGAGGCACCTGGCAGGCTCCGTCAGCAGAGCGCTCGACTCTTGATCTTGGGGTTGTGAGTTCGAGCCCCACGTCGGGTGCCGAGATTACGTAAAAAATAAAATCTTGAAAACAGAATAAGGTGGGGTATTCAGTGATTTCCAGAAAAATTCTATATTCTTTGAAAGAGCCGAGGAGGCTCAGTCATCAGAGTCCATGGGTGACCCAGGGAAGTTTGAAGATAATGTTTTAGAACCCTGTGTGCTTCCCACTAATAAATGATATACGCCCAGATGCCGCCATCGGGCCTGTTGCAGGGTGCACGGCTCGCCAGGCTTTGTGATTTGACTGACCTACGAATGCTGTTTCTTTCCAGGACAAGCACATTGAGGAAGTGCGGAAGAACAAGGAATCCAAAGACCCTGCTGATGAAACTGACGCTGACTAATTTGTTCTGAGAACTGACTTTCTCCCCTTCCCCTTCCCAAATATCCAAAGACTGTACTGGCCAGTGTCATTTTATTTTTGCCCTCCTGACAAATCTAGAAGCTGATGTAGGACTGTATAGGTAGATCCAGATTGTATGATGTTGTTTTCGGGCCTAAAGGGGAGAAACGGAAAGTGTTGTACTCTTTTTCTAAAGTGTTGAAGTCTTTCTAATGTAGCTACTTTTTCTCGTTGCATCTTTTCTACTTCAGTGCACCTGGCGTACTGGGTTAACGGCTAGTACTGTATTGGCTCTGTGAAAACATGTTCGTGAAAAGAGTATGTAGTGGCTTCTTTCAAATTGTTAGATGCTGAATATCTGTTCACTTTTAAATCCCAATTCTGTCCCAATCTTACCAGATGCTACTGTACTTGAATGGTTAATAAAACTGCACAGTGCTGTTGGTGGCAGTGACTTCTTTCTGTACAGGTAATAAACTGTGAAGTGACAGAGACCCTCCTAGCTTCTGTTCGTTCCAGATGGGGCCTTCGGCCTCCAGAAATAACCCAGCGCACGAGTCGCTGCAAGTTCTCTGCCCTGGAGTTTCTCGCTCCCGAGTCCTTTGCATTGTCTTCTCCCACAATCGTCACTTTGTTTTGATGCCTCGGCCCAGATCAGCTGCTACGATAGTCTTTCAGATGTTTATTTGCAAACAAGCTTATTTTTGTTCCCGTGTCCCCATTAAAAAGGCAGATTCAAGGCACACGGGGTTTCTGGGGAAGGGTTTAGGGGAAGTCTCGAGATCCTGGTTAGAGGTATTGGACATCTCCCTGGCTTCCTGGTACAGGTCAGGGTAGGATGTGACCTGTCATACTTTCCTGCCATAGAAGCCAGGACTCCAAAATTGGAATATTTGCTATCATTCTCTGGGCCCATGCAGTAACCTTTGGTGCAGCGGTTAAAAGGAACCTTCTTTTCCAGAGTAGCCTGTGATTTGGGTGGTTTGGGTTGGCGTCTCCTCCATCTTGTATCCAGAGGTTATAATATTCACCATTGTCAGAGCATTGCCTTTCAATTCAGGGAAAGCCTTTGGCAGCTTTCCTAGGCTATTTGGGAAATAGCCTTAATTGCATATGATTATTTCCTTCTCAGACATCTGCGTAAAAGCTCTTGGAAGCTGTGCACCTCAGTGAGAAAGCATGCCGGGTGACAACGCCGGGGGAGGGTCTACTGGGTGCTGGGCACGGACTGCCTCAGTTCCGGCTTTGTCTTTGGTTTGGGTTTTACCATCTCACTCTTACTCCTATGTTGTTAGGATTAAAGTGTGTGTGTGTGTGTGTGTGTGTGTGTGTGTTTAGAAGGCACGGTTAGAACCCTGCTTTAGTATCTAGCACGCATCTAAATGACAGCTATTACCAGGGGCTAGTGAGTGAGCTAAGTTTATCCTCTAAGGTTGGAAAGGATCTCACGGCTTTTTGTGTGCCTTGAATTGACTTCCACATTTACTTCAACCGAGATGATCAATCGTAGTTATAGGAAAAAGCTGAATGTCAGAGTCTAGCCACGCAGGGCAAACAAGAACAAGATCAAGTGTAGTTTAGCCGAATGCTAGTTCAGACAAGAAAGGACAAAGTGAGACTTTTGTGCAGGAGCTCAGTGTCATTCATTCCCAGCCTCTGGCACATCGCAAGTGTTGGAGGCTCGCACAGGTGACCTGATGCCCACAGGGGTCTTTTAGATGCCAGTTTCGAGCAGCTGGGGTATGAAGACCGTGGGAAGATAGAAACTTGTGGTAACGTTACTGGGTGTCCTAGAGATGGCTGTAGACTTGTTCATATAGGATCTGTAGGGAAAGGAACAGAACTCAGGGAAGAGCAAGAAGAGTCAAGGTGGCCTGAGGGGAGGATACCCCAGTGGGTTCCCCCCAACCCCATGCTGGCTCTGACTTACCATCACAGGGGTCTTGGGTTCCCACCTCGTGACAGTGATGGGTCACAGGGAACTGAATGGCGGATACAGCTTCCCCATGACGTCAGAAACCCTGGCTTGCTGTTTTACCTCTGATCTTTGGAGAGGCACTTAGTTCTGGGCCTCCATTTTCTCCTGGACAAAAAGGAGAAGGTTGAACTAGGTTAGTTAAATTGTTTTTACTCTTGGCATATAACTTGGAGGAAAGGAATAGTGGGCACCCGTGACTTCCGGGGAGTGCATGTGCTTCCCCAGCCTTGGTGTTTTCTGTCTGGCCTCTAGTGCGCATGTCTCATGGGGGATGGGGGCGGGGCAGCCTCCCCCGACAGCCCTTCAGGCACAGCTAGCCTGGCAAGGCCAGGAGGTCTGACTTCAGCCTGGGGGCTGTCGTCAAGGAGCCCGCTCCGTTCCTTCTGGCTTGAGTGGAAAATGAGATCTGTCCCTTCCTCCTGAGACTCCTATACTTAGATGTGGTGATTGACTGGCCTTGGTGGGAAAGAGATTCGAGGGATGTATCCCAAGCACCTGCAGTGTGTTACACACTGGGCTGTCCACTGGGGATGAAAATGGGGGCCCGGTGCAGCACGTGCTGACAGGGAAGGGAACGAGAGTTGTAGAACACTTAGCCGAGAGTACTGTTCTCGGCCAGAAGCTTGTACTCACCAAGTGGGCTTTAGTGGTTTGGCGGAGGCGTAACCACAGGCTACGGTGGCCTGGGAGGCCCAAAAGAGGAGGAAAGACTCGAGCCAGTCCTCCGAGGGGTCAGATAGGGACCCCAGCACTTAATAATGAACGAAGCCCTGGACAAGCACGCAAGTGGGGGACCCGCCAGTGTTACTAGTTCATGGCAGGAGCTCAACAAAGAGCCCTTCTCCATTTCTCCGGTCCTAAGCAATGAAGAGCCGTTGGAGGCTTTAGAACACGGGGATGGTAGTATTCAGTGAACAAAGGCCTTCTGAGGGAGAGAAAGGGGAGGTGGGGCAGGATGGACTGGAGTGAATTCGCAGGAGCGGCACAGGAATCCTGTGATGAGGGTCTGACCTGGAGGGGAGCACTGAGACCACCGCCTCCCGGAAACCTGCCGCTGAACCTGGGAAACAGGAGGAGGAGAAAGAGGCCATTCCACAGCTGACGGGGGCATTGGTGTCCCTCATGAGCCGCTGTTGACTGAGCGGTTACTCTCAAGCGTGTTTATGTAAGTTGGCTCCTGGGGTCCTGCCCTGTGAGGTAGTACAGATGGTTCCTTGGTGCAGAGGAGGTGAGCAAGGTTAGGAAGATTTGGGAGCTAGCAAGCCTCGGAGCTAGCAAGTGTCCAGGCGCAGTCAACCTCCAGGCCCTGCGTGCAGAGGGGGCTGCTCAGGCCACTCATCTCTCTGTTGTCCCCCACAGTTTCCGGATCCCCAGACTCAGCCTTGCCACCCTCCTCAGAAAGGCAGTTGGTGACCATCTCCGGTAATACTGGGGAAGAGAGGTGTCACCCCCCCACCACCACCACCACAGTCCTTTATAAAGCTGTCCCTTTTTACTGTGCGGATTATTCTCCCAGTGGAAAGTTCTGGTTTCCAGTGATGTCTTAGTGCTCCTAGTAAGTCTGTCCTCTCAGCTAATGGTTTGGCAACCTTACTGTTAATTCAGTTTGTCTGAATCACTATTCAACACAATTCATTTAGGAACAAGAAGAAGATGAAAGCTGGGATCCTTAAAAGGAGTGATTTCCCCTTTGGGCGGAAGGTTAGATTAGGTGCCCCAGAAGCTCCCTTTCAAATCCAAGACTGTGGTTCTGGGTCTTCTCTACCTGCTGAGACCATAGACCCCCGAGGCCAGGAACCATGTCTCAACCACTGAGGTTTCCCCTACTGAGTTCTTCAGTCTCTTGCCATCTGCCTCCTACCTTTTGGTCCAGGTCAGACAGAAGGTCCTAACAGTCCTGTGGCTATATCAGCAGAGCTGGTGTTCTGTACTGAAGGGGCCCAGGGAAGATTTTCTGGCTTGTTTTATACATGCACCCAGATTTTTAAAGCTTTGTCATAAGGCTTGAAGAACTCAAAATGCCGCAACGTCAGTGGAGGGGTCTGGTGCATAGCTGGAAAGGCATAGCCTTCTCCCAGCGTGGTTGTGAGCAGTCCCTTCCCCGTCCTTGGGCACCAAATCCTACCAGGGGCACGTGGGCTGTGAAGTGGATGAAGGGGGTAAGAAACAGAACCAGGAGATTAGCCAGATGCCCATGACCACCACCTCAACAGAATTGAGGGGACCAGGGGGACCGAGCCTCTGTAGGTACAGGAGGCCTCTGGCCTGGGCCTTCCACTCCCCTTGCAGGCAAGAGGCCCCAGTATCACTAGGATGGGGGTGGGGGGCATACGTGCAGCAGCTTACTATTTGCATGATTTCAGTGAATCCCCGGAACAACCCTATGATGTTATCGTGCCCATTTTACAGGCAAGAAATGAGGAGGCAAGTGAGACTCAGTTTTGCCCAAAGTGACATACCTAGGAGTGTGGAGTCAGGATTCAAAACCTTTTTTTTTTTTTTTTTTAAGATTTTTATTTATCTGACAGAGAGAGAGAGCACACAAGTACACAAATAGAATGTCAGGCAGAGGGAGAAGCAGGCTCCCTGCTGAGTAAGGAGACTGATGTAGGTCTTGATCCCAGGACTCTGGGATCACAACCTGAACCAAAAGTAGATGCTTAACTGACTGAGCCACCCAGGTGCCCCTCAGGACTCAAACCTTAACTTTGAACCCCCAGCTGTACTGCTGCTGCTTACGTATCACATAACAATGATTACGCAATTACTTGTTTCAAGTATGTCTCCCCAGCTAGAAGGAAGGTTCTCAGTGGGGACTGTGCCTTCGCATTCACCACTGGATCTCCAGCTCTGAGACCAGCATGAGGTGGGAGGTTAACATGTGTTGGGGTGCCTAGTGGCGCAGTCGGTTGAGCATCTGACACTTGGTTTTGGCTCAGGTTGTGATCTCATGGTCTTGAGATCAAGCCCCATGCTAGGCTATGTGCTCAGTGTGGGGTTTCCTTGGGATTCTCTCTGCCTTGCCCTCTGCCACTCTCTCTCGTGCTCTCTCTCAAATAAATCTTTAAATAAATCAATATGTGCTGAATTAAATCATTATGAGTGGGTGGGTGACTCTTGTGGTCCACTAGGGGCACCTGCTTTGTGTGGTGGTCCACTTTTTTTGTGTGGACCCCATGGGAAGTCAATTGGATTTTCTAGAAGCAGAGGATGGCTCTGCCCCAATTTGCAGATTGGCCTCAGAGTTGCCCTAACCCTTGATGACATCCTTTCAGATCCAGAGGCACCAGCTGGTGGCCTGTAGCCAGAGTCGGTCTGCGGGCAGGTTGTGTTCAACCCAGACTGTTTAAATTTTTGAGTGAGTAGACAATTAATTCCACTTCAAAATCTGATTTCAGGATTGTCTTAAAAAGCCTGGAGAATCTGACAACCCTGGACGCTAGGTCCAGCTCCCAGTCAGCCGGCTCTGGGCAGCTGCTGCCCCCTTGAGGTGGGACGTGTGCTCTACAGCTCTCTATTCCCTGGAGGGGCCATTTCTGGCCTTGACTGAAGTCAAGGGCAACTATAGGCCTGAGTTTGCAGTCCCTGACACAGATGACAGCAACTCCATCAGTCAGTCAAAACTTTTTTTTTTTTTTTAGGTCAAAGATCCAATCAGTACGAAAGGAAATACAATAAAAAGTGACTCCCTTTCCTCTGTGGTCCTCTCCCTAGCTTCCCTCCCCAGATGCCACAGTCCCTGTCTCCCCCTCAGACTGGCTACACTTCCTTGAGCACAGTCTCCAAAGGCTTGCGGTCACCTCTGATGGGCCAGACACCAGCTGGGTATTTCAAAATAGACTCCGGGACCCTCGTCAGACCTTTGGAGGTAGAATTTCTAAAACGAGTCTAGATGTCTGGATTTTTTTAGAGCCCACAGTGTTTTCTCTTGCTCATCAAGGCAGAGATCTCTGTGCTCAGGATGTAACATCCCTAAAACAGTTGTCCCTCTCCAGTCCCCCAAAGCTGCCAGACACAGGCCCAGAGTCCGGCCATCAAGGCCACTGCTCAGCTGTACGGACTGTGCCCTGCCCAGGGACACTCAGCGAAGGCCTGAGTGTCCCTGGCCATACCTTCACACTCCGAGCCATGTTCCACTGCCCTCCCAGGCCACAGAGCAGCAGCACCGATGCTGAATTTACCATGTCAGCCATTCAATACAAATATGGGGACACCTGTGCTGTGATGCGGGGGGGCGGTGGGGGAGCTCCTCCGTGCAGCTGCAGGCCCAGGACGGCTTCATGTAGGAGGTGAGGCCTGGGCCAAGTTTGGTCTAGGGGCTAGAAGAAAAGAAGGCCCGCATCCACCCTGTCCTTCCCTCTCCCAACTCACCCTACTCCCCCATCCGCCTCTCACAGCTGCCTGTGGGTATCAGCGGCCACCAGCAGGGACACCTTAATAACCGTGTGCATGGAGAAGGCCCTGGGAGACCAACACGGGGTGAAGGAGGAGTCCAGCCATAAATCAGATTGGCCTAGGGGGCTGCTTGGGGTTAGGTAGCTTGGTATCCAGAAGTACCTGCTGGGCAGGGTTAGGAGGGGAGCGCAGGGAGCCTTGTTCCTTCTGGTCAGTCTCTCTTGACAGGCTCTCCAAAGACAGAGCCCACCTCTGCGCAGCCTCAGGGAATGCTATCAGAGTGCTCCTCAGACCCCTGCCAGGCCACGGGGCTGCAGTTGGCTTGCCGGGAGATAACACAGAAATGGAAAATAAGCATTTAGAAACTTTTATAACAACCGTACAAGGTCAGTTGAATACTATTAAAGTCTAGGCCGGTACTTTGCATCGCTTTTATTTGTTTTAGCTAAAAAAAATTTTCACAGTAAAATCTATATAACATAAAATATGCCACTTGAACCATTTTTAACTGCACGATGCAGTGGCATTAAGTACATTCACATGGTTGTGTAACCACCACCACTGTCTAGTGGATTTCCTTAATTTTCCAAAAGTGAAAGTTCTCTGCAGATAAACATTTCTTTTTGGATTTAGTTTGAGAAGAACTAACCTAAATCCTGACCAAAGCCTTGAAGGTGTTGGGGGCGTGGGGAAGAGGCCCCTGATTACATTGCCTGACCCATTGTTTGGCTTCATTTCCCCAAACTGTGGGTTGCTGTTTGCCCCCAGGGAAGGGTGAGAGCTGAGGTCCAGCGGGGAGAGGCGGTTTTGGTGTGGTGTGGTGGGGGTGGTTGCAGGGGCGAAGTGGGGCTCTCCCCAGGCAGGGCTGCCCTGAGTATGGGTCGGGGAAGGGGGACCAAGAAAGTTGGATGAAGGCCACCAGGCTTTCTAGCAGGCTTTCCTCCTGACTCAGCCGGGGGAGGTGCATTGGTTTAGAATTCCAGTAAGTCAGCTCCAGCTGGGAAAGCCCTCAGTGACCTCTGTGTCTACCCTCCTTGTTCAGGGGAAGCGCCTGAGGCCAGAAAGAAGAGACTTGCCCCAGTTTTCAAGCCACCAGTGGTGGTCCCAAAGGCGGACCTTTCAATTCCCAGAGAGAAGCAGGGCAGAGGTTCCTGGAGTCACAAAGAACAGGACTGAAGTCCCAGCTCCTGTTCTCCTGGGTTCTCCTGGGCCTTGGTATCCCCACCCTCGTCTGTAAAACAGGACACAGGGTTAACCCCTCATAGGCTGGATGAGTATTGAGCCTGGGCTGGGTTTAATGAAGGGCATAGCACAGAGCCTGGTGCTTGGCTGATGGGAAGGTCAGTCCCCTACCCCTCTCTGTCCCTCCAGGTCCAGTGTTCCTCCTGCAGACTCCAGGGTCTTCTCTGCCATTCTCTGCCTTCACTGTAGCTTCGAGGACAGAGGAAGGCACACCCTCTCCAGAGGGAGGAGAACAAGGAGCTTATGATCTCCTGCACCGGCCAGTCTGAGCATCTCCCTCCCCACCTGGCCACTGCTCTGGGCTCAGCTCTTCTTCCATCTCTTTGCACATCTTTGAGAAATTTTTGTCCTTTCTGGGACTCAGAACATTTGCAAAATGAGGGAGTTGAACCAGAGAACCCAAAAGTCCATTTTGGGGAGAAGGTGCTATAAAGTGTGGGATGATTTACATTTCTGTATCTTTTCTGGGACAAACCCCAACATGTCAGACTAGGCTGCTCTGGGTTACTGGCCACGCACTTTTGTGTTGCCTCTCTCTGTGCTCTGTCACTTCCTCCTGTCCCTCTTTTCTTTCTGTCTTCTGGCTAAGGTTTCCGGAGCATTTGCCTATTTGCCATACACTGTGGCCAATCAGCATTTCACAGATCCCATCTTACTAAATCCATAATGCACCCTGGTGAAGTCAGTGCTATTTTTAGCCTATTTTCCAGTCAAGAAACTGAGGTTCAGAGAAGTTATGTCACTGACTCGTAGCTGGTCAGTGGCAGAGCCAGCAGCTGGCACACTCGACACCATTCCCCAGATGGTCCAGTCCCATTCCGGCCTGAAGTCAGCGGGTTCAATATGGCGTGTGCCTGTGCCCTCCTCCTCCCGCCTGTTTTCCCCAGGTAGGCTCTGACTCCCATCCCGGTTATGCTCCCGGTTATGCTGGCAGGATCACTGGGGCAGTCAGGGAGGAGGGTTTGGCTGCTGGTGGGAAAAGGATCCCTGGCTGGTTCCAGTTTCTGACTCGTATCTCAGATACCAGGTCCTCTGCCCCCAATCTCCTTCCTCTCCTTTTTCTTTAGATGTCCCTAAGACAGTACCCAAAGCAAGGCTTTCCATTCACTCATTCATTCATTCATTTATTGAACAAATACAAATAGTCCTCCCACATGCCAGTTACCATCATCAGCCCTGGGGGTTCAGCGATGTGCAAGGCAGGTCAGCTCTGGTCCTCAAGAGTGTACATTCTGGTGGAGGAGACAGACATTACAAAAAGATGATGAGTGCCATGGAGGGAATGAAAAGGGCTGGTGGAGACAGTGATTATGGCAGGGGTGGGGTTCTCTGTAGGTGAGGTGCACAGGGCATGGCATGCTCCTGGCAGATGGGACAGCGTGCAAAGGCAGGAACCAGCAGGTGTGAGGAAGGAGCGTAAACAAGGCCCTCGTGGCTGGATTAGGTGAGGCAGGGGGTCCAGTGCCAGGCGCATAATGGCCTGTGGGCCAGAACGAGGGGTTGCATGACATTCATGAGTGATGTGAAACATCTGGGAGCTTTAAGCAGGGAGCAACATGATTGGGTCGTGTGTAAAGGATCCTGCAGCCACTGTGAGAAGAGTGCATTGTGGGAAGCAGGCATGTGGGAGAGATGAGGGTGGCTTGAATGAGGGTGAGGGCAATGGGATGGAGAGAAAAAGTCAAATTTAGGATCTCCGTGGACCAAGGGGTACAGGTTGTGCCCACCTCTGAGAGGGAGCTGGCTTGCGGCTGGGAGCAGAGTGGCACCTCCTCTCTGGGGACCTAGAGCAGGGGACGCCCTGCTGCATCATCCCTGGCCTCCCCCTGCCTGAAGGAGGGCTGTGAGCTTCTTACCATCCGGAGTCACCCTTGGCCACAAGAGGTCCGCATGTCCAGAGCCTCTCCTCCAGCCCTTCTCCCTGGGCTTGTGGCTGTTAAAATTTTTTTTCACCTAGCACATTTGAAAATCTAATTGGTTTTATTTTTTTAAAATATTTTATTTATTTATTTGACAGACAGAGATCACAAGTAGGCAGAGAGGCAGGCAGAGATAGAGGAGGATGCAGGCTCTCCACTGAGCAGAGAGCCCGATGCGGGGCTTGATCCCAGGACCCTGGGATCATGACCTGAGCCGAAGGCAGAGGCTTAACCCACTGAGCCACCCAGGCGCCCCTCTAATTGGTTTTATTAAGCAATTCATGAATCAGTCAGCATTCCCTCTAGCGGGTAGAGGGGAGCTCCAAGGAACTGTACAAAATGGTTTTTGAAAGCAGAGAGGGGCAGGGGTGTCTGGGTGGCGCAGTCGGTGGGGTGTCTAACTCTTGGTTTTGGCTCAGGTCATGATCTCAGGGGTGTGAGATCGAGCCCCATGTCAGGCTCTGTGCTGGGTGCAGAGTCTGATTGGAATTCTCTCTCCCACTTCCCTTCCTGCTCATGCTCTCTCTCTCTAAAATAAATCTAAAAAAACAATACAAGAAGAGAGGGGCAGAAAAAAGGAACTTATTAGCAAGGAATGCATTGTTTTAGGCCAGGCCACCCTCCCAAGGAGGAACTGTAGGGGTCTACTGGGGGACTACTTCCTCCTGTTAACCAGGAAATTCCAGTCAAGCTGGTTAAGGGTTAAGGGTTTCTGGGAGGTTAAAACTGTTGTTAGGTTAGGCATTAAGTCTTGGCTTACTGATGTGGGGCCCTAACATAAGTGACACTATTTTGAGCCATTTTTAAAAATAGTTCTTCCCCTTTGATCAGACTCTCAGCTTAAAGATGCAACCAAAATTTAAGACATTAGTGCAACTCTCAACTAATGTTCCGTAGTTCTCGAATCTTCTCCTTCTCCTGGGCAGTATCCAGAGAGCATGACTTTTTTTTTTTTTCTTTTTCTTCAGATCATGACATTTTTTATTATTTTATTTATTTATTGTAAAGATTTTATTTATTTGCCAGAGAGAGAGAGAGAGAGAGAGCGAGCCCAAGCAGGGGAGCAGCAGGCAAAGGGAGAAGCAGACTCTGTTCTGAGCAGGGAGCCCGATGCAGGACTTGGTCCCAGGACCCTGGGATCATAACCTGAGCCAAAGGCAGACGCCCAACTGATTGAGCCACACAGGCATTCCATGACATTTTTGTTTAATTTTTGTGATATTCACAAGTTATGACCTCTGTTTCACAAAGGAATGCTTGCTGACAAATCCACAATCTGAAAGGCAAAGTCTATCCCCTTTGTCGTTGTCTTTCCAAGCCAGGGTCAGAGGAAAGGAAAGAAAGGGTTTTGTGTTAAAAGTATGAAGTCCTGATCTGATGTCTTGGGAGCAAGCAGTTCACCTTGACGTCAGCTGCTTCTCTTCCTCATCAGTAGGATTTGGAGGTCTCCAGAGCTCATACAGAGCCAGCTGGTGAGTGGAACCTTTTCAAGCTGCAAGATGCATATCTAAGATTTAAGTCCCTGAAGTTTGGCTGCCATCTGGGTAGTGAAGAGGACTTGGTATAGTCCCTACAAGGAGATTCAAGGGCAATCTTTGTTCTTAACAGTTCCAAATCAGAAGGATAGGAGAAAATTGGAAACATTAGCCTGATTTTTGAAGAAACTGGAGGAATTCAGGATCCAGTCCAATTTATAAGGTATATAACAGAACTTCAAAGACAGTTAACAGGATTAGAACCTAATACAAAGATGCAAATGTAATTTCTCCTCTCTACAGTTACCTTCATATTTTTAATAGTAAAACTAATTTGTTTGCATTAAATGTTGCCTGATTATTTATATGTGTGTTGCGAGAATAATGCTTGACCGTATAAACTCTCTCTCTCTCTTTATTTATTTATTTTTTTAGGAATCTCTGTATCCAACGTGGGGCTCAAATTCATGACCTAGAGATTAAGAATTTTATGCTCAGACTGAGCCAGCCAGGTGCCCCATATATAAGCTCTTTTTAAAACTGCCTTGCATGTAGGGGTGCCTGGGTGGCTCAGTCAGTTAAGCACCTGACTCCTGACCTCACCTCAGGTCTTGATCTGAGGGTTGTAAGTTCAAGCACCATGTTAGGCTCCTTGCTGGGTGCGGAAACAAACAAAACCAAAAACCTGCAGAACTGTGAGCAAGGTACCAGGTTAAGCCTTTTTAAGGGACTTTATCGGTTCTGTAAAGTCAGCCTCAGTTCCTTAAAACTGACTGGTCACACCTGAGTCTAGGCACATCTCTGTCAAATGTAATATTCCCGTCAAAGCCTTGGTAATAGAGCCAATGTTTCTAATCGCCTCCTGTTGCAAGGAGAACAGATTCTCCTTGAACTTAATGAAAATTATTTTGCCATCAAAAGAATACTCAAGTGATGAATCACAGACCTGTACTCCTGAAACAAATAATACACTATATGTTAATTTAAAAAAAATTTTTAAAAAAAGAATGTTATCCTTCAAGCTGGATTAACGAGGAAAGATACAACAATCTCTCATATATATATGTATATATTCACATATATGTATATGAATACTCGAGAGTTTTTGAATTTGGGAGAGATCAGGTAGGGAGGAAAGAGAAACAGCTCACCTTCGTTCACATCTTTGTTCACGTTATCAAATTGTTGATAGTGTAAGAGACAAAGATTTTCCCAAATCTAGAAAAGTGGAACATTAGAAAGCCAGTGATATTTTATTTTATTTTTTAAAGATTTTATTTATTTGACAGAGAGAGACTCAGTGAGAGAGGGAAACACAAGCAGGGGAGCAGCAGAGGGAGAGGGAGAAGCAGGCTTCCTGCAGAGCAGGGAACCCGATGCGGGGCTCAGTCCTAGGACTTTGGGATTATGACTTGAGGCAAAGGCAGACGCTTAACAACTGAGCTACCCAGGTGCCCCCAAAACCAGTGATATTTTAAATAAGAGTCATAAAAATGATCTTCTTCAGTTCCTCTGGTTCCATGTTATTATTTCTCACTCTGTTTGAATCCATTTTTCCACTAGTTTTGGAAATTCATACCCGGTTTAGTTTTATGATCTGAAAGGTATCAAAAATTTGCATTCCAGACAGATTCCTTTCCATGAATTTCTCTGATGATAAAACACATTTGCAGGAAGAAACATCTGAGTATAACAGTAACTATCTGTAAATATCAAAAGACTTAAAAATGGCATGCTTAAAGGTCTGATTAGAGTTCATTACAATCTGACAATGAAATTCGGTCATTTCTGTGACACACTTTTTTTTTTAAGATTTTATTTATTTATTTGACAGACAGAGATCACAAGTAGGCAGAGAAGCAGGCAGAGAGAGAGAGAGAGGAGGAAGCAGGCTCCCTGCTGAGCAGAGAGCCCGATGCGGGGCTCGATCCGAGGACCCTGGGATCATGACCTGAGCGGAAGGCAGAGGCTTTAACCCACTGAGCCACCCAGGTGCCCCTAAAAAAAAAGTTTTAAAACACTTTTTTTTTTTAAAAGATTTTATTTATTTACTTGACAGAGAGAGATCACAGTAGACAGAGAGGCAGGCAGAGAGAGAGAGAGAGGGAGGGAAGCAGGCTCCCTGCTGAGCAGAGAGCCCGATGCAGGGCTCGATCCCAGGACCCTGAGATCATGACCTGAGCTGAAGGCAGCGGCTTAACCCACTGAAGCTACCCAGGCGCCCAGTTTTAAAACACTTGGTCAAACAGGATCATAGGTCACTGTGAAATAATGCTTAGTTATCCATTTAACCAAAATGACAATTTGTAGGCAAATACAGAAAGTTAAATATTTGTAAAAAGCCTCGATCTTTTACAGTTGAAAAGACTCAGGGGCTCCTGCCTGGCTGGCTCAGTCGGAAGAACATGTGACTCTTGACCTCAGTATTGGGAGTTCGAACCCCGTGTTGGGTGTAGAGATTACTAAAAATAATAATAATAAGCTTTAAAAAAAATACTGAGGGGGCGCCTGGGTGGGTCAGGCATCTGCCTTCAGCTCAGGTCATGATCCCAGGGTCCTTAAATAGAGCCCCGCATTGGGCTCCATGCACAGCAGGAAGCCTGCTTCTCTCTCTCCCTCTCCCTCTGCTTGTCTTCCCTCTCTCACTATCTCTCTCTGTCAAATAAATAAAATCTTTAAAAAAAATTGAGAAGACTCAGCTTTTAAAAAATTCTATGTAGTTACAGACTTGATAAAGGCAAAATAGAGAATCTTTTTCTTTCTGGGCAGATTACATTAAAAGTAAATAACCTTTGTTTACAGTTTCTTAAGAGCAAATGAATAATCTAAGAAAACTTTGTCCTTGGGGCACCTGGTTGGCTTAGTGACTGGGGCATGCAACTCTTGACCTCTAGGTTGTGAGTTTGAGTCCCACACTTGGGTGCAGAGATTACTTAAAAATAAAATCTTTTTTAAAAATTTTACCAAAAAATCTTTTTAAAAAAGAGAGAAAACTTTGTCCTTTACTTTTTTAAAGATTTATGTACTTATTTAGAGAAAGAGCACATGCTTGCATCCACAGAGGAGAAGAGCACAGGGAGAAGGAGAGGGAGAGAATCTTCAAGCAGACTCCCCACTGGCTGCAGAGTCTGAGGTGGGGCTGGATCTCTTGACCGAGATCACGACCCAGGAGATCACGGCCTGAGCCAAAACCAAGAGTTAGATGCTCAACTGACTGAGATACCCAGATGCCCCAAACTTTGTCCTTTTAACAGAGAGAAAAGCCAAATTCTGATTTTATGCCAGTATACTTTGGATATTAAAAGTTATTCTTTTGTTTCTTTTTTTAGAGAGGTTTTAAGGGAGGGGCAGAGGGAGAGGGAGAAGCAGAATCCTGGCTGAGCAGGGAGCCCAACCAGGCCTTGATCCCAGGACCCCTGGATCATGACCTGAGCCAGAGGCAGACAGTTAACAATTGAGCCAACCAGGTGCCCCTAAAGCTTATTCTTTTTTTTTTTTTTTTTTTAGATTTTATTTATTTGAGAGAGAGAGAGCAAAAGCAGGGGGAAGGGCAGAGGGGGAAGCAGGCTCCCTGCTCAGCAGGGAGCCCCGTGTGGGGCTCCATCCCAGGACCCTGAGATCATGACCTGAGCTGAAGGCAGATGCTTAACCCACTGAGCCACCCAGGTGCCCCTTATTTAATTTTTTTTTTAAAGATTTTATTTACTCATTTGAAAGAGAGAGAGTATGAGAGGAAAAAGGTCAGTGGGAGAAGCAGACTGCCTGCTGAGCAGGGAGCCCAAAGTGGGACTCAATCCTGGGACTCCGGGATCATGACCTGAGCCAAAGGCAGTTGCTCAACCAGTTGAGCCACCCAGGCGCCCCTAAAGATTTTATTTGTTTGACAAACAGAGATCACAAGTAGGCAGAGAGGCAGGGGGGCGAGGGGTGGTGGGAAGCAGGCTCCCCCTTGGGCAGAGAGCCAGATGCAGGGCTCGATCCCAGGACACTGGGATCATGACCTGAGCCAAAGGCAGAGGCTTTAACGCACCGAGCCACCCAGGTGCCCCAATAAGTAAAATCTTTTGAAAAAATAAAAAAAATAGAAAGGGAGAATTTGGTTAGGGAAGATGGGTGGGGGGATGGGTGAAAAAGGTGAAGAGTACACTTACCATGATGAGCACTGAGTAATGTATAGAATTATTGAATCACTAATTCTATACCTGAAACTAATATAACGCTATATTAACAGTACTGAAAATAAAATTTTAAAAATAAAAATTAAAAAAGAATATGTAATCATAAAAAAAAAGATCATGAGGAAGTGAAAGGGAATATGGAAAACAGTAGTAAATTAGTTGTATAGCTTAGCAATCAACACAACTGATATTTACTTTTAAGTGTTAATATATATGCTTAATATCCGTTTTGTTAGAGTGGACGTGTTTAAGCTAGGAGTTAGAGCTCCGCCTCAGACACCAGACCTCTAGATCTGAGTCCCTGCACACAGCCGACTGGGTGTCCACTCTGTGCATCACCCTCATTTCTGGGAGGGGGATCATAACAGCTTCTCCTGGGGCCGGAGCAAGGATTCAATGAAATAACACATGTCAGATGATTAGAACAGTGCCTGACATATAGTGACTTCTCAAATGTTCGTTATTGTTGTTATTTGTATATGGAAGTAAGTCAGTAGAGTTCTGTTGCCATTTAAGTGGGATAAATCCTCATATTTAGGGCATACATTATCTAAATAATTGGTTTTGTTATGTTAAAACTTGCTTTCTTTGTGGCTTATAATTAATGAACTAAAAACAGAATGGTCGTATCTTTAAATATTTATGCAAATGCTTTATGACCTCATGTAATACGGAAAATCTGGACAAGTGACAATCTGAGCTCTGTGACTAACTTGTTCTGTGACCTAAGGCAAATCACTGAGCGTTTTGAGGCCTCTCTTTCTACTATAACCTTGTGGTTCTATAGCTGTTACCCTCTCATCCTGCTGTCCATGTCACCCTGGTCTCGCTTGCGGATGGCACAGTGCTGATGGACCAAGGACACGGGTAGGAGTCCCAAGTCAACTAAACATAATTAGCTTTAGCTTTGCCTTATAATTTGGCTATACTTGTCCCAAACTTGGACTTGAGAACTTATACTTGAGAACTTATGGTCACAGATCACAGTCTGGAGCGTTCAAAAACTGTAGTGAATAGGGATGCCTGGGTGGCTCATTCTGTTAAGCATCTACCTTCAGCTCAAGTCATAATCCCAGGGTCCTGGGATTGGGCCTGGCATGGGCTCTCTGCTCAGTGAGAGCTTGCCTTTCCCTCTCCTTGCTGCTCTCCCTGCTTGTACTGTCTCTGTCAAATAAATAAAATCTTTAAAAAAAAAAAATCTAAAAAATATCTAAAAATAAATAAATAAATTTTTTAGCCATGAGATAAGCATGATAATGCAAAACCACTAGTTTATAAAAGAACAGTTGGATCCAAACTGATTTTCTGTGAAATGGAATGAGTTAAAGTTACCTGCTCAGATGGCTAAAGTTTTGTCTACTAGTATCTGTGGAGAAGACAAATGATTTTTTTTAAAGATTTTATTTATTTATTTGACAGAGATCACAAGTAGGCAGAGAGGAAGGCAGAGAGAGAGAGGGTAAGCAGGCTCCCTGCTGAGCAGAGAGCACGATGTGGGGCTCAAACCCAGGACCCTGGGATCATGACCTGAGCCGAAGCAGAGGCTTTAACCCACTGAGCCACCCAGGTGTCCCCGAATGATTTTTTATTTGTCTAAATTTCTTTTTTTTTTCCTTAAGTTTTTTTTTTTAAAAGAGATTTTATTTGGGGCGCCTGGGTGGCTCAGTGGGTTAAAGCCTCTGCCTTCGGCTCGGGTCGGGATCCCGGGGTCCTGGGATCGAGCCCTGCATCGGGCTCTCTGCTCGGCGGGGAGCCTGCTTCCTCCTCTCTCTCTCTCCCTACTTGTAATCTCTGTCAGGTTAATAAATGAAATCTTAAACAAAACAAAAAAAAAAAGAGATTTTATTTTTTTGTGAGAGAGAGGCAGAAGGAGACACAGGCTCCTTGCTGAGTAGGGAGCCCAATGCAAGACTCAATCCCAGGACTCTAGGATCATGACCTGAGCCAAAGGCAAACACTTAACTGTGTGAGCCACCCAGGCACCCTCATTTGTCTAAATTTCAAATGACCTTTCCCCCTTATGTTTTACTTCTGATAAAGGGTTCCTACTTTTAATATTTTCATCTCAAAGACATAGGTTAAGAATGCCATTTTCTCCAAGAAAGACTTTGGTTTCATAAGACTCATAATTTACAAGCCTTTTGAGATAAATAGAGGAGGTTTTGGGATTCGTGGAAGGGTAAGAGTGAACTCTGCATTGCCTCTAGAGCTGCATTTCTGTTTTGTTTTGTTTTTTTTTTTTTTAAAGATTTTATTTATTTATTTGACACAGAGAGAGATCACAAGTAGGCAGAGAGGCAGGCAGAGAGAGCAGAAGGGAAGCAGGCTCCCCGATGAGCAGAGAGCCCAATTCGGGGCTCGATCCCAGGACCCTGGGATCACGACCTGAGCCGAAGGCAGAGGCTTAACCCACTGAGCCACCCAGGCGCCCCTAGAGCCGCATTTCTGGTTTTATAAAGATTTGTAAGATAAGGACAGTTGCTTTTAATCCCTCAAATATTTGGACTATAGCCTTGGTATTAAAGAATTAATCTATGTTGGAATTTTTTTTTTTTTTTACTTTTACTTTTTCCCTTAGCTGCCTCAAGAAATAACATAGCAGTTTATCAGAAAATCCCCTAGTCTCATCACCTCTGGGAAGGGCTCACCAAGGGTTCTTCTTTGAAGGATGATATGGGGGTATCTGTTAGATCATCAGCTTGGCAGACTTTTGTGTAAAGGCAGTTCAGACAGAGGACAACAGGAATGGATGTTCAAACACAGGAGCGTGGGGGGAAGCAGTAAGAAGGATGTCCATCCTACGTATTAGGTCCCTCTTGTGTCTTTTAATTTTTCATCAGCTTTTTGTAGTTAAACTTTCAGTGGAGTTGAACTTTTTGCAATCTTTGAAGCCTTTGCTTTTAAGTGCACTTCTTAGTGATCTTATTTAACTGGAACTCTCTTCATAAGGGCCATTGCAATTCTAGGTTGTAATTCCCCAGAAGACTGATGGCAGTTTGGTAGAACCTGAGCCAAAAATGGACTTTAATCCATATTTCTGTCCTGCCATGTCTAGCCACAGATGGGGGAGGGGGAACTCCCCTGTCTTTCTGGCTGTGTTTTAGGGCTCCCAACCTGGTGGTTACCAAGCCAAGTTCTTCAGGACACAAAACAAGCTTGGTAAAATTTTGCTCTTTTTTTTTTTTTTTCCTTCCAAGATATGTATAGCTTTCAGGACCATAGATCTTGGTTATGAAATAAACAGGTGTGCTGGAGGTGGTGTGTGTAACTCTTTAGACTTCAAAGATCACATATTATTTTTCTTTTTCTTTTAGCTAAGCCCTTACCCCATGCACACATTGACGGAAACCAACAGTAACCCGGGGAATGGAAGTGTGGGCCCTGCCAGTAACCAGAGATCTGGGCACTGGGGAAAGGATTGAGCCAGCAGACCTCAAAGAATGGAGGCTGTTGGACTGGTTCCCAGTGAATGGAGAGCCAGAGCTGCCATCAGCAGTTCCCAGAGTGGAGTCTGGTGTTTAGAACTTCCTGTGGACTGGCCAACAGAAGGCCCTGTATGTGCTACCCACAATTCCCAGTCTAGATGAAACCAGCAGACTCCAGTAAATGGGGACTGCAGACTAGAACTGGGGAAAGGGATTCCACACAACTGGAGAACTGCAGACTGAACCAAGGGCCAAGGACTGACATGCTGTTAGAGCCTCCCGTCTGTCCAGACCTGTGAACACTAGGCTCGAAAGCTGATTGGCTCAGAAGCTCAACACATAAGGAGCAGAGCTCAGACCGAGAGGAGCTTACCCAGGGCCTAGGAAACGGTGAGAAAGACATCAAACTCACAATGGTTCCCAGAGCAGCGAGCCTGTGCTTCTCACTGTTCCTGAATGCTGTCAGAAGTTGACCTTGGATGCTCTAGATGATGAAAGTGCACGGTGTCTAACGCAGGAGGAAGCTGCCCTGGTCCAGCTTACACACTTGTGCCTCTGATAGTGAGATAAATATCAGTCCTGGGTTGTAAAATAAAACAAACACACAAACGAGCTAATAAAATATAAGTCAGATAGTGCCTCTGCTCAGAAACCCGCTGTGGGCTCCCCAGGGCACTAAGCATGAAATCCAAAGTCCTGATCACTGGAAGTACCCTCCCAAACACTCTGATCTCAGGACTTCGGCTCATCCCCTTGCTGTCCTCAGCTGCCCCGCGGAGGACCTGCTCAGGGCCAGTGTCCTTGCTGTTCCCCGTGGAAATCACACAGTGTGGCCTCACCTGCCGCCAGGCCTTCCCTGATCACCCTGCCTCCAGCACCACCCCTATGTCCCCACCCTGCCTCCTAGCACCCACAACATTCACGAGTCTCCCCATGAGGAGACAAGCTTCCCAAGGCCGGAGACCCTCCTCTCCTGCATCCCTGGTGCCTGGAATAGGGGCCAGCACACAGGAGGTGAGGTGCTTGGCACACCCGATCCCTGCCAATCTCCCCACCGTGTGCCCTGTCACTAGGCACCCCCCCTGCCCCCCTGGCTGTGAGCTCTGCCTGTCTCTGCTCTGAGGCACTGCTCTTCCTCCGGCTGTCAGGGCCAGAGTGGAAATTTCCACCGGAAGCTGGAAGGACAGCCGCCCTCCCCAGCTGGGCTAAGAGGGGCTGAGAGGAAATTTCCACAAACCGTGTTTGGCAACATGATGAAGTGGCCTGGGAGTCCGGGGACGGGCAGCACACGGGCTGTTTCCAGAGGTGCAGACCAGGAAGGCCATCTGGGTTTACTGCCCGCCAGGAGGTCCCGCCTGCTGGGGCCTGGTCTGGCCCATCGTCCAACCCTGGAGCCAGAAGGATCTTGAGCCATCATTAAGTTCAATCCCCTCCTTTTTCAGGTGGAGGAACTGAGGTCCAGAGAGGGGAAGCAGTTAGTCCCTGGTCACACAGAAAGTTAGTGACAGACAAAGGACTCACACTCATGGCACCGCCTGGGGTTTGGCTTCTCTTCTTCTCTTCCATTCTTGCCCTCCTGCCCTTCCCACTCACAGTTCTCCAACTAACCTTTCCCCGGGGCCACTTGGGGCCAGCCTGCTGCCCTCAGCTCCGAGCTCCCTGCCCTGCAGCCTCAGGCTCCATCGGGCCAGGTCAGACGCTCAGAGCTGCCGGCTTCCCCTCACCTCGTCCTGGCCATGAACCTGCTACACCGTTACAGCTCATGATGCCCACTTTGCTCCCCGTACTGATGAGATCGGAAAGTCTTGGGGTAATGTATGGGTACTAGTATATTTTAAAGATCCCTGGGAGTTTTCACTTACAGCAGGGTTGGGGAACCTCTGGTTTAGCCTTGATTAATGGTACCAGGGTCCCTGGCTGCAGACCACCTAGAGCCTCTTCCCACCTACCCCCGCCCCGCCCCAGGTTTACTCTTCAGATTCATGGGTCCCACGAGCAGTCCTGTCACTCCTGCTCTGGCCCTTTGCCCAAACCCGGGCCTCCAGGCTGCCTAGATTGCCCTATCTGACCTGCTTCGCCATCGCTAAGTGTTCACTAAATATTTGCTGTTAATGGTGGTAATGACCTCAGTCTGGCCAAGAGGATCCTTGGCATGAAAGAAGGAAAAGGGCTTTGGGGTCAGGAAAACTTGGATTCTAATACCAGCCACTTCTGCTCACTATCTGGGCCTCAGTTTTCTCATTTGTGAAGGCAGATGGGGCGGGGAGGTGGGTGAAAATGCCTGCCTTGTAGTTTGTCTCAGAGGGCCCAGCAGCTCACCAACCAGCTGCTCTGGGAGCCGGCTGCTCTGGCCTTGACCCTGGGGAACGGTGACTGCTTCCATGGGTGGAAGGAAAGTTGCTGTGAACCTTCTGATGAGGACCTTGCCCACGGGGTGTCTTCTAGGGCAACTGCAGCAGAGTAGTGAATGGGAGGGTGCGGAAGCTAAGGGGTGGGGGTCAGGAGAGATCAGCTAGGGAGTACCACCACCCTGCATGGGAAGGTGGGATGAGGTCCCTGGAGAGAGGTTCCCTTGGGAACCCACCAAAGTGCCCTGTGGGGACAGAACCAGCATTTGGGTGTCTGCCATGCCCAGAGGTGCCAAGGCCTAATTGCAGCCATGCCAGCAAAGACTTCTCCTGCCCCTTGTCTCTTCCTCAGAGCTCTCAGGGAAGGGAAGCTTGAGACTGAATAGAACACAAAAACATTGAGAGCAAGCAGGACTGGACTTTTTTTTTTTTTTTAAGATTTTATTTATTTATCTGAGAAAGAGAGCATGAGTGGGGGGAAGGTCAGAGGGAGAAGCAGACTCCCTGCTGAGCAGGGAGCCCAATGCGGGACTTGATCCCAGGACTCCAGGATCATGACCTGAGCCAAAGGCAGTCGCTTCACCAACTAAGCCACCCAGGCGCCCCAGGACCAGACTTTTTAATACATGGAAGATGAGCCCGTGCTTGTCCTGTGAACCCCCAGCATGGAGAAACCACAGGAGCATCTCAGGCAGGAGCAAATGTCTCCAGAGAAGCCAACGGAGCTCTGGGGAGAAGGAATCAAGGGGCCGCCTGTGCTCCACCTAGTCTAGCTCGTTCAATGACTGCTTCCCCCGGGGCTGGTCCGGGGAAGCCCATCTGTGCGGGGCATCAACGGGGCTGCTGCCAAATGCCCGTCCAGCCTTCACAAGGCCCTTTCTCTGGGCCTCAGTTTCTCTAGCTGTGAAATGCCTCTTTTTTTTCAAGGGCCCTTCCAGAATTTGTTGGTCTGTAAAAAGATCCGCGGTCTCTCAGTTCCAAGTGGGAAAATTAAATGCATCCTGAGTCCAAAGCCTGAAATAAGCTCTGGTAGGCCTCAGGGGACCAGTCAGACAATGAGTCTGAGATCAGGCAGCAAGCCTGAAAAAATGATCTCTGTATGGTGAGAAAATTAAAAGCTTTTTGAATTCGTTGTTTAAAGATGTCAATTGCAATGTCATTCTTAACAGTTTCATGCAGACATAATTTACATACTATAAAATTTACCTCTTCAACGTATACAATTCCGTGACTTTTAGTGAGTTTGCAGACTTGTGTAACCATCACCACAATCTAATCTGAGAACACCCCATCATCCCAAAGAGATCTCTCATGCCTGTTCCCACCCCCGCTCCTGGCAACCACTAAGCTACCTTCTGCCTTCGCCTTTTCTGGACATCTCGTGTAAACAGAACCATGCATTATGGTTCTTGCATCTGGCTTCTTTTCACTGAGCATAGTTTCTGAGGTTCGTCCGTGGTGTAGCATGAATCATACTTCCTTCTTTTTTATGACCAAAGATTATGCTATTGAATGGATATACCACATTGTAGCTATCTATTTCTTGTTGATGTAGGTTAGGGTTGTTCCCATGGTTGGGGGTTTATTATGAATAATACTTCTACAAACATTTGTGCAGAATACTTTGTGTGGATATATATTTCAGTTTATTTATTTATTCATTTATTTATTTTTTTAAAGATTTTATTTATTTATTTGACAGACAGATCACAGGTAGGCAGAGAGCAGGCAGAGAGGAGGAAGCAGGCTCCCTGCTGAGCAGAGGGCCCGATGCGGGGCTCGATCTCAGGACCCTGGGATCATGACCTGAGCCGAAGGCGGAGGCTTAACACACTGAGCCACCCAGGCGCCCCATTATTTATTTACTTATTTATTTATTAGAGCACATGAAGTTGGGGGGTCGGGGCAAAGGGAGAGGGAGAGAATCTTCAGCAGACTCCAAGCTGAGTGCGGAGCTAGAGGTGGGGCTTGATCCCATAACCCTGAGATCATGACCTGAGCAGAAACCAAGAGTTGCATGCTTAACTGACTGAGCCACCCTAGTGCCCCCTTTTCAACATCCTCTTTGACAGAATGTTAGTTCAAATCCTTTGCCCCCTGGGGGTGCCTGCTTGATATTCTCTCTTCCTCTCCCTCTGCCCCTCCTCCTGCTCAAATGTGCTTGCTCTCTCTCTCAAAACATAAATAAATCTTAAAAAACAAATCCTTTGCCCCATTTTTAAATTGAATTGTTTATCATTTTACTGAGTGTGAGTTCTTTATATATCCTAGGTAATTCAAATCCTTTAGTAGATATATTTTCAAATAGTTTCTCCCAGTCTGACTTATCTTTTTTTGTTGTTTTTTTTTCTTTTAGTTGACTTATCATAAATGCGAGGATTATTTCTGTACCCTCGGTTCTAGTCCATTGATTTATGTATCTACGCCTATGCCAGTAACATAGTGTTTTGCTTGAATAGTTTGACAGTATATTCTGAAATCAGGAATTCCTCTACTTTGTTCTTCTTTTTCAGAATTGTTTTGACTATTTTGGCTCCTTTGCATTTTCATATACATTTTAGGATCAGCTTGTCAATTTCTACAAAAAATGTCTCTTAAGAGTTTGATAGGAATTGAATAGATACATGATATTGAGTCTTCCAATCCATGAACATAGACTGTCTCTCCATATACTTACACCTTTTAACATTTCTTTTAGTTATATTTGGTAATTTTATTCTAAAAGTCTTCTATGGGGGCACCTGGGTGGCTCAGTGGGTTGAAGCCTCTGCCTTTGGCTCAGGTCATGATCCCGGAGTCCCAGGATGGAGCCTCGCATCGGGCTCTCTGCTCCGCAGGGAGCCTGCTTCCTCTCTCTCTCTCTCTCTGCCTGCCTCTCTGCCTACTTGTGATCAATGTCAAATAAATAAAATCTTTAAAAAAAACTAAAAGTCTTCTATGATCTAATTCCTCAGTATTCACTTCTTTTGAGGTGATTCTGTGCAATGATAGGTTTTTGCAGTGTTATTTTAATATGGAAAAAAGAGAACAAAATAAAAATAAAAATATGCAAATGAATATGCAACATTTGAGAAATTAGCAAAGTGTGATCTGTTCTATTGATGGGATATTCTGGAGCTCTTAAAAGTGATTGCTATGTGTTTCCCCCAGAAAGATCACTCTGATCATGTAGGATCATGGAGAATGTTGATGATAGGGACAATATCTAATTCAACTCCCTTTTCCCAGAGAGAGAGAGCAGATGGCTGAGCATAGACTATGTGCTCCATGAAATAGCTCTCAGTGCTGGCCACCGAATACTTCGTTCTTCTCCCGCTGTACTTCTCCACTCCTTGAAGTGAACTGTGGCCCCAAGGCTTGTTTAACCAATGAAACATCACTCCTGAGCAGAAACTGTAGGAGCCTGTGTGCAAACTCCCATCCTCTTAGCCTCAGCAGATGTGGCTGCAGGCACGTGGGGTCTGGAGTGAGGATGACAGGTACAGTGAACGTGAATTACAAACGGATTTAAGCCCCTGAGAGATGGGTGGTATTTGTTACTGCAGCATAACCTGGCCAATCTCATTCTGACTAGCATAAGCATAAATGAAACTAAAGAGCAGAACGTGAAATTCCGTCTTCTCTGATTGAAACTATGGAAAACAATGCCTGAATATGGGCTGTACATTTTTAAATTATTTATTATTATTTTTAAAAGACTTTATTTATCTATTTGACAGAGAGAGAGAGATCACAAGTAGGCAGAGAGGCAGGCAGAGAGAGAGGGGAGGAAGCAGACTCCCTACTGAGCAGAGAGCCTGATGCGGGGCTTGATCCCAGGACCCTGAGATCATGACCTGAGCCAAAGGCAGAGGCTTAACCCATGAGCCACCCAGGCACCCCATGGGCTGTACATTTGAGGAAATTAAAGCCTGCTAGAGTGTGGGAGGAGGAGGTTGTGGGTGAATTGTTTCTCTTTTAACCTTTTTTTAAAAGATTTTATTTATTTATTTGACAGGGAAAGAGACAGTGAGAGAGGGAACACAAGCAGGGGGAGTGGGCGAGGGAGAAGCAGGCCTCCCACTGAGCAGGGAGCCCAATTTGGGGCTCGATCCCAGGACCATGAGATCATGACCTGAGTGGAAGGTAGATGTCTAACTATTGAGCCCCAGACGCCCCAAACCCTTTTTGTTTTTTAAGATTTATTTTTTTATTAGAGAGAGAGAGCACAAGTGGGAGGGGCAGAGGGAGAGGGAGAGACAGAATCTCAAGCAGATTCCGCTGATGCAGGACTCCATCTCACAACCACAAGATCACGACCTGAGCAGAAACCAAGAGTTGGGTGGCTTTACTGAGTGAGGATCTCAGGTACCCCAAATTACTTCTCTTTTAAATGTGTCTTTTGGGCTCCTGGACCCAGTCCATTGTCATATCACATGACAGTGTGTCCCAGGGCGATGGCACTCAGGTTCGCAGGCTTCCAATTCCATCTGGTCAGGTTCCGAATGCAGGACAGCAAGACTCGTCTAGGGAGTGCATCCCCTCAGCTGGGTCCCGTTCACACAGACTCAGGTCTCCCAGGCTCGGAACCACATGGTGATACAGCTGCATTTGGCAAATGGGGTGAAGGGTGTCCTGCCCATTCAGGTCTTTAGGAATTCTGATATCAGATTTAAAGCACAGTCAGTTTCTCGCTTAAGAATCATCCCTCCTTCCGGCTCTGGTAGTCACAGCCCTGGTCCTCGGACCACTGCATCAAATAGGGGGAGAAAATAGCGGAGGTGATGTGGGAGAGTACCCGCTCCTTCCCCACCCCCTCTTGCCCAGACCCATCAGGAAAACAGAGACATCTATCCAGTGGGGACACTGCTTGAGTCCCTCTCATATTGAGTGTGAGCACACATACACGAAGGTGTGTAAGCCAGTCCTTCATAGAAGCCGTCCCCATTTCATAACCAATCTTGCAACAGCCCATCCCAATTCTCTATCAGACTGGAACTCTGATGAGAATCTTTCTCTGCCTCTTGTTGGACATTATGGGCTGTAAAGTGTGTTCCTTGGTCCAAAGAAATGATGATCGGCCGCCAAATGGGTTCACTGCCTTCTGTTCTGGTTCTTTTATTGTATTCTGAGAATTTGCATCTACCGCCAGTCAGCAAAGCCTCATTCATCGAAACCATCTATCCCCTGTCAGGACCCACTTACAGCCCCTCCCTCCCGACCCCTGCCAGGCTCCGGGCGGCGCCTCCCTTGCCAGCCCAGGGAGTCTGCCGCGCGGCCATCTGCCATCTCTGTCTCTTTTGTCCATGGACAGACCAGCACACAGACTGTGTGCCTCAGAGGGTGCAAAGGGAGTATGTGAGATTGAGCCTGTCTCTGCGTTGCCCCATGCCCCCATGCCCACCGACATCAAGGATCCCGATGGTCACCTCAAGGGGATGCACCAAAAGAGCCACTTAGTTTTTCTAATCACTTTTTGAACCTGGAAGGGGGCTTTTCTGATGGGTATCGACATGTCCTACTTCGGGGGGCCTCGTAAATTCCCAGAGTGATTTACATGGGGCTGCCCCGCTGTGGGCATCCCCCAGCAGTCTGGTTTTCCTCTGCTCATCTCCCCGATTCTTCCCTCACTGCTGGGACCATAGCACATGGTTCAGGCCGTGGAGCTGATTCCTTCCTCCATCAGGGTCTCTCTATCTGCTGGTCTGAATGCCACAGCTTTCCAAACAGGAGGCTGTGCTTTCCCCATGGAGCTGCCATCCATAAGCCAAGCAACATGTTGTTTAATCGAGAGCTATTTGTAGCGTACGGTCCATGTGGCAACAGGTTCCGGGAAGGTGGTTCCCAAGTTGGTCCTGGGGGAAAAGAGGCTATGTCCTGGCGCCTGTAGTGGGTGCCTCCTTGCATCCTGCCATTGGCATGCTCCTGTAGAAACCATTTCCACTTTATTATGGAATTCTTCTAGGCGCTGTCTCCTTATTAGAGTGTTTGTCTGACCCGACATCACCCAGACAGTCTGGGTGTCTCAGGTTTCAGGGTTATCTTATCCATTATCTTATAATTGATGTCCTTTGGTCTTTAATTAATGATTGATAGCAAGGTTGTAAATATCCCTCAAATGAAAAATTCTCTTATCCAAAGTCCTAGTAGTCATTGCTGGGAGGTGCCCACAAACTTTGGACCTAAGTCCCAGGCTGGGCACCACACAGGGCTATCACAAAAAGAATTTGTTCTTACGAGCATTCCAGAGCATTCTACACCATGTGGGCTCAGGCGGTCTTACTGATTCTCATTTATCGTGACTAATGAATATTGCTCGAAGAGCAGATTTATATGCCTTTCTGATTTACAATATCAGGTAAGAGACATGTGCCCCGGGCAGACGCAGTGTCCATCCCCAGGGTAGAGTCAGGTAAAAAAGACACTCTACCTAAATCCTGTTTAAACATTCCAATTTTCATAGTTTTATTGGCTCTCCCATTTTTATGTCTCTCAACCAAAATAGACTCTATGCCACGGCTTCCATACCACAGTTCGTAGAGCTCCTGTGTCAAGGAGTCCTGATAAGTTTTCTTCGCCACCCCTCTGAGCATTTTGCCCACTTTTTGTGCAAAAGACTTTGGGTCCCTCATGAGGGATTGAGCCAGGGGACCCTGGCCCTTTGGTCAATCTTTAGCTTTTTTTTTTTTTTTAAATCTTTAACTTGATTAATCTGCTTGACTACAGCCGCTAAGCACACATGATTCCTCATCAGGTCTGGCACTATAATCTCTGCCTTCAGGCTTTTAATGTTTTTCTAAACTGGGATAGATTGGACTTGAAGTACTTTAATATTGAGGGATCAGTAAGAGGTCCTTTGGCCCACCCAACCTAAAAGCTTTGTTTCAACCCCATCAGTGTCCATTTTATTCACCCCATTTATTAAGAACCGTCCAGAGATTACCACCCTGTGGACAAGTCTTGTGACTCTCCCCTCTCTGTTTCCCCTTCATTTTGCTCCTACCAATATTCACTTTATTCACTTCTTTATTTCTTTTTTTAAAGATTTGTTTGTTTATTGAGAGAGAGAAAGTGTGAGTGGGGAGAAGGGTAGAGGGAGAGAGAGAGAATCTCAAGCAGACTCCCCGCTGAGTGCAGTGCCTGACTCGGGACTTCGCCCCAGGACCCTGAGATCATGACCTGAGCTGAAACCGAGAGTCGGATGCTTGACTGGCTGAGCCACCCAGGCACTCTGATTCACCTTATTTCTTAATAAAGGTCTAAGAATTTCCATCTTGTTGGGAAGAGTCCCTTGACTTTCTCTTTGGCTCTTCTCATCTTCTTATAACCTTATTTTTTTATTAGCATCCAGAAGACCCCTGAGGGGAAGCTGAGACAGCAAATGTGATAAGGTTTTATGAACTGTTTTTTTTTTTTTCAGCAATAAGGTTATATAGGTTATATATATATGTGTGTGTGTGTGTGTGTGTGTGTGTATACATACATATATATATACGTATATATACATACATATATATATGAAAGGAGCCCCCTTAGCCACAGCATTCCCCATGACTTGGGTAATGGGCATGGTCAGTGGGTAAATATCTAGGTGATCATAAGCCGTTCCCAAATGATTTGCACATGAAGCCAGCAGCTGCTTCGTCTAGGGTGTTTCACAGACATTTATGGGGGAAGACGGACAGTCTCCCTCCTCAGGGTAAACAGACCTTACAGCAGCTTGTACCCAGTCCACTTGTTGGCTGTTCCCTCGGGAATAACCCCCTGGTGTGTCTGGGTTGCGTACAGCCGTCTGTGATTGTTCCAGACTGAGCTGAGGCGGCTGCATAAACCCGACATGCCCTTCCCCTCTGCAGCATTCAAGCCACAGATGCTGCCCTGAGATTAGGTACATTCACAATCCATTCAGTAAAGCTTCCTCGGGGACCCGATCATACAGATCCACGTGGCCACCCAGGAATCAAAGGTTTTTCACCCCTAGCCTTTCATCTTTCTCTTCCTAAATCACATCTTTCTATGAGCCAGGGATGTTCTAGCAAATCCCGCTTCACCACCACCAGCTCTTTTGGGTTCTTGGACCCGATTCCAGTGTCTGGGGGTGGGAGGGTCTTCCGCACAAGCCCAAACAATTCTCAGACATCTGCAGGCAGTTGAGACTTCAACCTGCTATCGACCTAGAGCGAGAGCATCAGATCTCCCAGGTTAAGGGCTCAGTCCCATGAGACAGCCTCCTCCCCAACTTCAGATACCAGTCACAAGCCCCGGTCATGATCCATGCTTCTGACCGGATGCCTAGTGATCAGAGGCTCCAATGGCCCCTTCCTTGGGTTTGGTTAATTTCTTAGTGGCTCACAGAATGCAGGGAAACCCCTACTTATATTTAGCAGTTTATCAAAAGATACAGATGAACACCAGATGCAGAGATACACAGGGCAAGGTGCGGGAAGGTCCCGAACCCGGGAGCTTCGTCTCCCATGGAGTTAGGGTATATCATCATGCTCCAGGTGTGGCTGTGTTCACCCAACTGAAAGCTCTCCAATCCCCATACTATTGGGATTTTATGGAGACTTCGTGTAGGCTCGATCAATTATTAACTCCATTTCTAGCTCTCTCCCCTCTCTGGAGAAGCAGGGGATGGGGGCTAAAAATTCCAAGCTTCTAATGGTTTGGAATTTCTGGTGGCCAGCCCCCACCTAGGAGCCACCCAGGAGCCCACCAAGTTGCTTCCGAACAACAGATGCTCTTAGTGCTCGTACCACTTAGAAAATTACAAGGCTTCAGGAATCGTGTGCCACAGAGGTAGAGATCAAGTATATATTTCTTACAATAAATCACAGCAACACAATGTGTTTTAGTGAATATGTAGCCTCACCCATAATAGGAGAAATTTTAAAAGAAGACTGAGATTCCATTTTTCACCCAATTGGCAAAAATCAAAAACTTTGATACCACAGTCCGTTCTTGAGGGAAACAGGCACGTTTTCCCCCCACTGTATGGTTGTATTTATTTATTTAATTTAAATATGATTAATTAACTTATCATGTATTATTGGTTTAAGAGGTAGAGTTCAGTGATTCATTGGCCTTTTTTCTTTTTAAATGATTTTATTTATTTATTTGTCAGAGAGAGAGATTGAGAGCACAAGCAGCGGGAGGGCAGAGGCAGAGGGAGAAGCAGGCTCCCTGCTGAGCAAGGAGCCCAATGTAGGACTTGATCTCAGGACCCTGGGATCATGACCTGAGCCGAAGGCAGATGCTTAACCAACTGAGCCACTCAGGCACCCAAAGATTTTATTTTTAAGTAATCTCTACACCCAATATGGGGCTCGAACTTACAACCCCAATATCAAGAGTCACATACTCTATCGACTGAGCCAGCCGGGTGCCCCATTGGGTCAGGGGACATTGAAACAGGCATCTGAAGACAGTGGGACAGCAGACAGAAGTTCTGCTGATGGAAGCCACGACCAGCTTCCTGGCCATGTGACCCATGCTGTCATATAGGAGTTTGGGTCAGGAGGGTCCGGGTGCTTGGTTTCATGTTCTGTTCTCATTATATTGAAATTCTCAATTTTTGAACAAAGCTTTGCGTTTTCATTTTGTACAGGGCCTCAGAAATTACGCTGGTCCTATCTGGGGCAAAGTGAGTTCCAGGCAGAAGGCATATCAAGTGGAAAGGTCAAGAGGTGGGAATGTGTTGGCAACTTGAAGTCTGGAGTAGGAGAGAGTCCATGGTTGGCTTGTTCCGTATTTCTGCCCTTTGAGCCTCCTCCCCTGAGCTTCCTCCCCTGCTGCTCACTGAGCACTGACCTCTCCAGGGCTGCCCAGGAGGGAACAGGAAAGGTGGTGAGGTTTCAGGTTCAGGAAAGGTCTGCCTTACTCCCTACTTGTCTTGAGCATTCTGGGCTTGGCGGGTGTTTAAAGCTGACTCTCTTTCTTGGGGGGTGTGGGAAGGGGGTCCCAGCAGTCTTTGCCTGGTTTTCCCCCAAAGCAGAGCCCGAGGCAGAGACTTAGGTGTGAGTAGTTTGTTTGGGAGGCAACCCCGGAGAGCAGAAGGACGGGAGTGGGGAGACAAGGAAGTAGGTAGAGCACAAAGGAGGATGGGTTGTATCTTCCAGATTGCTGCTTTGGGTGATGGAGCCTGGATTCCAGAAGGCCTAATGCAGAGACCAAATGCCTCCCAGAGTTTTATTCGGAACAGGAGGCCGGGGCTTTCTCCAGCAGCTTCCACGAGGGCTGGGCCATTGTCAGGGCACCAAGTGCCTGAACTGCTGAGCTACAACTTCCAGGAGAGCCCAGAGGCTGGAAAGTGGAGGCTGCCTGGCAGAAGCTTGGAGGGGGGCTGCGATGGGCATGCATGGGGCTGCCCACCCCTGCTGAAGCTGTAATCTGATGGGTCAGTCTCGTGCGATTGCCTTGCCGGGGACAGTCATCATGAGGCCTCATCTGGGGGTCCCTTGAGGAGGGCAAGCTGTTTATGATGGCTCCCCCCAATCCCAGGACCCCTCCAGTCCCCACAGGAGACATTCTTGGGCAGGATTGAAGGCTGCCTCTCTCCTGCGGCACAGCCATGGCCTGCAGGCAACACACACCTACGGCCAGCATCCCTGCAAACCCAGTCAGCTCCCTCCCACCACTGTGGTCTGCTGCTATTGCCAACCCTTCCCCTTTGGGATTCTTGGTCAAGAGTCTGATACCCAGCCGTGGAGTCCCAGAGGATACCCCTGACCTCTCTGACTGCTCTCCTTGAAACCCCCTCACCCCATCCCACTCCTCTCTCTAATCTCTGCCTCCAGTCTCTGTATGGCCTTCAGGATAAAGCCCTCCCACCTGAGAAAGACTCTCTTCCTTCTAACCTCTTCCTACATTTCTTTCTTTCTTTCTTTCTTTCTTTCTTTCTTTCTTTCTTTCTTTCTTTTTTTAAGATTTTATTTATTTATTTGACAGACAGAGATCACAAGTAGGCAGAGAGGCAGGCAGAGAGAGAGAGAGGGAAGGAAGCAGGGTCCCTGCTGAGCAGAGAGCCCGATGCGGGGCTCGATCCCAGGACCCTAGGATCATGACCTGAGCTGAAGGCAGAGGCTTAACCCACTGAGCCACCCAGGCGCCCCCTCTCCCTACCTTTCAAATGTCACCTGCTGCCCCCAGGGTCTCTCTTCTCCAGGCCTAGAACATGATGGCTCCTTCCCTAAACCTACCCCACCATTCACACCTCCATACCTTTGCACATGCTGTTCCCACTGTCTGGAAAGTTCTTTCCCTCCTCATGGCTCGGAGAACCCTTCCTCATCCTGTAAGGCTCACTCCAAGTGGACCTCCGGCAGAGAATCTCTGTAGGCAGTCAGTGTCCCTAGTGTCGTGTACCCGCCCTGCACCACGCACAACTGAAATTGTGGTCTTGGGTCATACCCCTGCCTTTGCATGCTGGCTCTGCTATGAATATGAGTCAGGAATTGCTTCAATAATGCTGTGTAACAAACCACCTTAACACTGGAGGCGGACAACAAAGCCTTTATTTTGCTCCCTTATTGGCAAAGAGGGGGAGGAAGGAACCGAGCTAGAGCAATCGCACGATACGTCTGGTGCCATGAGTACTGTGTGTGATTTCCTTTACTCTTCATGCCAACTCTAAATGGAGGGCACTGACCTGTTTTAGGATGAATGAACCAGATATCCAGAGAGGCTACATAACTTGCCTGGGGTAAGTGGCTGAGCTAAGGTGTGAACCCAGGCACAATGCACTCGTGTGCTTCACTGCTTTGCTGCCCACCGCTCCTGAATGGATGCCCTTGTTTGGGAGAAAACATAACAATGTGTTCAGGACAGTCAGGCCCCACGTATTTTCTTTCTTTAGGTGCACTGAAGCCCTTTCTGATAGTCTCTTAGCTCAGAGCCTGACTTCTGAGGTCTTTTGACTCTTTAGGGCCTCCCAGGAATCTAGTCTCCCTGGAGACCGTGGTCCTCCAACAGCTGAACCCAGCATCTGGGAGGGCAGCTGGATGACACACAGCTTACTGCGTGGGTTTCCCACCTTCCTCTTCTAGGGTCTGGACTCAAAGGATTTCAGAGCTCTGGGCTCTTGGAGCCATGGAGTCACTTGGCCTCACTCAGGTGTCTGAGCTGGGAAAGGCAAGGGTGGGAGCTGCCCTGGGCTGGAAAAGGGGGCACAGCTGGGTAGGGAAGGAATTGTCCTGGCCCCACAGCTTCACTCCTTGTTACCAGTACCGTGTAGCAGATAAGAGCAAGGCTGGGATTCAGGCCTGCCTCTAGCCAACTGGGTGGCCTTGGGCAAGTAGTATCTTCTGGAACCAGTTTCCCCATCCACGAAATGAGATAAGGAAACCACACCCTTATGGGCTTACAGTGCACGGAAGGGGCTTTGCCTTAGGCCACGCACATGCCAAGTGCTCCATACCTGATCACTGTTCCTACTTTAAAAAATTTTTATCATTCAGCTCCCAAATATCCATAGTCGAGTTTCAGGTTCAAGTGACTTTTCTCTCCGCTAGGCACACCTCCAGATCCATTTCTCAGAGCCTGAGTACGTCGGGAGCTATGTGACCTGGAATATATAATTTCTCCCCTCCAGGCCTCAGTTTTTCTGTCTGTAAAATGGGGGTCCTCACACTCAATTTATAGGAAAAGATGAGGTTAAATGAGATAATATAACAGTCCCATGTCCCTTTTCTGATCCTTAGTTTCCCAGTTTGTAAAGGGGTTAATAGGGTTGTCTGGCTCAAAGGAGATAACTTGGCAACTATTCAGTACACATAGCAAGAGCTTAAAAGACCGTAACTTTATTTTTTTATTTTTATATTTTTTAACTGTAGCTTTAAAAACATATCCATTACAGAGCAAGTGTTCAAAAACTGCAAGAGGAGTCTAAGTCACCTTCCAAGTTTTAAATTTGTATTCACTATGATAGAATATATTCCATCATATAGAATATAATTTCTATAATGTCCTTACTGGTTTTCATTTCCCATACCCTACCTGCTCTAAATGATTGACTCTTCTATGCCACTTTTTCTATCCACATGGATAATAGAGATTTAACTAATTCTTAGGGTTATTATGATTATGATTATGCATGTTTTGTTATAATATATCAAGGACATATACATTCCTCTAGTATTCATTGCAGTTGACAAAGAACCTTCATACCCACTGTTTTATTAATCCTCCTAACAACCTGTCAGGTATTATTACTTCCATTTCACAGGTAGTAAACTTGAGGCCCAGAAAAAGACTTGCCCAAGGTCACATGGTGAGTTGTGGGTAGCACCAGGACTTGAATCCAGTCATCATGCCCATGTCCCACACGTGGGGCTCCCCGAGGGCAGAGCAGTGTCCCCTCTTAGACTGTTCCCTCTTAGCTCCGCATCCATCAGGCTGTGTGTGCCCCCAGATGGGGGTGGAAGTGTCTCCCCACTCCGTCTGGTCCAGGTCCAGAGGAGTCAGTCTTTGCTGAGGGCCTTCTCTATGAGGGATCCCTCACCCTTTGGGGGCTCCCACTTCTGGGGGGGAGATGTTACACTAGGGGGTAGGAAGTGGTGTTTTTTTTTTTAAGATTTTACTTATTTATTTGACAGAGAGAAATCACAAGTAGGCAGAGAGGCAGGCAGAGAGAGAGGAGGAAGCAGGCTCCCTGCTGAGCAGAAAGCCCGATGTGGGGCTCGAACCCAGGACCTGGGATCATGACCTGAGCCGAAGGCAGCGGCTTAACCCACTGAGCCACCCAGGCGCCCCAAGAAGTGGTGTTTTAACAGAGGTTCAAACACCATGCCTTGGGCCGGCCGCCCAGGGAAAGCGGCCCACGGAGAGGGCTGAGGTGGAATCTTGAATAAGACAGGGGTGCAGAGCAGGGGTGGGGCTTCCCCGGCAGAGAGATGAAAATGGGGAAGGCCGGGCCCATCGAGACCAGAAGTGCGCGGGGCAAGTATGGAGATCCCGGTGGCTTCGGGCTGGGCGGCGGGCTCTCGCTGGCAAACCTGTCCCCGCTCCTGCTACAACTCGCCCGGTGCCCGCCAGTCGGTCGTCCGGACTCCAGAGCTGGTGCTTCCCGTCGGCGGAAGCTGGACCCGCTCGGCTAGAGCCTCTGCAGCGCCGCCGCCCAGCTGGGGGACTTGGGCAACCCCTTCTGCCCTCCGGGCCTGTGTCTCCGCATCTTTCTACACGATGGCCACAGGAACGCCCACGACTCCGTGGTCGCCGGGGTCGGGGAGCCCCCCCTCCCGCCTCCGCGGGCAACAAGTGGGCGAGGCGGGAGGCGGGGGGCGGGGAGGCCGGCGGTGCCGCCGCTCTCCTCCCGCCCGCCGCCGCTGCCCCGCCCTCCTCGAGGCGGGGCCACCGGCCGCCCCCTTATCTGCTGCAGGTCGCCGGGGACGCAGAGGGCCGCGGGTCTTAGGCCGCCGGGCTCCCCGCCGCGCTCCGGCCCGCAGCAGGTACGCGGCTGGGGAGAGGGGGACCGGCGGCGGGCGCAGGGGTTGCACCCGGGGGCGGCGGTCGCGCGCGCAGGGGGCGGAGCCGGAGCCGGGGCGCCCCAGGGTGAGAGCCGGAGGACGCTGGGGGACCCGCTGGAATGGGACGCATCTGAGAGGGTGGGCAGGGCCACGGTGGCCAGGAAGAGGAGAGGCCAGGGGTTTGCTGCTCCCACTGCGGGAGAATGTAGGGAGACTCCAGGGGTACAAGGGGTGCGACTACCTGGTACTGGATAATGTGAGAGGGTCCCACTCGGGGGCCATCTAGGCTGGTTGGGATGGGGAAGCCTGTCTTGGTGTCAGGAAAGCATGGAGGTTTCCCTCCCCAATGAGGGGAAGGGGAATGAGCCCCATACCACCCCATAGCATTTGCTCCAAGCCTGCAGCCTTTGAAGACCCCCGGAGGTTTCCCTGGGGCAGCCCCTGCAGGCCTGGCCTGTGTGAGGGGCCTGGCCAGGCCACAGCTGGAGAGTTTGAGAGTTTGATGGAGTCCCAGAGCCTGCCTGCACCTAATTGGATGGCCCAGGACCTTATGTTTTAGCTCCTGTGGGAGAGGGTTCCAGCATCACTTCAAGGGGCTTGTGCCACCTCAGAGCCCTTGGGAAGAGGCGGCCTCACTCCAGCCTCAGTTTCTCTGACTAGAGGGGCCCTTGCTGGACAGAGGTGAAAGTTGGGTCCCTTTTCCATCCCGTGCTGGGTGACTGTAGCCAGCTCACCCAACCTCTCTGAGCCTGCCTTCTTCCTACAGGTTCGTCCCTGTCCTCAGAGCATTAGTGAGTCTGAGTTCCACAGAATTCCTTTGACTTATTTATTCTATTCTAATCACAAATGGTGGCCCTGGGTGTGGTTACAAAAAAAAAAAAAAAAAAAGATTTCTGTTCCGTTTTGGAAGAAATGGAAGAACTTTTTCTTAAACACATTCTGCCGAATGGGGGAATTGGTTTGCATTGAGGGAGGTGACCCAGTTGCTGGGAGATCGGGAGGCCAGCCAGGGATGAAAACTTTGCTTGTGTAATCTGTGGCCACAGATTACACCCACCGGATGCCTGGGAGTTGACTACAGTGGATGAAAGGCAAGAGCACTGGTTTGGGAGTCAGATGTTGTGCCTGGCCATCCTGCCTCCTGGGCTGTGACAGGAGCTTACGTGGAGGACCAGAGTTGCTTTGAGGGAGAGTTGAAATATATGTGAAAGTTCTTTGTAAACAGCAAGCCACTGTAATTATTAATGTTAGCATCTAATCTTATTGATAATATTTGGGCTCTTATAAATCATCCTTGTCAGAACCCTTCAAGAACATTTACCTCTAACAACTCTTGTGTTAACATGGACCAGGCCTTACTATTATTATGATGATTATTATTTTTAAGTAGGCTCCAGGCCTAACACGCAGCTTGAACTCACGACCCTGAGATCAAGAATCTCATGCTCTACCTACTGAGCCAGCCAGACGTCCCCCCTGCCTTTCTATTATTTTTATCTGAGGTTAGACTTTGTCTTCTATGGCAAGATAAAGCTGTCTTTAAGGGAGTGTGCTGAATAATCAGGTCCCAGAGAAACAACAATGAAATTTTGCGTGCCAAGATGGAGGTGAGAGAGAAAGTGGAATTATAACTGATTAATACTCATAATAGGCATTTTTTTAGTTAGGCTATTAAGCTCCAAGAGGGCAGGGTATTAATACCCTTAGTTCTTGCCCTTAGCTGTTACTAGCAGGGCTGTTGGTTCCATGAGGAAAGTGTCTTAACTGCTTTGTTCACTGCTGAAGCTCTAGACCCTGGCACACACTCGGCTTGGAACAAATATTGGAACATCTCAGGGCCTGAAGCGCCCTTTGATGTTACTAGTAAATTCACTCTCTCCTTTGGTATTTGGAGAAACGGGGCCGAGAGGGGAATGGACTTGTCCAGGATCCCACAGGGATTGAATGGCTGAGCCAGGACTCGAACCCAACAAAAAGAGCAGAGCCAGTGTTTGCCGGAGCCAACAGCTTGCATCTATAACTTTGTTTTGCTTTCACAAGAGCCCAAGGGGTGGCTATTACTATCCTTCGATTATGAATGAGGAAATAGGTTCAGAGAGGGTAAGGGACTTAAAAAGCAAAGTCACACAGCCGACGAGTGTCAGATTTGAAATCCCACCCTCACGTGAAAATAGGGACCTGGCTTCTCTCTGAAATAGCCGGCCTGAGGCGAGTGGTAGACACCCTCCCTTGGAGCGTCAGCTGTCTCCAGTGGTGCACGGTCACCACCCACATGCCTTCTCTCCATGGACTTTACTCAGCCTGCAGGCATTTCGTTTGTGTGGGAGAGCCCTGTCTGGGCAGAGAGTCTGTCTGCTTCCTTCACCCTGTGCCCCAGCCCTGTAGCCTTTGGCCTGCCTTGTGCACTGAACTCAGTGGGATGGGTAAAACCTGGGGCTCTCCCACTTTGAAGCCCATTTACTGCCCCATCCCTACAAGCTTGTCATCTGTTTTGCCTCTGGGTAAAAAGAGGGTTAAAAGAGGACAGTTTTTTTTAGACGATGCCAAGCAAATCTCTAGGGCTGGGGATATTTCAAATACTACGACTCAGGCTGGGGATAATTAAAATACTACTACTATTAATAACAATGAGTTACTACTACTACTATTAATAATTAATAATAATAACAATCATTTATTGAGTCCCTCAACTGTGCTACAACTTTATTCTAATGAGTTTAATCTTTACAGCCATCTATGCTATAGATAATAGTATAATTCCCATGAGGGCGCTAAGGCTCAGAGAAGGTGAATCACTTGTCTTAGGTCACACAGCTAGCATGTGATGGAAGCAGGCGTCAAACCTGGTTTTTCTGAATCTGAAGTCCATCTCCTTCATGAGCCTTTATTGTGTCTCCTTTCTCCTTTATTTCTAACTTCTTTCCACTATGATTCCTGGTGAGTAGGGGACAGAAGCTGGTCAAGTGTGCCTGACATCCATCAATCAGTCCCTGGTCACCTGGTCTCAGCCCAGCTTTGCCCGTCTTGCTGTGTGAATCTTGGGTAAGTCCCAACTTTTTAGCCAGCCCTGGGTTTCCCCAGACATTTCATGTGGAGGGTAATGCTGACTGTCTTTCTGCAGCTGAGGCCTGGCTAGGAGGGCTACATTTAACTGGGATTTGACCAGTGTGGGAATGGTGATGGTTGCGGGAAGGGAGAGGTGGAGGTTTCCTTTAGCCCCACCCTCTGATGACATCACACAAGACACCTCCAGTCCTTGGAAGCCCCGCCCCTAGTGACCCTCACCTGTGGAAGTGCCACCCAGTGCCTGGCATCTGGTGAATTTGCCCAGTCCCACAGCGGAAGCCATCGGCCCCCAGGCTCCAGGAAAACCCCTAGGTAACCTAGGCTTTGTGGAGGGTGGTGGAGGGTGGCAGGTCCTGGCAGCCTGGTGGGCAGATGACTCTGAGGATTCTCTGAGGGTGGTCTCTGGATACCTGCCCTCCTCCTTCCAGCTCATGCTGGACCCCTGCTCCTGCTCCTTTCCCCTGGATTTGGGGGCCCCTTTCCATGGAGTCAGGAGATGGGAACTAATTCTAAAAATAGATCCAGATGGAATGGGGCCTGTGGGTGAGGTCTAAATGAAGTAGGGAGCAAGATCTCTTTATCCTAGTATGTAACCTCTGGGTTAGGCCCCACCATGCTTAGGCCCCACCATGGCTGGTGGAGGAGGAGGGCCCTGCGGGAGCTATGACGACCTCAGGAGGTGGCTGTGAACTAGGGCTTCACTGGTGTAGAGCCAATGGGTGGCTGGTAATGCGGGGAGACGGACGACCCTGGATCCGTGTCAGTTGCTAGCAGACTAAGGAAATAATTTATGGGAAAGGCCTTGGCTACCTGCTTTACACCATTATTTTATAAAGTAGTTCTGTGGAATGCAGATTGACAGTGACAGGAGGCAGGGTAGCCTCTGTGTGTGTGTGTGTGTGTGTGTACACACATGTATGAATGTGAGCATGTGCACTTGGGGAAGAGCTCTAACCTCTCTGAGTTTCACTAGCCTCAAAAAGAAAATGGGGGGCGCCTGGGTGGCTCAGTGGGTTAAGCCTCTGCCTTTAGCTCAGGTCATGATCTCAGGGTCCTGGGATCGAGCCCCGCATCGGGCTCTCTGCTGAGTGGGAAGTCTGCTTCCCCTTCTCTCTCTCTCTGCCTACTTGTGATCTCTCTCTCTTTCTGTCAAATAAATCAATAAAATCTTAAAAAAAAAGAAAAAAGAAAATGGGCATAATACCTACCTCACCAGGCTAGTTATGGGAATTAACTGCAACAAGGTAATAAAGAGTAAGCATACAGTAAGCACACATTTCAGCTGGCTTTACAATGTAATTATTACTAGGAAAAGAATCTTTGGTCAGGCAGTCTTGACAAATGGAGGTTCAACAAAGCAAAGCTGACTTCTATGCTGCAGGACTTCTCAGAGCCTTTAATAGGCTGTTATGACTTAGAAAGTTCTCAGTGGGATATGGAGGCTTGGACTAGATTTAATGGATCACAGGGACCCAGGAACTAGGCCACCATCGGACATTATCATTCCTTGGTCTTCTCCCTTTTGGGGTATGGAAACTTGGCTGGATTGGGCAACTCTGGGGAAAGCCTGCCTGTCTCTGGGCTCTTGTTTCCTCGTGTAAAACAAAGGTGCTGCATGAGACATGTTCAGAGGCCTTTTCGGGCTTCCTGAGGTTCTGAGTTGGAAAGCCAAAATTGTAGACAAGGGTAGAGGCTGAAGCCCAGCCTCTTGGGGAGGAGACCCACCTCCAGTGCTGGCTCCTCTACTAGCAGGGCAGGCCAGCGTGGGGTGGGGGTGGGGGTGGTTCTCATGGATGGAAGCGGCCAGCAAGGTCAGCTTCCTAAACCTGACCTGTGCCATGGTGTCTGGGGAATGGGAAGTGGGAGAGTCCTGCGCTCCCCTGTCAGAAGCACCCCTTGTGCAGTATTGTAGCGAGTAGTTTAACTCCTGCCTCCTCACTGGACTAGGAGAGTCCAGAGACCAGAGCTGACTTGAGACGTGTCATGCAGGGGGCACTTAGGGATGCAGGTCAGGCTAGGGTGAGGAGGAGGGTGGTTGGGGGCTTGTCTTGATACTGCCTTCGCATAGCAAGCTCCCTGCATTTATTGGACTGTGCGTAAATTATTGGGGAGCTTTGGGGAGTGATCAAGGTGCTGTTGGTGGCAGAAACATGAGAGCTTTATCCTACCTGGATCTTCTTGCCTCTTACAACGACTGGTGCAAAGGTAGTTGCAATAAATATGTGATGAAAGATGGACAGAAGACCAGTGTGCTAAGTCCAATAAGCTCGTCAGAGGGATGGGAGTTGTGGGGCAGGTGCTAGTGTTTCAGTAGATATTTGACTTAATGACTGACACAGCGAATGATGATAAGCCTGAATTAAGCAACTGGTTTCAGGTCAAACTATATAGAGAATATTTAACTATGAAATGATTAATGGCACTTGCCACCTTGTCTTGCAAAGGGCAGTTCAGGGTAGTGTTTGAGATTGCAAATTGAGTCCAGAGCGTGCCTCTGCCATCTCCTAGCTAGTTGGGTGGGCAGGGTCCTTCATGTCTCCTTGTCTCAGTTCCTTATCGGCAAAATGGTACTAATGATAGTACCTACTTACAGGATGTTATGAAGTATCAATGAGGCAAATACACATAAAGAATTTAAAACAGTGTCTGGCACAAAGCGGGTACTGTATAAGCATTTGCTATGATTTGTTTTCCTTTTGATAATCTCCACATACCGTGAAGTTCCCAGGGGGCAGGGATTTGATCTTTTTCCTCTCTGCCCTCCCTGGGACCCAGCACAGGACCTGAGGCAGAGAAGGGACTCAGTAATTGTTTGCTAAATGACCAGATGAAGAGTGAATATGTTTTATATAGTATATTATATAACCGATACAGGGGTAGTAGATGGGGAGGGGCGGTGTGGGGGGTGAAGTAAGGAGGCCCCCTGGAGGTGGTAGGTAGAACTGGCCCTGATGGATTTTAGTGGAGGGAAAGAAAGTTGGCACAGGGTGTGCTATTTGGGTTAGGTGGGAAATAAGGGTAGGAGCAGGGTCTTGAATGGCAGGGTGAAGGGTTAGATTTGATCCCTTTGGAATTAGCAGCCATGGGTGGGAGTGGAAAGGCTGGAGGAGGAGGACCTTTTGAGTGGAGCTATGGCTGAGGGAAAGGGAATCAGGTTTTTTTAAAAAAAAGTTTTTATTTTTTCATTTGTCAGAGAGGGAGAGAGGGAGAGAGCACAAGCAGCAGGAGTGGCAGGCAGAGGGAGAAGCAGGCTCCCTGCTGAGTGAGGAGCCCAATGCAGGACTCGAACCCAGGACCCTGGGATCATGACTTGAGCCAAAGGCAGATGCTTAACTGACTGAGCCACCCAGGCATCCCTATAGAATCAGTTTTTTTTTTTTTTTTAGATTTTATTTATTTATTTGACAGAGAGAGATCACAAGTAGACGGAGAGGCAGGCAGAGAGAGAGAGAGAGAGGGAAGCAGGCTCCCCGCTGAGCAGAGAGCCCGATGCGGGACTCAATCCCAGGACCCTGAGATCATGACCTGAGCCGAAGGCAGCGGCCCAACCCACTGAGCCACCCAGGCGCCCCTAGAATCAGTTTTTAACTGGGGACTTTCAGGGGGGAAAGGTGGCTTTTTGAGTTGGGGACTAAGGGTATGAAGTGTTACCAGGATGCTGTTACGCTCTTTGATTCAACGAATACTGAGTGTCAGCTACCTCCAAAGCCCCACAGGTTCACAAAACAATGAGACTAACTGCCTACCCTTCGTGAGCTCACATTAATGATTTTAATGCCCATGAGAAATGTTAAAACGGTCAAAAGATGGGTATCTTATGGTAAATACTCAAGTAGAGAGGTCATCGTCAGAGATCTGGGGGCCAGGGAAAGTATCACAGAAGAAATGGGTTTTGAGGAATGAGTAGGAGTTTACCAGGTAGGCAAGATGAGGAAGGCAACTCAGGCAGAGGGAACAGCTTGTGTAAACCTCTGGACACATGAAACAGGCTCAGGGGTGTGGTGAGGCTGTGGCTGGGTTGGAAGTACATTGTGGCTGAGCAACAGGACAGGAAAAGGGACCAGATCATGGAAGTTGACGGAGGGTCTGTGGGAGACCTGCCACTCTGAAGGGGCTAAAGGAAGAGACTGTAGGTCTGTTGTTAGCAAGGTCACTGTCACCGGCAGGTGAACACAGATGTCATCATGAACACAGGAGAAAGCAGAACGGCTGCTGTGTGGAGATGGACTGGAATGGAAGTGGCTGAGGTAGTGAGCCACCTCCATTCATCTCTCAAGCATTGACTGAGCCCCATATGGCACACCAAGCACCGTTCTAGGCACTTGGGATACATCAGGGCCCAGAACAGTCATAGGGGCAGAGCCATGATCTTCCTTAGGATGACTCCTCTCTTCAGAAACTCAGGGTAGGGATAAAGGGGGAGGGAAGGAGGGAGTAAAAACCCGGCTCCAGAGCCTCCCAGCTGCTGCTCATGGCGGGCCAGGGTGCCCTGACTCTGCTCTGGCCTCTCTCCCAGTTTGCCCCTGGCCCACAGCCATGGCCACGATGGTGGCCCAGAAGCTCAGCCATCTCCTGCCCACTTTGCGGCAGGCCCACCGGGAGACGCGGCCATCGGGGCAGCCAGAGCCCCTGTTCACGGTGGACCGAGCCGAGGTGCCGCCCCTCTTCTGGAAGCCGTACATCTACGTGGGCTACCGGCCGCTGCATCAGACGTGGCGCTTCTACTTCCGCACACTGTTCCAGCAGCACAACGAGGCGGTGAACGTCTGGACCCACCTGCTGGCGGCGCTAGTGCTGCTGCTGCGGCTGGCCATCTTTGCGGGGACTGTGGACTTCTGGGGAGACCCCCACGCCCTGCCCCTCTTCATCATTATCCTTGCCTCCTTCACCTACCTGTCCCTCAGCGCCTTGGCTCACCTCCTGCAGGCCAAGTCCGAGTTCTGGCACTACAGCTTCTTCTTCCTGGACTACGTGGGCGTGGCCGTGTACCAGTTCGGCAGCGCCCTGGTGCACTTCTACTATGCCATCGAGCCTGCCTGGCATGCCCGGGTGCAGGCCATCTTCCTGCCCACGGCCGCCTTTCTCGCCTGGCTTTCTTGCACCGGCTCCTGCTACAACAAGTACAGCCAGAAGCCCGGCCTGCTGGGCCGCACCTGCCAGGAGGTGCCGTCGGCACTGGCCTACGCGCTGGACATCAGCCCCGTGGTACACCGCATCCTGGTGTCCCCCAACCGGACCACAGATGACCCTGCTCTTCTCTACCACAAGTGCCAAGTGGTCTTCTTCCTGCTGGCCGCGGCTTTCTTCTCAGCCTTCATGCCGGAGCGCTGGTTTCCAGGCAGCTGCCACCTTTTCGGCCAAGGCCACCAGCTCTTCCATGTGTTCTTGGTGCTGTGCACGCTGGCTCAGCTGGAGGCTGTGGCCCTGGACTACGAGGTCCGGCGGCCCATCTATGAGCCTCTGCACACCCACTGGCCCCACAACTTCTCTGGCCTCTTCCTGCTCACTGTGGGCAGCAGTGTGCTGACCGCCTTCCTCCTGAGCCAGCTGGTACGGCGCAAACTTGACCGGAAGACCCAGTGACAGGGAGGGAGGGGATGGCGGCTGGTAGGGAGGGAGGTAGAGTGGGAGCCCCGGGGTCAGGGCTTGGCTCCAGAGGGGAACAAGGCCTGGTAAAGTTGTTTGTGTCTGGCCTGCGATGACTTTCTGTGAACGCTTCAGCTGCCAAAGGCGGTACTGGCCTGTCCTTAGATTTGGGGATTGGCCAGGAGCAGCTGGGGGTCCTCTCCTGGGCCTACCCCAGCCCCTTGCCCTGGGAGAGGAAAAGAGATAAAGATGAGGGCCAACCAGGCTTGCCTCTTTCCATTGCCTCTCACTAGGGGTGAGGATTGGGGGTCAGCTGGGGCCAGGACCCCGGTTGGGAGCTTCCAGATTATCTGAGGGGGGTGAAGATAGAATTTAGGCCAGAGACAGATTTCATTGGTGGATAGGGAAGGGGCAGGCCCCGAATATATGTAGGATCTTATCATTCCTTGAGCTCCGGCCTGGAGCTTTGGAGTTCTACGGAGTCTCCAAAGGTAGAAGATTGTGGCAGGTAGAAATGGATCCCACCCAGGGCCCATACCTCCTCGGTCACCCTCCCACACAGTGAGCCCCAGTCTTTCTTAGCTCTGTGACCCACACATCCTATTCCCAGCCTTTCTCCTGGTTTCCTTGTTCATGATTCAGTTATCCATTCAGTGTTTTCTGGCTACCGGTTGGGACCTGTGGATCCATGCAGGATGATGAGAGCTTTAATATGGGAGTGACCTGTCAGGAGAAGCACGGGGAGGAATAATCGGTGCTGCCCGCTGCCCTCAAGGTCTTGGGTTGGGAGGGGTGAATAGGAGTTTGCAGATGAAGGAGGGCATTCCAGGCAGGGGGTAAACCCTCTACAGAGGCCAAAGAGGTACTGAAGGGAGTTCAGCGGGGCTAGAGGTAGGGGCGATCTGGACTCTGATATGTCCTGGATTCAATAAAGTGACTAATAACAGCAGCCTCTTTGCTTTTTGCCTCCTGTCTTGGGAACGGGGCCCTGGGGCCCCCATGGACCTGCTCAGCATGTTGAAGAGGTTTTTCAGGGAGTGGCTGGGGCCCCCAGGGGTGGGAACAGGGAAGAGGAAGGCAGTGGATGCTTTTTTCTTTGCCTAGGGGTGATTGGGGGCCTTATACCCTATATATATGAACTTTTTCTTTTTTGCAGGGAAAGGGGGGCAGTTTTATTACTAAATAAGTTTTAGAAGTTAAAGGAATGTGTAAAGTTTTATATAACCCCACTTAATAATTTGATAAAGATTTCATTTTTTGGTCTTTCCTTCAATCAAAATCAGGAAGGATTTTCTATGTTAACTTATATAATACTGCTTTTCTACAATACAGTTTATAATAGTTTTCTGTAGCACAGTGAAGGAAAATTAGGAAGTACTGATAAAAAAAAAAAACAAAACAAAAAACCCAAACCTAAGTATCTTGTTTATAGGGGTGCCTGCATGGCTCAGACAGTTAACATGTTGGACTCTTGATTTTTTTTTTTAATTTTATTTATTTATTTGACAGAGAGAGCATAAGCAGGCAGAGCTGCAGACAGAGGGAGACAGGCTCTCGGCTGAGCAGGGAGCCCCATGTGGGGCTCAATCCCAGGACCCCGGGATCATGACCTGAGCCAAAGGCAGCCACTTAACCGACTGAGCCACTTGGACTCTTGATTTTGGCTCAGGTCATGATCTCAGGGTTGCGAGATTCTGCACTACATGGGACTCCATGCTCAGCGGGGAGTCTGTTTGAGATTCTCCCTCAGCCCCTTCCCCACTCTCTCTCTCTCTCTCTCTAAAATAAATCTTTTTTTTAAAAAGATCCTGTTTAGGGGCTCCTGGATGGCTCAGTCGTTAAGAGTCTGCCTTTGGCTCGGGTCATGGTCCCTTGGTCCTGGGATCCAGCCCCTTACCCGGCTCTCTGCTCAGTGGAAGTCCTGTTTCTTCCTCTCCCACTCCCCCTGATTGTGTTCCCCCTTGCCCATGTGTCTATCTCTGTCAAATAAATAAAATAAAATTGAAAAAGATCCTGTTTACATATATATGTATATGATTTATAAACATATATAAAGAATGTCTATGGGGACTGGTTAGGGATGGAAGAATGAGCTGGATGCCAGCACTTCTGAATTTCTGAGGAACTTTCACAATCTGCAAAGTGCTTTCACAAATATTACCTCACTCGATCCTCTTTAAAACTCAGGGTCACCCTTAAGCTGTGAAGGCAGGACTAGGAGATAGTTCTGAAGCTGACAAGCCTGGGACTCCAAATTTTTAGCTTTCATTTTTTACCTTTTTTGTTTCATTTTTTCAAAAAAGATTTTGACTGAGTGAGAGCACAAGCAGGGGGAGTTGCAGGGGGAGAGAAGCAAGCTCCCTGCTGAGCAGGGATTCCCAACACAGGGCTGGATCCCAGGACCCAGGGATCATGACCTGAGCTGAAGGCAGACACTTAACCCAATGAGCCACCCAGGCACCCCACCCCTCTTTTTTTTTTTTTTTTTTTAAGATTTTTATTTATTTGATAGAGATCACAAGTAGGCAGAGAGGCAGAGAGAGAGATGAGGAAGCAGGCTCCCTGGCGAGCAGAGAGCCCAGTGCTGGGCTCGATTGCAGGACCCTGAGATCATGACCTGAGCCGAAGGCAGAGGTTTTAACCCACTGAGCCACCCAGGCGCCCCCACCCCACTTTTAAAAAAATTTTTATTTGAGAGAGAGAGAGAGAGTGAGAACTAGTGGGGGGAGGGGCAGAGAGGGAGGGAGACACAGACTCCCCCGCTGAGCAGGGAGTTGGAGCTGGGGCTCCATCCCAGGACCCTGGGATCATGACCCAGCAGAAGGCAGACTCTTACCTGCTGAGCCACCCAGGAGCAACCCCCCCTTTTTAAATAAAGATATATTTATTTATTTATTTGACAGAGATCACAAGGAGGCAGAGAGAGAGAGGGAGAAGCAGGCTCCCTGCTGAGCAGAGAGCTCAATGCAGGGCTCCATCCCAAGACCCTGAGATAAGACCTGAGCAAAAGGCAGAGGCTTAACCCACTGAACCACCCAGGCGCCCCCTTTTTAACGTTTTCTAGATCCTTTCCCATGCGGTTTCATAGTTATGCTTGGATTTATTTTTTATTTATTTATTTTTTAATTTCAGAAGTAATTCATAAACTCGAGTGTGTGGTCACCACTTAAGGTAGTGCCGGGGACACCGGCTTTGGAGCGGGCAGACCGCAGCCTCGGCTCCACCCTTCCTTTTGGGATGACCGGGAGGATGCAGCTGTTGAGACTGGAAAACCCTGAGCCCGGAGTGGTTATGTTTACCGCAAGAAAGGGCAACTAATTTAGCGAAAAGACATGCATATTCCTTGCGCAATGTCGCGAACACGTTCAAGCAGCCCAGCCGCGGGAAGGCAACTCGAATTAAAAGATCACAAGGGAAAAAAAAAAAAAAAAAAAAGATCACAAGGGGCGCGAAGGCCTTAGTAAACCTAAAGGAGCTCCACCCACCAGACGACCCTGTGAGGCCCCGGGAGGAGAGAAAGGGGCAGTGCTAGGGCCGGGGCGGGGCTGATGCTGGGGCGGGGCTGATGCTGGGGCGGTGCCTGCGTCGGCGGCTGCGGCGTAGCTCCGCCCCCGGCGTTGGCGCGAGATCCGAACGTCGGTGGAGGCCGTTAGAGCCATTCTGTGAGGCAGCTGGAGCCGGAGCCCGGTGTCCGGCTGGCTGGGTGTCGGCAGCGGCCATGAGGCGGAGAGGCCATGAGGAAGAGGCCTGCGGTGTGTGGCTGGACGCTGCGGCGCTGAAGCGGCGGAGAGTGCAGGTGGGATGTGGGGGCGTGAGAGGGTGTTGGAGGAGGGGTGAGAGGCCTGGACGCGTGAGAAGGGAGGCGGTGGAAGTCAAGTCGGGGTCCGAGAAAGGAACAGCTTTGGGAATTCTGAGGCTAGAGGGATTGGAGCCTGCAGAAGGGTGAAAAACGGGGTTTGGGAAGAGTAGAGAGGAAATGGGGCGGAAGGCAGGCAGGCTGTGGGTGGGTGAGGAAGAGACTGGGAAAATAAGGCTTCGAGGTGTGGGGAGAGGGTGGAGAGAAAATTTGCTGTGAGGAGTGTTGTTTCTGCTTTTTAATGGAACTATACTTGACATCCAATATCTAGTTAGTTTCAGGTGCACGTGATACTGATTCGATATTTTTATACACTAAGAAATCCACAGGAGAAGTCTGGTTGCCATGGTCACCATTACAAAGTTACTGTAATATTATTGACTATATAACCTACGCAGTGCTTCACCTCCCCATGACTTATTTATTTTATAACTGGAAGTTTGTGCCTCTTAATCCTCTTCCTTCTGTTCCCCAACCCCTCCCCGCTCTGGTAACTAACAGTTTGTTTCCTATACCTATGAGTCAGTTTCTATTTTGTTTTGTTATTTAGATTCCACATACAGGAGAAGTTGTATATATTTGTCCTTCTCTGTATGACTTAGTTCACTTAGCATAATACCATAATACTAGGTCCATCCATGCTGTCGAGAATGGCAAGATTTCATTCTTTGTGGCTGTGTAATACTTCATTGTATATATTTGCCACATCTTTACCCATTCATCGATTGATGGACACCTGGGTTGTGTCCATATCTTGACTGTTGTAAATAATACTGCAATGATTATAGGGGTGCATATATTTCTTTGGTGTTTTCATTCTCTTCAGATGAATGCCTGGAACTGAAATTACTGGATTGTAATTCTACTTTTAATTGTTTAAGGCTCTTCCATATTGTTTTCCATAAGTAGCTGCACCAATTTACATTCCCAGCAACAGTGCATGCAAGTTCCCTTTTCTCCACAACCTCTCTACACTTTGTCTGCATCCTCTCCAACACTTGTTATTTTTTCGTCCTTTTTTCTTTTTTGTCTTTTTGATAATTGCTATTCTAACAGGTTTGAGGTAATATCTCATATTTTCATTTTCCTGATGGTTAATTAATGATGTTGAGCACCTTTTCTTCTGTCTGTTGGGCATCTGTGTGTAATCTTTGACAATGGGCTTTTCAAGTCTTCTGCCCATTTTTTTTTGTTTTATCTTTTTAAAAATTTTTTAATAAACATATAATGTATTATTAGCCCCAGAGGTACAGGTCTGTGAATCGCCAGGTTTACACACTTCACAGCACTCACCATAGCACATATCCTCCCCAATGTCCATAACCCCACCACCCTCTCCCTCCCCTCCTCCCCCCCCAGTTTGTTTTGTGACATTAAGAGTCTCTTATGGTTTGTCTCCCTCCCAATCCCATCTTGTTTCATTTATTCTTTTCCTACCCCCTCAAACCCCCAACGTTGCATCTCTACTTCCTCATATCGTATCATATGATAGTTGTCTTTCTCCGATTGACTTATTTTGCTAAGCATAATACCCTCTAGTTCCATCCATGTCATCACAGATGGAAAGATTTCATTTCTTTTGATGGCTGCATAGTATTCTATTGTATATATATATACCATATCTTCTTTATCCATTCATCTGTTGATGGACATCTAGGTTCTTTCCATAGTTTGGCTATTGTGGACCTTGCTGCCATAAACATTCAGGTGCACATGCCCCTTCGGATCACTACGTTTGTATCTTTAGGGTAAATACCCAGTAGTGCAATTGCTGGGTTGTAAGGTAGCTCTATTTTCAACTTTTTGAGGAACCTCCATGCTGTTTTCCAGAGTGGTTGCACCAGCTTGCATTCCCACCAATAGTGTAGGAGAGTTCCCCTTTCTCTGCATCCTTGCCAGCATGTCATTTCCTGACTTGTTAATTTTAGCCATTCTGACTGGTGTAAGGTGGTATCTCATTGTGGTTTTGATTTGTATTTCCCTGATGCTGAGTGATGTGGAGCAGTTTTTCGTGTGTCTGTTGGCCATCTGGATGTTGTCTTTGCAGAAATGTCTGTTCATGTCTTCTGCCCATTTCTTTTTTTTTTTTTTTTTAAGATTTTATTTATTTATTGGACAGACAGAGATCACAAGTAGGCAGAGAGGCAGGCAGAGAAAGAGGGGGAAGCAGGGCCCCTGCCGAGCAGAGAACCCAATGCGGGACTCGATCCCAGGACCCTGGGATCATGACCTGAGCCGAAGGCAGAGGCTTAACCCACTGAGCCACAGGCACCCCATCTTCTGCCCATTTCTTGATTGGGTTATTTGTTCTTTGGGTGTTGAGTTTGCTAAGCTCTTTATGGATTTTGGATACTAGCCCTTTATCTGATATGTTGTTTGCAAATATCTTCTCCCATTCTGTCAGTTGTCTTTTGGTTTTGTTAACTGTTTCCTTTGCTGTGCAATTCTTCCAATTTTTTAATCTTTTTTTTTTCTAAGAATTTATTTATTTATTTGACAGAGAGATATCACAAGTAGGCAGAGAGGCAGGCAGAGAGAGAAAGAGGAAGTAGGCTCCCTGCCGAGCAGAGAGCCCAATGTGGTACTCGATTCCAGGACCCTGAGATCATGACCTGAGTGAAGGCGAGGCTTAACCCATTGAGCCACCCAGGCGCCACTAATCTTTTTTTTTTTTTTTTAAGTGTTGTGTAACTCTATATTTTGGATGTTAACCCTTTATCAGATGTATGATTTGCAAATACCTTCTCCCATTCGGTAGGGTGCAGTTCTGTTTTGTTGATGGTTTCCATCACTCTGTAAAAGCTTTTTAGTTTAATGTAATCCTATTTGCTATTTTAGCTTTTGTTGCCTTGTCCGAGGAGATTGGTTCAAAGAAATCCTGCTAAGACTGATGTCAAAGAGCTTGCTGCCCATCTTTTTCTTCTAAGAGTTTTATGGCTTCAGGTCTTAACATTCAAGTCTTTAATCCATTTTGAATTTATTTTTATATATGGTGTAAGATAGTGGTCTAGTTTCATTCTTTTGCATGTAGCTTGTCCAGTTTTCCCAGCACCATTTATTGAAGAGACTGTCTTTTCCCCATTTTATATTCTTTTCTCATTTGTAGTAGATTAATTGTCCATATACATGTAGGTTTATTTATGGGCTCTCTGTTCTATTCTATTGATCTATGTGTGTCTTTGTGTCAGTGCCATACTGTTTTGATTACTATAACTTTGTAGAATAGTTTGAAATCAGCATGATATTTACAGCTTTGATCTTTTCTCAAGATTGCTTTGTCTGTTTGGTGTCCCATACAGATTTTAGGAGTACTTTTTTCTAGTTTTGTGGAAAATCGTATTTTGATGGATTGTATTGAATTTGTAGATTGCTTTGGGAAGTACTAATATTTTAACAATATTAATTTGTCAGTCCATGAGCAGAATATATCTTCCCATTTATTTTTTTCATTGTCAGTTTCTTTCATCCATGTGCCGCAATCTTCAGAGTACAAGTCTTGCACCTGTTTGGGTAAATTTATTCCTAGATATTTTATTCTTTTTGATGCAGCTGTAAATGGGATTGTTTTCTTAATTTCCTTGATAGCTCATTATTAGTATGTAGAAATGCAACCGTAGTTGAATAGCTATTTATGGTAATAGCTCCTTTCCTGGGGCAGGTCCTCTAAATTCTTTTAAGTAGTTGGGGGAAGGTCACCAATTATTCCTAAGCCGCCTGTTCCTTAAAAATAATCAGCCTAAAATAATACATATGCCAGAGAGACACATTTTGGGGTGGCAAATTTTGCTCCCTTGCAGTGGCTACAGTTTCCTGAACAAATTAAGGGCTGTTAAAAAGCATCATACAGGGGCGCCTGGGTGGCTCAGTGGGTTAAGCCGCTGCCTTCGGCTCAGGTCATGATCTCAGGGTCCTGGGATCGAGTCCCACATCGGGCTCTCTGCTCAGCAAGAAGCCTGCTTCCCTCTCTCTCTCTCTGCCTTCCTCTCCGTCTACTTGTGATCTCTCTCTGTCAAATAAATAAATAAAATCTTAAAAAAAAAAAAAAGAAAAGAAAAAGCATCATACAACTAAAGTCATATATATATATTTTTAAGATTCTATTTATTTATTTGACAGAGATCACAAGTAGGCAGAGAGGCAGGCAGAGAGAGAGGAAGGGAAGCAGGCTCCCTGCTGAGCAGAGAACCCGATGCGATGCGGGCTTGATCCGAGGACTCTGGGATCATCACCTGAGCCAAAGGCAGAGGCTTTAACTCACTGAGCCACCCAGGCGCCCCAACTAAAGTCATATTTTGAGAAATAATAAATGAACCACCTGTTCCTTTAAATTTTTTTTTTTTAAACTTAAAAATGAGGTAGGTATGTTCATCTGGTACATAATTTAAAATGTACGGCAGTGTTAGGCAGTGAAATAACTCCCTAATACTTTTAACCATCCTTGGCCCATCTCAGAGGCCACAGCTTTCTTGCACATCCTTCTACACATATTCTATATATGCACAAGCAAACAGTATCTATTCTTTCTTGTAAATAATAGCATGTTCCACATTGTTCTGCAACTTGCTTTTTCTCACTTACTGCATCTTATGTATCACTTCATATGCATCCACAAAGAGCTGTTTTATTCTTTTTCTTAAAAAAAAGATTTCATTTGTTTATTAGAGAGAACACAAGTCGGGGAGAGAGGCAGAGGGAGAGAAAGAAACACCAACAACCTCCCCGCTCCCCACTGAGCAGGTAGCTGCTTTCTTCTTTTTAAAGACTTGATACTATTCCATTATATGGAATAGTATCCATTATATGCAATAGTATTGCCTTAGTCTACTCAAGTTGACAGTAACAAAATAGTATAGACTGGGTGGCTTAAACAACAGAATCCATTTTCTCACAGTTCTGGAAACTGGAAGTCCAAGATCAGAGTGCTGCCATGGTCAAGTTCCAGTAAGGATTTTCTTCTTGGCTTGCCGACAGTGAGCTGCCTTCTCCCCATGTGCTCAGATGGCCTTTTCTTGGTGCATGTGTGTGTGGTGAGAGATGAGTTAAAAATTTGGCGGGTGGGCACCTGAGTGGCGCAGTGGGTTAAGCATCTGATTTGGTTTCAGCTCAGATCATGATTTCAGGGTCGTGAGATTGATCCCTATGTCGGGCTCCTCACTTAGAGTCTGCTTGAGATTCTCTTTCCCTCTCCCACTCATGCTCTTTCTCTCTCAAATGAATAAATAAATCTTAAAAACAATTTTTTAAACTTTGTTAAAAACTGGTTCTTTGACTTTTTAAGACTTCCAGTCCAGAGCAGAGTACTAAAGATTCCCTTTCACAGGATGTAGAAACCTGCCTTTTCCTAGAGTAACTATTAATAGGCATATATTTGTTTGAGTTTTAATGTCAGTCATTAATAGACAGTTGCTCATGACCAGTGTTTTAGAAAATATGCTCCTTCCCACCTGATCCCTAAACAAACTGCTATTTGGGGGCAACTAATGGGGTGGTTCATAATTTTGCCAGAAAATAAATGCCTATGTTTGGAGTGAGTTTGCTTCTCTCTTGGTCCCACAGAAGCATGATAGGCTTGGCCTCATTACTTAGGCCTTGATATGAAGGATACTGTATTTGTTTTCATTTCAGTTTTTTTATTGTGAGAGTAATATATGTTTGTTAAAAAAATCAGTATAGAATTAAGTAAAAAACAAAACTTCACTGGTGGTAGCTGCTTTTAACAATTGGTATTCTTTGAGACAGTTTCTATGTGTATAAATATGTTTCCCCCACAAAAGAGATTATTTCAAACATACTCACCTTTCACTAAATATATGGAGAACTTTCTATGTGAGACATGAGTTTTAGTATGAATTTTTCCTTTTTATTTTAATTTATTTTTTAAAAGATTTTATTTATTTATTTGACAGAGAGAGACCGTGAGAGAGGGAATACAAGCAGGGGAAGCGGGAGAGGGAGAAGCAGGCTTCTAGCCGAGCAGGGAGCCCAATGTGGGGCTTGATCCCAGGAGTCCATTGTGGGGCTCCATCCCAGGACCCTGGGATCATGACCTGAGCTGAAGGCAGACGCTTAACAACTAAGCCACCCAGGTGCCCCATCAAAAAGCGATTTTAATTTACATGATTTTCAAATTTTGTATTTTAACTTTGTTACCTCTTTATTAAAACACAGAGAAATATTTCTGAAAGGTTTCTCCCGCAATAAAGAGGTAAAAAGATTTACTATGTATTTTGTATATTTGCTATCTTGTAGGTGTTTTCTATTTCTTCTTCATCTGTAATGCAGCATACTTTCTTGCTCTTGAAATATATGTAGCAGAGAAGGAGAAGTGAGCCTAAGAAGGGGACAGAAATGCGAAGATAACAGAAATCTTGGCTGAGTCATCAGTGTTTTCTGACCGCCTTGGTGGAACACGGAATGCCACTGTGACAGTCTGTAGCTTCACTAACATTCAGTCCATCAGCAAATTCTCTGGACTCTGCCTTCATATGTTCAGAATCTCATAATTTTCTACTATTTCTACCACTGCTACCTGATCCAGAATGAGAGTGACCTTTTGCTCACTATTAATTTTAATTTTAAAACCATCTAGTGGTTTGCTATCTTCTGGTAAAACCCAGAATCTCTGAGGCCTACAAGGCATGGTTTGGCCATGTATGTTTGCCGCCTTCTACATTTTAGACCTCATCTACTACTCTTTTCTCTGCTTGACTCTGTTGTAGTCATACGGGCCTTCTTGCTGGCCTTCAAGCCAAGTATACCTCTACAGAGAGTTTTGTACACCTTGAAATGCATAGGGATTAAAATACCACATGGCTCTGTTCTTTCATTGTCCACTTATTGAACCCCATTTCTTAACCATAAAGAAGCTTTCCCTTATTCCCTACTCCCTAACACCTTAGTCTTGCTTTATTTATCTCCATAGCCCTTTACCATTAGATACACTATATACTGTGTATTTATTTTTCATTTATGATCTTCCACTACTAGAATGAAATCTCCATTAGGCAGTCCTTCAAACAGTGGCACATGGTAGGTTCTCAGTACAAATTTGTTGAATGAGCAAATCAATTAATCCATTTGAGCTTTGCTTTCAGAAAACTTTTTAGATATGGTTTAGATATGGTCATAGTTGCTCATTCTTTCTTTCTCTGATAAGAAGATAAGTAGGAGGACTTTGAGTTTTTTAGAGCAAAGATGGATGGGAGGACACCTCCAGTAAAATGGCAGATTAAAGTGTGTACTTAACAGGAGCACCTGGGTTTCTCGGTTAGTTGAGCCTTCAGGTCTTCATTTCGGCTCAGGTCATGATCTCATGGTGGTGAGATGAAGCCCTGCACTGGGCTCAGTGCTTAGCAGACAGTCCGCCTTGAGATTCTCTCTTTCTCTCTGCCTCCCCACTCTCAAATAAATAAATCTTAAAAAGAAAAAGTGTGGACCTAACAACAAAAAAAACCCCCCTCTGTGATACTTACTGAAATGCTGAAAAAAGAAAAACAAAAATAGAGGAGGAAAGTATTTCACTGAAACTGAATAGGCTTAATAATAATACTGAAGTGCATGGTAGCAAAACTGTTGGGGTTGGTGCTGTAAGACTGATAAGGATCTGTGAATGTAACTTGACAAATATTTATCAGTATGACCTTTACATAATGGCTTATGGTTTGTAAAAGTTTTTTTACATGTATTGTTTCACTTCACTTCCTCAGTAGCTTTGTGAGGGAAGTGAGATTATCTCCATTTTGCAGATGAAGGAATTGAAGTTCAGATAGAGATTTGCTTCAGATCACATCAGAGTAAGTGCCGCTCTATGGCTTGATTCCAGGTCTTCTGACTCTTGTTCCAGTGTGGTTTTTGTTTTGTTTTGTTTTGTTTCATAATGTGTAAGGTGTCCTCAGATGATAAAAAGGTGAATAATGAATAAGGTAGTTCTAACCCTGGCAGCATGGAACATGGTAGGAACGCAAATAACTGTCAGACAGACAGTAAGTGTCTTAGAGGCATAAGGAAATTCTAAGCATTTAGAGAAGGAAGAGATTACGTTTTATTATGGGTGGAGGGCTGGTGGTTTTAAAATTTGTCCACAAATTCTTGGTACCTCTCTCTTTAACAGGTGGATGTTAAGTCCCCCCTTCCCCCACCAAGTGTGGGATGTACTTAGTGACTCTGTTGACTAGAAGGTGATGGAAGTGTTCAAGTTATGAGGTTAGGTCATAAACAGCATTGCAGCTTCAGCCTCATTCTGCCTTTAGGGGAAGTCAGCTCTCATGTTGTGCAGACACGTAGGCAGCTTTATGGAGACCTTACTGAATTTGCTAGCAGTTGTGTGAGTGAGCCGCCCTGAAAATGCATATTGCAACCCTGCTTGGTACTTTAAATGCAACCTAATGAGACTGTGATCCAGAACCATGCAGATAGGCTGCTTTCCAATTCCTGATGCATAGAAGTTGTGAGATAATAATTGTTGCTTTAAGCTGCTAAATTTTGTGGCATGTGTTAATGCAGCAACAGAAAGATAATACAGATTGGGTTTTAGCAATGGAGTACTACCTAATGAAAACCTAAAATGGGGGAGTGGCTTTGGCATGGGGCAATGGGTGGCAGCTGGAAGGACTTTGGAGAGAGTGCTAGTGAAAGCTTGAAGAGCTTGTAAGAAACTGTTTCTAGAACTGGGATGGCCTTTGAGGAGACTTGTGGGTAAGGGTTTAAAGGAAAGTGAGAACATATCTTACTGGAAACTAGAGGAAAGGGAATCCTTATTATGTGGTCACAGAAAGTTGCCTACAACTCCTGTTGGTTGTAGTAAGGTGGAAGATAGAGAATGTACCTGAGGAACTGGGCAATGTGATGTAGCTAAGGGGGTTTCCAGGCAGTGCTGAAGGCTACCTGGTTTCTTCTCACTGATATAGCCAAGTGCCAGAGGATCGAGAGAAGCTGAAGGAGGGCCAGTTAAACAAAAAAGAGCCTAGACTTGCTGGTTTTGAAAATTCTCAGCTTCTTTAGGTGGTACACAGTGGATTTTTCTTTGCAGGAAGTTTTTTTTTGTTTTTTTTTTTAAGATTTTATTTATTTATTTGTCAGAGAGAGAGAGGGAGAGAGAGCAAGCACAGGCAGACAGAATGGCAGGCAGAGGCAGAGGGAGAAGCAGGCTCCCCGATGAGCAAGGAGCCCGATGTGGGACTCGATCCCAGGACGCTGGGATCATGACCTGAGCCGAAGGCAGCTGCTTAACCAACTGAGCCACCCAGGCGTCCCCTTTGCAGGAAGTTTTTAAATTGCTAATTTAATCTCTTGTTATAAGTCCATTCAGATACCCCCATGGAAAGAATGTCATTATTAGTCACTAGGGAAATGCAAATCCAAACCACAAGGAGATACCACTTCACATCCACTGGGATGGCTATAATCAAAAAGATAATACCAAGTGTTGGCAAGGATGTGGAGAAATTGGAAACCTCGTATATTACATGGTGCATGCATACAGCGGTATAGGCTGTTTGTCGAACAGTTTGGCAGTTCCTCAAAATGTTCAGCATGCTTATCCTATGACCCAGCACTTCTGCTTTTAAGTATAGACCCAAGATATGAAAAGATAGTCCGCACTAAAACTTGTACACTAGTAACGAATATTTGAATGTTTGTAGCAGCATTTCTCATAACAGCTAAAGAGTGGAAACAACCAAAATGCTCCCAAATGATGAATGAGTAGATAAAATAGTATATCTAAACAGTGGAATGTTACTTGGCAATAAAAAGGGATTGAAGTATCTGACATGCTACAGTGTGGTTGGACCTCCAGAAGGTGCTCAGTGAGAGAAGCTGGTCACAAAGACCAGATACCGTGTGACATGTGAAAGGTCCAGAATAGACTGATCTTTTTTTTTTTTTTTAATATTTTATTTATTTGAGAGAGTGAGCAGGAGAGAGAGTGCGGTGTGAGCATGAGTTGGGGAGGAGCAGAGGGAGTCGGAAAATCAGGCTCCTTACTGAGCAGGAAGCCTGATGTGGGACTCAATCTAGGGACTCTGGGATCATGACCTGAGCCAAAGGCAGATGCTTAACCACCTGAGCCACCCAGGTACCTCCGACAGCTGTTTTTGGTCAAACTTCTTAAACAGTCCTCCTTAGAATATCCTTATTAGGTAGTGTCCTTTTAGCATGGCTTGATAAGGCATGATAGTGACTGATTGGAAAAGGTTTTCTATGAGAGTGAAGGAGGGGAGTTGGAGAAGTGGGAAGAGATGAGTATGGGACCTCAGAAGCATAAAAGAAGAAGTAACATAGCAAAAAGAATTAAACACATACATTTATGTTTTCTGAAGCTATGTCAATATGTAAGGATAATGAGATTTCATTCATAAATTCAAGGCCAGTGACCATAATCAGAAAATAAGTTGAATCAAATTATATGCTAGACTTGAAGGCCATATGAATCATAAAAAAGGGGAATTAAAATGGGTTGAAAGCAGAAATTTTAAGACAAACTTGCAGGTAAATTATCAGAAGACATAAAGATAGAATGAGAGCTAAACTGAATTTAAATGCCATGGAATCATGAAAACATTTTCTAGTAGTAAGGAGGGTGAATTGTTTGAACCCAGGTCTGCTTTGATAATAGAGTTGTGGTGTTTAGGAAAGGGCCAGACTCTTGGGGTGACTTGCAGCCCTGAGAGGTGTTGTTCTCTGTAGGAATACATCACAGGTCATCCTTGTGATAGCAAGAAAGTAGGAGCTCCATGATTGTAGGAAGTCAGTTTTTCCTTCTACCATTCTGAAAGAAGAAAACTTGATAGGAACATGATATGACATACTGAGGTACTAGAGATTCTTTGGTTTGGAGGGCATGTATTTCTTGAACTTAGATTTTTTGAGGCATTCTTACAGGGTAAGAATTGTTAATACCTAGGCCGTGGCTTGCCAAGGTGTTTGGTCCTGTAGGAACCCTATGTTTTTTAGACAGGCTTTCTTACACTGTGTAATACACACACACAGGCTGCCTTTATTTTGAGGTAAGAATATTCAGCTGAAGGACTGTACCTGGGTCCCTTCAGTTCCAGATGACCTATTCTCACTCAGAGTCCTTAAGCATTCCACTGAGATAAACCTAGTTCCTTAAAGCCAAACTCTTCTAAGGGAGCTATCACTGAGGGCAGTATCACTCTTGACATTGCTTTGACCTAAGTAAGGAATTGTCTTACTCTTGGCTAAGATGGCCAACTTGGTGAAAAACTTTGTTCCCAGATGTTTTGTTAATTGAGGTCTTACTGTTTTCTGATATTACGTAGTTTGTATAAGTCTTTTTTTTTTTTTTTAAGATTTTATTTATTTTTTTGAGAGAGAGTGAGCTCGAGCTTTTGGGGGAGGACAGAGGGACAGGGAGAATCAGATACCCCACCGAGCAGAGAGCCCAATGCAGAGCTTGATCCCAGGACTCTCAGATCATGATCTGAGCTTAAGGAATACATTAACTGACTGAGCACCCGGGTGCCATGTATAAGTCTTTTTAGAGGACTTGGTATGCTTTTTAAATTTTATTTTAAGTCCAATATAATTAACATACAGTGTTAAATTAGTTGCAGTGATTAAACATTTCATATATTACTCAGTGCTCATTAAGATAAGTATACTCTTAACCCCCTTCACCTCTTTCACTCATCACCCACCCGCCTCCCCTTTGGTAACCATCTGTTCTCTTATAATTAAGAGTGTGAGTCTGTTTTCCCATTTGTCTCTTTTTTTCATTTGTTTGGTTTCTTAGATCCCACATATGAGTGAAATCTTATGGTATTCGTCTTTTTCTGACTTATTTTGCTTATTAGCATTATACTCTTTAGATCCAACCATGTTGCAGATGGCAAGATTTCATTCTTTTTTATGGCTGAACAATATTCCAGGGTGTGTGTGTGTATGTGTGTGTGTCTGTGTGTGTGTGTGTAGTACAGTACATTTTCTTTATCCATTCATCTATCAATGGACACTTGGGCTCCTTCCATAATTTGGCTATTGTAAATAATGCTGTAATAAAGATAGGGGTGCATATATCCTTTCTGAATTAATGTTTTTGTATTTTTTTTTTTAAGATTTATTTATTAGAGAGAGAGAGAGCACAAGCAGGAGGGGCAGAGGGAGAAGGAAAAAAAATCTCAAGCAGACTGCACACCGAGTGTAGAGCCCAATGTGGGGCTCAATCTCATGACCCAGAGATGGCAGTCCCACCCAAAACCAGGTTTCAGAAGCTTAACCGACTGTGCCACCCAGGAACCTCTGGGTTTTTGTACTCTTTGGGTAAATACCCAGTAGTGTGATTATTGGATCATATGATAGTTCTATTCTTAATTTTTTGAGGAAACTCAGTGGCTGTACCAGTTTGCATTCCCACCAACAGTGCACAAGGGTTCCTTTTTCTCCACATCCTCGCCAACACCTATTGTTTCTTGTGCTTTTGATTTTAATCCTCTGACAGGTGTGAATGACATGACATTGTAGTTTGGATTTGCATCTCCCTGATGATGAGTGATGTTGAGCATCTTCATGGGTCTGTTGGGCATTTGTATGTCTTCTTTGGAGAAACGTCTGTTCATGTCTTTTTTTTTTTTTTTTTTTTTTTTTAAAGTAGGCTCCATACACAATGTGGAGCCCAATGTGGGGCATGAACCCATGACCCTGAGATCAAGACCTGAGCCAAAATCAAGAGTTGGACACTTAAGGGGCGCCTGGGTGGCTCAGTGGGTTAAGCCGCTGCCTTCGGCTCGGGTCATGATCCCAGGTCCTGGGTTCGAGCCCCGCGTTGGGCTTTCTGCTCGGCGGGGAGCCTGCTTCCTCCTCTCTGTCTGCCTCTCTGTTTACTTGTGATTTCTCTCTGTCAAATAAATAAATAAAAAATCTAAAAAAAAAAAAATAGAGTTGGACACTTAACCTACTGAGCTACTCAGGCACCCCTGTTCATGTCTCTGCCCATTTTTTATTTGGATTATTTGGGGGGGGCGGTTTGGTGTTGTGTTGTGGAAGTTCTTTATATTTTTTGTCTATTAACCCTTTATCAGATATATCATTTGCAAATATCTTCTCTTCAGTAGGCTGTGTTTTAGTTTTGTTGATAGTTTCCTTTGCTATGAAGAATTTTTTTTTATTTTGATGTTGTCTCTATAGTTTATTTTTGCTTTTGTTTCCTGTCTCAGGACACATATCTAGAAAAATGTTATGGCCAGTTTCAGAGAAATTATTGCCTGTGCTTTCCTAGGATTTTTACCATTTCAGGTCTCACATTTAGGTCCCTAAACCACTTTTTAAAAAAAGATTTTATTTATTTGAGAGAGAAAAGAGGGCACACGAGAGAGCACACAAGGGGAGGGGAAGGTAGGGTGGAGAGAGTCAGAGTAGAGGGAGAAGCAGACTCCCCACAGAGCGGGGAGCCTAACTCGGGCCTTGATCCCAGGACCCTGGGATCATTACCTGAGCCAAAGGCAGATGCTTAACTGACTAAGCCACCCGGGTGCCTAGCCCTTAATCCATTTTGAGTGTATTTTTGTGTATGGTATAATCAAGTGGTCTGGCTTCATTCTTTTGCATGTAGCTGTCCAGTTTTCCTGACACCATTTGTTGAAGAGACTTTTTCCCATTGCATATTCTTGCCTCCTTTGTTGAAGATTAATTGACCATATAATTGTGGATTTATTTCTGAGTTTTCTATTTTGTTCCATTGATCTATATCTATTTATGCCAGTATCATATTGTTCTGATTGCTACAACTTTGTGGAATGGAATGTTTGGTAGAAATCATCTGTGAAGCTGTTTTGTCCTGGACTTTTGATTGTTGGGAGTTTTTTGTATTTTTTTTTTACTGATTCAATTTCATTGCTGGTAGTCGGTCTGTTCAAATTTTCTATTTTTTCCTGATTCAGTTTTGGGAGGTTATATGTTTCTAGGAGTGTATTCACTTTTCTAGGTTGTCCAATTTGTTGGCATATAATTTTCATAATATTATCTTACAATCCTTTGTATTTGTGTTGTAGGACTTAGTATTCTTGTAGTCATTTAAATAACTATATATTATTAGTCTGTCTTTTCCCATAAGGTTTAAGCTTTACCAGAGCAGAAATAATCTGTTTTGTTCCTCAGTGTATTCCTAGTACCTAGCATATAGGTGCTAAAATACTTGTTGGCATATTCTCTCACATAGTTTCACATATCTAGGATGTTTCTAATATAAAATTTAGAGAGCCATGTGCTTCTTTGGGCTTCCTCATAGCATCGTCGCCAGGTTCTAAGAGTGAGGATCTCAAGAAAGCAAGAGTGCATGGCATTTTTATGACCTAGTTTTGGAAAAAATGTAGTGTTATTTCTTTTTTTTTTTTTTTTTTTAAAGATTTTATTTATTTATTTGTCAGAGAGAGCGAGGGAGAGAGAGCGAGCACAGGCAGACAGAAAGGCAGGCAGAGGCAGAGGGAGAAGCAGGTTCCCTGACGAGCAAGGAGCCCGATGTGGGACTCGATCCCAGAACGCTGGGATCATGACCCGAGCCGAAGGCAGCTGCTCAACCAACTGAGCCACCCAGGCGTCCCTGTAGTGTTATTTCTATCATACTTTATTGGTCAGTCACAAAATTCTTCCCAAGTTCAAGGTGAAGGAATATGGACTTTGCAACTTGAGGAGTGGTCGCCTCAGCTTCTCCAAATTCCAGTCTCAATGTATTCAATTAATCCAGAATGCAGTGCCTGTGTACTTTATATATTTTGGTCTGGCAAGTGATTCCAGTATAAAGCTAGAGTCATCATAGGGTTCATTTGTTTTCCTTCTCTCAGAGCTCACAATCCAATGCAATTCCTTTTGTCCACCATCTATTATCAATTGTTTCATGTATTTTATTCAGTTTTCTAGTTTTGTATGTTGGAGGGGAAAGTTCCACACCAGCATTGCAAGTTAGAGTATGAGTTTTACACCAAGGATTTCATTCTTCTTTTATCCACTTAAGGTACATTTTAGTTTCCAAATGTAAAAATGAAGTCAACTTTGGGCTAGAATTAATAATTTGATTTCATCTCAGACCTATCTCCAACTTACAACATGAAAATCGGCAAATCTTGTTTCTTTGGTTTTCATGCAAACTGAATTGAGTATAAATAACCCTCTTCTCGGGGTTACTTCTCAGGCATTCCATAACAAGCAAGTGGAAACAAAACCAAATCACACTAAATAAAGATGAGGTTATATTTATAGTTAGTTGACAAAAGTTTCTTCCCTAACCTTTTCTGGTACAAACTGATACTGTAACGTACAAAGGGGCTGAGAGTGTATAAGACTGGCTGTTTCCCTGCTTGTCCTCCTAGTAATAACCAATTAGTATTGAACCTGAGGAACTGTGTAAGCCTTTTATGTGAATTAACTCACCAAATCCTTCTAACAGCCCTATGGGATAGGTACTTTACTGTCCTCATTTCACACATGAGAATGAGACCTAGATTAAGCGCTTGCATAGGGTCACACAGTGCTAAGTAGCCGTGGCAGAATTGGAATTGACTTGAACCCTAGCTGTGCGAGTCATGCTCTTAACTGTATATAAGTATTTGAAAACCACTAAAAATGTGTCACCTGCTGCTGAGGTAGAATCATTAGTTATCTTTAAGTGTAAGAGAGAGTATCATTCTTGGAACCACGTCAGCAAATCTTGTTTGTTTAGTCAGTGTGACTGATTTCTGTGGGGAAGCAGAAAGATTGGGCTATAGTTGGAATATGTGATTTCCTATAAAAACAAACAAACACCATCAGTGTGACAGGAAATGGTAGATGATGATGTACAGCAAAAACTAACCAGAAAGTAGCAGAGGAATGGAGTCCAAAGGGCCCAGTGTGGTTCCATGAAGGTCATGGGTGTTTATTGAATCTCTCCTGTCTGACAGCTGTTTTGATATTAATAGGTTCCATTATTCTTTTTCTCCCCCTTCTCAGACATATTTAATGAAGCCAAACACCAAAATGTTAACACACTTTCCTGGAGAGAAAAAGGCTAAGATTTCTTTTACTCAAAGAATTCCACCTACAGGCATTCGGCAGACCAGCATTGCTTCCTTCTTCACCCTGCAGCCAGGTATGATGACCCGCCTGGGAATACCCAGGGAGCAAAAAGGAGTGTGTGCATTTTTCCATGCTGGAAAATTTATGAGAAGTGGCAACACCAGTGCATTGTGTTAAACTTGGCTGACTCATTAGAAGAGGATATCAAACGACAAAGCATCCCCTTCTGCTAGGCATTATAAACATGCTTTTACTAACATTTTCTCATTCTGTGTGCTCAGTCTAATATTAAATGTTTGTATTCCCTGACAGAGCAGCGAGGAGAAAGGTATGCTTGGGGAGTTGGGGTGTGCAGGGGAGCTGATCTGCCCTAGTTAGGTAAATGTCTTGGATTGGCCATAATGAGCAGTGTATATATGATTACTTGATAACAGATATTTCTGTATAGTGCTTCTCAACATTCAGAGTTCAAAGATGCTTTTTTTCTTAGAAAGGTTGGCATAAAGTTGGCTTGTGTCTCATTATCCTTTGGCAGTTTTTTGCTTACATGTCCCTTTCCAGGTGACGAGCTGCTTCAGAGCAGGGTGTCTGCCAATTAGAGGGTTTTGGGAGGAGAGCTCTAACTCCTGATGTGATTCCCAGGATTGCTTTACACAAATCTTCAAAATTCACTGTCCCTACCCCAAAGAGAAACTTAAAATAAGCACCCTTTGGCTTTAAGTAACAAGGGCAGATTTCTTTCAAGGACACTTCTGATTTAAAGGAAAAAAATATATATATATATATATACACATATATATATATGTATATATATATACATATATATATATGTATATATATATACATATATATATATATTTTTAAGTAGGTTCCATGCCCAGCATGGAGCCCAACATGAGGCTTGAACTCACGACCCCAAGAGTAAGACCTGAGCTGTGATCAAGAGTTGGATGCTTAATAGTCTGAGCCACCCAGTCATCCCCCGCTATTTCAAAATTCTGGTATATATATAATCTGTTGAATTCTTAGGCAAAGTTGAGACATCTTTCACAAAACAGTTTCTGCAGTATAATTCTTGTTGGAGAAGGAAAAAGGAAATCATTCAGCTTTGTAATTAGATCTTGGTATAATTTAGGGGAAAGGTAGTCCATGTTATTCATCCTTAAGGCAGAACAGTATCCATTCCATGCCTGATAAATTGGACAAGCTGGACACTAGCAGTCGTTTATTATTTTTCATCCAACTGGTTGACTTAGCATCTGATTGTCTTTATTCCCCTTCCCAAGCCATATTTGCAGAGTAGAGGCCCTAATGTTATTTTCCTGTCACCAGAAGGTTTCTTAGAGTTGGATGATTAATGTGATCTTAGTGACCTTACAAAAATTGTGTTGTGCATATTTCTCAAAGGATAATATCCAGGAATATATATTTGGCCAAGATCACTATTTAACAGAAACCATATTAAATAAAAAACAAAGGCAAAACTCATGTGCCCTGTTAAACCCCATATCCTAAAACACAGCTGGAAAAGTAGGCTGTGGTCTGAGTATACCTACCACGTTTGACTTGAGTAGGTCATTAGAAGCATCCATATATTTGAGTAGTGGAATATAAGGTCTGAGGTTTAAAAGGATCATTCTGGCGAAAGCAGAGATTAAAAGCAGGAAGATCATGGGGTGCCTGGATGGCTCAGTCAGTTAAGTGTCTGACTTCAGCTCAGGCCATGATCTCTGGATCCTGCGACTAATGCCCCGTGTTGGGCTCCCTGCTGAGTGGGGAGTCTGCTTCTCCCTTTCTGCCCCCTTCCCATTCTTTCTCTCTCTCAAACAAATAAATAAAAACCTTTTTTTTTTTCTTAAAAAAAAAAAAAAAGAAAACAGGAAGATCAGCTGTAAATGCGTGTGATGAGTCTAACTAAGACCCCTGTGCTAGGTGATGATAGTAGCTAATACAGATTTCAGAAAAAGCCAGCTAAATCCTACTCAGGGCAGAGATTTCCTGCAGAATAATTATTCACGTCTGTTTTGCTAGGAAAGACAAATGATGGTGACCAGAGGAGTGTTTCGTCTCATATAGAAAGTCAGATCAACAAAGAGTCTGAGAAAGATGCAGCCCATCTAGATCATCTGATCCAGGGCTTGGAGGACGAGTGCATGTCACCCCCATTAGCCACTTCAACCCCTGCAGATACCCAGGAAGCTGGACTTTCTCTTCATTTCCTCCAGGCTTCTGACCACCACAGAATGGGAACTTCGTTTTTGACTATGCTGTCTTTGCCCCAGCCTGACCCCTTGGTCTGTGCTGGAAAGAGCAAAGCCTCATTCTCTTGTTCCTTCACTCAGAACTTGGAAGGTCCTTACTTGCTGGACCAACAGGAAGGAGATAAAGACTCTTTCTGGAAAAGGGAATGGCTTCATGGATCTAAGGAAAAAAACTATCAGGATGTGGAGAGACGCATTCAACCACCGGGGGGCAAAGGCCTTCAGTCTTTGGACAAGATTAAATTGGGAAAGGTGTCTGCCCGAGAAACCAGGCAGGACCCCATCCCCCTTCAAACATTCCATTCCTGGAACGGAGAAAACACAGACTTAGTGAAACAAAGCCCTTGTCCTGTCCCTGTGTTTTCCTGGGACAGTGAAAAGAATGACTCCTGGAGTCAGCTTTTCACTGAGGATTCTCAGGGCCAGCGGGTCATTGCCCACAACTCTAGAGCTCCTTTCCGAGATGTAACGAACAATCAGAATCGGGACTTAGGGCAGTTGCATGATAGCTCTTGGGTTCAGTGCCAGGAGAGGCCAACTCAGTTAAATCTGCAGCCTGATTTGCTCTTTACCCAGGACTCTGAAGGTAATCAAGTTATCAGGCACCAAGTCTAAATACCTTGATGATGGTTTGGTTCTAGAAGTACCTTGAGATGACAGAGCTCTAGGAAAATATTGGGCGGGAGGGCAGCGGAGGGAGGCAAGGGATGAAGTTATTATTGAGCATTTCTTTGTGTAAATAAACCAGGTGGTGGCACTTGTTGAGACTGTATGATTGGCATCGTGCGTCTCCCCGGGAAGAGGTGGCTGGTAACCTTGGCCAAGTCTGTGATGAGCACTGAGAGGAGGTAGGGCAGGTACTTATCCTTCTACTAAAGAGCCCTTACTCAGTCTGCATAGCCCCCTCTTTGCCCTTTCAGATCCCTGACTAGGACATTGCTTCTTACGAATGTGTGTTCTAATCTCTGGCTGTTATCTTACCCATGCAACCTTGGGACCATTATTCCTGACACCGTTTTGAGTTATAAGGCATATTTCCTGGGTCCAGGGGTATGGGGGCAGGAGGGATAGAGAGAGAAATAGTAGAATGATGGTAGGGTGTTTTTGTTTTAAAGTAGACTCCACGCCCAGTGTGTAGCCTAATACAGGGCTTGAATTCATGACCTTGAGATCAAGACTTGAGCTGAGATACAGTCAGATGCTTAACTGACTGAGCCACCCAAGCGCCCCAATGGTAGTTTTTCTTTTTGTTTTTTTTTTTTTTTTTTTTTTTGTGGGGACTTTATAGCATTTTAAAGTTTTATATTCTATGTCTAAACATCTCTCTAAAAAAAGCCTGTGCTGGGGCACCTGGGTGGCTCAGTCAGTTAAGCATCTGCCTTCATGATCTCTGGGTCCTGGGATAAAGCCCCACATCGGACTCCCTGCTTAGTGGACAGTCTCCCTCTCCCTCTGCCCCTACTTACCCCCCCCACCTTTTGCTTTCTTTCTCTCTCAAATAAATAAATAAAATCCTTAAATAAAAATTTTAAAGCCTGTGCTATTAAAAAAAGCCTGAGGCTACATAGCAATCCAGATGTGATGATATCGCTCTGCTACACAAGGTATAAGAGAATTCCCTTTGTAAAAATTATGAATCCAAATAAATGGCTGTTTACAAAGTTGACTCTAACGGTAACTAAAACATTACCATTTTATTTCTGAAAAAGCAACTTTTAATAGTTATATGTTCTCTATCATTTTCATGGATCCCATCTCAACACCCATCTAGCCAAGATGTTATCCACCAGGTGGCGGTTTCTCATGTCGCAGGTGTGCTAGCTACCTTAGGAGGCTTAAACACCCTCTACAGGGCAAGTGTCCCAAGTTCTAAGATGGAACTACTTTAAGAGTTTAGGGTAAATCCCTACAGAAGGGGACAAGAGGCTCCCTATGGAAGTTTTCTCTCATATAGGCAGGACTTTGTAAACAAAGAGGGAAAGCCAGGAACCTGTTCATGAAAGTTCACATACCCTTAAAATTAGTAGGAATCCTATACTCATGAGGGATACCAGGTGGTTACAACGCAGAGACAAAGAGCACATGCAGCATCTCTCCATATCCTTCATTTAATATCAGGTAGTGCTTCAACCCAAACACACAGGATACATACCATAGAGAAAGGGACCTGAGGGCGTCTGAGTCATGCATGGTGTGGTAGGTACAAACCTTGGCCCAGTGCAAAGGAGCAGTCAAGGGCCTGGAAGAAGGATGGTGCTGTTTCTCCTTCCCATGTCTCTTCCCTATTGGGCTTAAACTAAAGTCCATGGAAGAGAAAGTGTTTTCAATCAGTGGAACCCATGAGGTCCCAGGGCCTGGGAGGATAGATTTGGTTGTACAGTATTACAAAATATATTTAAGAAAAAAACCCAGGCCTCCCAGCAGTAGCCCAAGTGTCAGCTGGTCCAGAGGTCCGACCTCTACATCTAGGGACAGGGAAGAGGGAGAAGGTGACTGCTGGGCACTGGTGTCAGTTTATGATGGAGCAGCATAAGACTTTCCCTGCCCTGTCAAACATATAAACATTTATAGCCCCTCACCCCTCAGCCCTGCTGTGCTGCAAGGAAGCTGCTGAGAGTGACAGCTGGGCACAAAGTGTCTGATGAGACCAGCTATGGGGTCTAATGCAGTGAAGTAAGCCATTCATTTAGGACCTATTTTCACACAGAGGCAAGGAAAAACCAAACTTCTTTCTCACCCTTTAGACTGAGACATTCCGAACTATACATTTACCTGTAACAAGTGTCTTGGTGCAAAACAGCCCTTAGCTTCTGCTAAGGTTTTAAAGCAAAGGAAGCATGATCCAACTCTTCTCTTTCAGTCCAAGCTCTAGCTTTCAGCAAGACTGTTGCAAAAGATTTCTAACTGAGAGGCATAAAAGTCTGTGGTGAGGAAGGCAGCTACTGAAGGAATTCCAGGAGCATGAGACTGAATTTGCGGAGCTGAGTTCTGTCAGTTTCCTTTTCTACTAATATCTTCTTCCTTCAGAGCAAACTTCCTCCTTAGGACCTCAGAGATAAGGACAGCAGGGTCTTCCTCCTTTAATAAACTCCGGTTCCTGGAGATGAAATAACAGCTTGTGTTTATTAAGTATTTGGTCTTAGGCAGTGTTTTGTGTCTTTGAATATATTCTCTCATTTAGTCCTCACAACAGTCTTACAAAGAAGTCTTCAGATGAGGAAACTGAAACAGAAGGGTTCTAGAGTCTGCCCAAAGTTACTAGGCACTCAGCCAGTAAGTAGCAATAGCAAATCCAGAGTCTGAAACCGAGCTAACTGGTTTCTTAACTAGAATGCTTTACTATTTCCTGAAATGGCTATAAAATGTGGGCAAAAGTAAATGACTATCAACTGTTCAGGGTTGGCCTATGGTGGCTAAAGCTTCTCCACCCACCTTCTGGTGCTATCTTTTCTTAGTAGCATTTCCCCAAGTTAGCAGGGGAAGTAACTACGGACTTGGCTATTCTGACCTTTATTAGTTATGGGGGAAAGGTGTGCTGAGGATTTCCTATAACCCTGCCTGCTCATCAGGGGAACTCTGAGATGTTTTTAATTGGAAAGAACACTTAACATGATTTCTACCCTCTTAACAAACTTCTAAGTGTATATAATACATTACTGTCACCTACAGGTATAATTTTTTTTTAATTAAAAAGTTTTCAATTTCTTTTTTACCTTTGACACCCTTCACTTATTTCTTCCGTCCCTACCCTGAGCCTCTGGCAAGCACCAATCTGTTCTTTGTATCTACAAGCTTGGTTTTTTTGTTTTTTGGGTGGTTTTTTTTTTTTTTTTTTTTAATTTAGATTCCTATATAAGTGATCATATAGTTTTCTGTCTGGCTTGTTTTGCTTAGCATAACTCCCTCGAGGCATTATATTGTTGCAGATGGTAAGATCCTTATTTCTTTTTCTTTTCCTTTTTTTTTTTTTTTAAGAGATGGGGGAAAGGGAAAGAGAGACTCAGGCAGGCTCCATACCCAGCGCAGAGCCCAACACAGGGCTCACAACCCTGAGATCATGACCTGAGCTGAAATCAAGAGTCATATGCTTAACCCACTGAGCCACCCAGGCACCTCCACCCCCACCGTATTTTTTAGAGAGGGGGAGAGAGAGAGATGCAAAAGGCAAGATTTCAATATTTTTTTAAGGCTGAATAATACTCCAATCTGTATATATACTACAATTTCTTTATCCATTCATCCACTGGTGGACACTTAGTTTTTTCATATCCCAGCTATTGTAAATAATGCTGCAGTGAATACGGGGGTGCATACATCTTCTCAAGTGTTTTTTTTTTATAATACCCAGAAGTGGAATTGCTGGATCATTAGGTAGGTTTTGAGGGGGCACTAGTGAGAAGGAGAAAGATTCTTAAGCAGGCTTCATGCCCAATTTCAAGACCCTGAAATCATGACCTGAGCTGAAATCAAGTCAGACACTTAACTGACTGAGCCACCCAGGCACCCCCATGTGGTAGTTCTATTTAATTTTCTGCATACTGTTTTCCATAATGTGTGTACCAATTTTTTTTTTAAGGTTTTACTTATTTTTCTGACAGAGATCACAAGTAGGCAGAGAGAGAGGAAGGGAAGCAGGCTCCCTGCCGAGCAAAGAGACTGATGCGGGGCTCGATCCCAGGACCCCAGGATCATTATCTGAGCCGAAGGCAGAGGCATTAACCCACTGAGCCACCCAGGCGCCCCTATGTGTACCAATTTACATCCTACCTATAGTCAACAAGGGTTCCCTTTTCTCCACATCCTTGCCAATACTTATCTTTTTGATAGAAGTCTAATGGGTGTGAGGCAAAATTTTTGGTTTTGATTTGCATTTCTCTGACAATTAGGGATGCTGAGCATCTTTTCATGTGCCCGTTGGTCATCTATAGGTCTTCTCTGAAAAAATGTCTGTTAGAGTCCTCTGCCCATTTTTTAATCAGACTGTGTTTTTGGGCTTGTCTTTTCCTTTTTTATTGCTATTGAGTTATATGAGTTCTTTATATATTTTGGATATTAACCCTTATTAGATATATGATTTACAAATATTTTCTCCCATGCAATAGGTTGCCTTTTCATTTTCTTGGTTTCCTTTGCTGTGCAGAAGCTTTTTACTTTGATATAGTCCCACTTGTTTATTTTTGCTTTTGTTGCTTTTACTTTTAGTGTCTGGTTGAAAATATATCATTGCCATGACCTGTGTCAAGGAGCTTACTGCCTGTGTTTTCTCCTAGGAGTTTTATGGTTTCAGGTCCAAACATTCAAGTCTTTAGTATATTTTGAATTAATTTTTTGCATATGGTGTAAAATAGCAGTTGAGTTTCATTCATTGGTATGTGGCTGTCCTGCTTCCCCACACTATTTGTGGAAGAGACCGTCTTTTCCCTACTCATGTTCCTGGGTCCTGTGTTATAAATTGACCATAGATGTGTGGGTTTATTTCTGGGGTCTGTTCTCCACTGATTTGTTTTTAGGCCAATAACATATTACTTTAACTACTACGGTTTTGTAATAGAGTTTGAAATCAGGGAGCATGATGCCTTCAGTGTTGTTCTTTCTCAAGACTGCTTTGGCTATTTGGGGTCTTTTGGGTTCCATACAAATTTTAGGATACTTCTAATTCTGTAAAGAATGCCATTGGACTTGTGATAGCAATTGCATTGAATCTGTAGATTGCTTTGGGTAGTATGGATATTTTAACATTATTATAATCCATGAGCACGGAATATTTGTTTCCTTTTTTTAAAAAAATATTTTATTTATTTGACAAAGAGAGACACAGCGAGAGAGGGAAAACAAACAGGGGGAGTGGGAGAGGAGCAGGGAGCCCAGTGAGGGGCTCGATCCCAAGATCCTGGGATCACAACCTGAGCTGAAGGCATACGCTCAACGACTTGAGACACCCAGGCTCCCCATTTGTGTTTCCTTCTTTCCTTGATGTCTTACAGTTTTCAGAATGCAGCTCTTTCACCTCCTTGATTAATTTTTATTCTAGGTATTCTGTTCTTTTGATGCAATTTTAATTTGGGTTGCTAATTTCTCTGATAGTCTGTCATTAGTGTATAGAAACACAACAGATTTTTACTTATTGATTTTGTATCCTGCAACATTACTGAATTTGTTTATTCTAACAATTTTCTTGAGTTTTTAGGGCTATTAAGGTATTCTATTAGGGTATAATATGTCATCCACAAATACTGAGTTTTACTTCTTTCTTTCCAGTTTGGATGCTTTGTGGTTTTTTGCTTTTTTTTTTTTTCCCTTTTGCCTAATTGCTCAGGCTAGGACTTCCAATATTATGTTGACTGAAGTGGTAAATGGGCATCTTTTTCTTATTCTTCATCCTAGAGGAAAAGCTTTCAGCTTTTACTGCTGAGTGTTATGTTAGCTGTGGGCTTGTCATATCTGGCCTTTTTTATTATGTTGAGGTATGTTCTTTCTATACCTGATTTGTTGAAAGTTTTTTTCTTTTTTTTTTTAAGATTTTATTTGACAGACAGACAGACAGTGTGAAAGGGAACACAAGCAGGGTGAGTGGGAAAGGGAGAAGCAGTCTTCCCGCTAAGCAGGGAGCCCAATGTGGGGCTCGATCCCAGGACCCTGGGACCATGACCTAAGCCAAACAGAGATGCTTAACAACTGAGCCACCCGGGTGTGAAAGTTTTTATCACAAATGGATGCTTTATTTTCTTAAATGTTTTCTGCATCTACTGAGATGAATATATGGCTCTTATCCTTTATTAATGTGGTGTATCATATCGATTTGCAGATGTTGGGCTATCGTTGCATTCCTTGAATAAACCCCACTTGATCATGGTGTATGATCCTTTTAAGGTATTGCTGAATTCAGTTTGCTAATATTTTGTTGAGGATTTTTGCATGTATGTTCATCAGGGATATTGGCCTAGAATTTTATTTTCTGCTAGTGTCATTGCATCGTTTTGGTGTGAGGATAATGCTGGCCTTGTAAAATGAGTTTGAAAGAGTTCCCTCGTATTCTCTTTTCTGGAAGAGTTTGAGAAATATTGGTCTTTTGGAAGAGTTTGGGAAGTACTGGTATTCTTTGAATGTTTGGTAGAATTCACCCAATGAAGCCATCTATATGGTCCTAGATTTTTGTTCGTTCATTGGGAGGTTTTTGATTACTGATTTAATCTCCCTACTATAAGTAATTTGTCTGTTCAAATTTTCTATTTCTTTATGGTTCAGTCTTGGTAGATTGTATGTTTCCAGGAATTTATCCATTTCTTTTAAGTTGTCCATTTGTTGGCGTATAATTTTCACAGTAGTCTCTTATCCTATGATATCTGTGGTACTGTAGTATGTCATTTCTGATTTTGGATCCTCCCCCCTCCACTTTTTTTTGGTGATTCTAACTAGAGGTTTGTCAATTTTGTTTACCTTTTCAAAGATCCATCAATTACTTTCATCTTTTCTATTGCTTTTTATTTTCTATTTCATTTATTTCTTCTCTAATCCATGTTACTGCATTCCTTCTACTAACTTAGGGATTCATTTGCTCTTTTTTTCCCTGGTTCCTTAAGGTATAAAGTTGTGTTACTTGGGAATTTTGTTTCTTAAGGTAGGCATTCACTGCTGTGAACTTCCCTCTTAGAATTGCTTTTGCTGTATCTCCTAAATTTTGGTATATTTCCATTTTGTTTGTGTTAAGGTATTTTTTTCTTTTGGTTTCTGATTTGATCCCACCCCCTACCCAGTTGTTCAGTAGATGTTGTTTAATCTCCACATATTTGTGAATTTTCCAGTTTTGTGTAACTGATTTCTAGTTTCATATCACTGTAGGTGGAAAAGATGCTTGATATTTCAGTCTTCTTAAATTTATTTGGACTTGTTTTGCGGCCTACCATATGATCTATCCTAGAAAATGTTCCATGTGCACTTGAGAATGTATATTCTCTTTGTTTTGGAAGGAATGTTTTATATATATTTGTTAACTGTACCTAGTCTAACATGTCATTTAAAGCCAGTGTTATTTTCTGTCTGGATGATCTATTCATTGTTATTAGTGGGGTACTAAAGCCCCCTGCTATTAATGTATGGTTGTTTCTCCCTTCATGTCTGTTAATATTTGCTTTATATATTCCTAAGTATTTACAAATCTTATCTCTTGTTGGACTGGCCCTTTTAGCATTATATAATGCTGTCTTGTTATAGTCTTTGTTTTCAAGTTGACTTTTTCTGATACAAGTATAGCCACCCCAGCTTTCTTTTTGTTTCTATTTATACGGAGTACCTTTTTCTATCCCTTCACTTTGTTTTTACATCTAAGAGAGTCTCTTGTAGGCAGCATATAGGTTTTGGTTTTTAATTCATTTAACCACTCTTGTCTTTTGATCAGAGTATTTAGTCCATTTATATTAAAGTAGAATTACTGGTAAGTATCTTATTGCCATTTCATTAATTGTTTTCTGGCTATTTCTGTAGTTCTCTGTTCCTTTCTTCTCTTGGCTCTCTTCCTTTGTGGTTTAATTACATTCTCTAGTGGTACCCTTATATTCCTTCTTATCTTTTGTGTATTTACTCTAGGGTTTTGTTTTGTGGTTAAGATTAGCTTTTAAGTATAACAACTTGTATCTGTTAATCTATTTTAAGATGAAATAGTTGCCAATTTAAGATTAATCACATACTAAAGCTCATTTTTACCCCCCATGTTTTTGATGTCACATTTTGTATCTTTTTAACTTGTGTATCCCTTAATTATTGTAATCAGTTATTTTTACTACTTTTGTCTTTTTAACCTTAACAACAAGTGATGAAGCCACTATTTTTATTATTTATCTTTCCAGTGAGATTTACTATTTGTTATGTGTTCCTGTTACTGACTAGTGCTCTTTTCAGCTTAAAAAGAGGTCATTTTCACATTTCTGGTAAAGCTGATTTAGTGGTGATAAATTCCTTTGGAATTTTCTGTCTGGAAAACTCTCTCTTTAGTTCTGAGTAACTTTGCTAGATAAGAAGTTTTCTTCTTTCAGCATCTTGAATATATTATGTTACTCCCTTCTGGCCTGCAAAGTATCTGTTGAAAAACATGCTGACAGGGGTAGCTGGGTGGCTCAGTGGATTAAAGCCTCTGCCTTTGGCTCGGGTCATGATCCCAGAGTCCTGGGATCAAGCCCCGCATCGGGCTCTCTGCTCGGCGGGGAGCCTGCTTCCTCCTCTCTCTCTCTCTAACTGCCTTTCTGCCTACTTGTGATCTCTGTCAAATAAATAAAATCTAAAAAAAAAAAAAAGAAAAGAAAAACATGCTGACAGTCTTATGGGGGTTCCCTTTTACATATGTTATTTTTCACTTGCTGCTTTTAGTTAGGGTCTCTTTGGGTTGGTCTTATTTGCAACTCTCTGGGCCTCCTGGATCTGGATGTCTGTTTGCTTCCCCACATTAGGGACATTTTCAACCATTCTATTTTCTTTAGAAAAGATTTTATTTATTTAAGAGTGAGAGAAAGTGCAAGCACAAGTTGGGGGAGGGACAGAGGGGGAAGCAGCAAGGCTCAATCCCAGGACCCTGGGATCATGACCTGAGCCAAAGGCAGACACTTAACTAAGTCACCCAGGTGCCTCTCAGCCATTCTACTTTCAAATAAGATTTCTGTACCTTTCTCTTATTTTGGGAGCCCTATAATGAGAACATTAGTCCATTTGATGTTGTCCTATAAGTTCCTTAAGCTATCTTTACTTTTTTTTGGGGGGGGGGGGGGTCTTTTCCATTTTTTCTACTTGCTGCTC